>NC_059200.1:47352168-47952168 GCF_020615455.1 Coregonus clupeaformis | reverse complement strand
AAACATGAATAAACAACAAGGTCAAGTTCATTTGCTAAAAATTGACATTTGTATTTTGCTTCCATCGTGGCTTACAGCAGATACATAAAAACACACCATGCACAATACAATAAAAATTGGTTGTTAAATAGTCACTAATTCATTCATTCACTCATCTGTCTTTTGTTATTCATCATGAATGCATATAACTCCCTGCCTCCGCCACTACCCCTTCTAATACTTGTTCATTTGCTCTACACTTCTAAAGAACATAACTCAAGTATTTAGCACTTGATTATGTTGCTTTCAGAGAGTGTATTTTCACGTATTTCCTCTCCAAGGTCAAACAGACTTCATCCCAGCACTAAGAGTGAAGAGCACAGCGATACAAATGACTGATGGGTTACTGACTCTTCATAATCAAACACTGATCATATTTTCATCTCCCTCATGTCCAGTCAAACTGCATCACACCATGTATTGGAATACAGTGTTTTTGGCTGTGTTTTAATACAGGGTTTGTTTCCTGGCATCGAGGGTATTGATGGAGAGAGAGGCCAGTCTGGCCTGTTTGTGCAGAGAGCCTGTGTACACAGATAGCACAACACAGCGCATCATCTGCCATGACTTTGGGTCGCACTGTTACCACAAGCAAGGAAAAGGAGGAGGAAAGTAAACATTAGCAGTCCTCTCACAATGGTACCCACTCACTCAGTGATGTGCTATGTTTGCCGGTTAAACTAATAAACTGGAAAGGTCATAGCTCAAATACTGAATGTCTTAAAACTAATGTACAGACACACAGACACATTCCTAAAATACTATGAGACGATGACTCATTTCTAAATGATAAACTCTTGAAAAGACCAAAGTTACATGATGTTTGAGTTCTTCTTTTTACTTGAGTGTTGACAAGTAATGCAATCTCCTCACTGAAGTCAATATTCTTTTTGTTGTCTCTGGTGTCTGAATTAATATTACATTTCAGATGAAAGGAAACATATACAGATGTAGGATCTTAATTTGAGCCAGTTATTTTGCTACCGCCAGAAGATAAGCCTGCAGCAACAGGAAATGTGAATTATTATGTGGATTATAATTAATGGACATTTTTAATAGGTGTTGATACATTTTTCGTAAGGGAAAATCACATTTTAAATTTCAAAGTGTTCATTATAAACTTCAGAATCCTTTTAAAATCTCAAATACACTACATATTTTACATTTCCTGCATTTCAGGAAAGTTCTCCTGCAACAGGGGGATCAAATTATGATCCAACATCTGCATGATAGAGAAATAGCTTGGGCAGAACACTGAGTTCATCCCTCAGTGTACTCAAAGCAACATTACATGCACATACACACACACACACATACACACACTTTCACACTCATCATATATGCTGCTGCTACACTGTTCTTTTTTAAACTCTTATTATTATCTATCCTGATCCTTTACCCATGCCTATATGTACATATATACCTCAAATACCTCGTAACCCTGCACATTGATCTGGTACTGGTGCTCCCTGTATATAGCTCCATTCTTGTGTATTTTATTCCTCTTGTGTTATTATTATTATTTTTATTATTTTTAACTCTGCATCATTGGGAAAGGGCTCATAAGTAAGCATTTCATGGTGAAGTCTACACCTTTTGTATTCGGTGCATGTGACAAATACAATTTGATTTGATTAGATTTTTATTTCCATGTGAAAATAATAGTGGTACATAAAGACCCTTGGGTAACAGTGTACTTGTTGCTTGAGTAGCACTGTTGCCTCTATACCTAGCCTATGTTGCTAACTACAACATTATTATTACTTAAGAACTGCTATATAATTACAAGGTAATAGTGTTTATCAGTATAGGTTGTTACACAATTGGAACAAGGACCGTGTGTTTACAGATCCACGTGTTGCCTAATTACTCATTTTTGTTATGACACATTTTATCGTTCCAGTATGCAACTAATATGTTTTGTTTTACACTTTTCAAAGGGACGTTGTTACATGTAACTACACAGGGCCAGTAACACCAATTCCCAAAGTAGTCCCAGGGTTGATATGGTCTTGTGGAGCTTAATAGACTAGGAACTGGTAACAATATTTGGAACAAGGTACACCTTTCCATTAACAACAGGTTATTTTCAGTAACAAGTTTATTTCCATGTTATCACTTGTGTCAAAGGGTATATTGAATAGAATGTTATGTAAATACATTGTTTTTTGCAAAAGATACACGTGTAATTATAATGTACCTACTCAGGAGCAACTGATTGTAAATTGGAGCACAATAGGTTTAATCTTTTAAATTATTAGCTAGCTTTTAAATTACAATAACATCCTTTGCAGACGATTCTATTCTAACCAGGGGTGTATTCACACACACACACACACACACACACACACACACACACACACACACACACACACACACACACACACACATAGACACAGACACACACACACACACACACACACACACATATAGTAGGCTACATAAAGTGTAATACATAAAAACAACATCATCACATGATTATTGAAAGCAGTATCCAGAGAATGTGTGGACAGACTGGATTATTTTTTGATAAACCTAATGTGGGGAGTTTGCACCTGGTCACAGATCAGTGTATAGACCCCCTGTGGACATCTGACATGGCCAGGTACCAAAGTGAGATGGCGACGTGGCAGGATGCCAGGGTGGCACAATGAGGCTAGATGGTACTCATATCTTTTGAGGAATAGTTTTAGAAAACCCATCTTCTGAATTATAATCTTGATGTTTGGTGTATATACCTGTAGTATGTACAGTGCGTCATGTATCAACATTATAATAATTTTAAAAAACACAATGAACAGGTTTTGTGTATTTAAAATGCAGTGAAATGATGACTGCACTTACAGTGCTGAGTAGCCCTTTCTTGCGGTCAATGACCAAAAGCGCCCTCTTTGGTCTCATGGGTGGAATGTTATTGATATTTTTATATTTTTTTGATATTTTTTTTTAAAACCTATTTTTTTGAAAATCCAGTGTTTCTATGTCAAACAGTTTTGTTATATTTCAGTCTTCTGTGGTGTATATAAAGTGTAATATTGGGATGCAAACTCAAAACTGAATACATTTCAACTCTATATCTGACATGGTACAGGTGTCTTCTTTATTTAAGCCCATAACCATGTGTGTGAGGTGTATACTTTTGTTTCAAAGTGGATTTGTTTAAGACTTCCAAGAATCACTCTGTGTGACCTTGATTTAGCCCACTGCAGTAAAAGGTTATGTGTCCCTATCTAAATAGAGGGTCACAATTAAACAGCCCTAAAAGGTACATTTAAATAATGCCTCTCTTGACAAGATGTATAGTCAAAGTAGTCTTATAGTGATGAAATCAAAGAGCTTGACCAATTAAAATAGATAATCAGAGCATAAAAACTCAAAAGGACATCTGGTACTCTAAGGATCAATCATACTTGACTCATTGAATAAAGTCTAATTTCCAAAGCAAGTTGTTTTCAATATGAACTTGATGTTTCTCAGAACTGTTTCTCATGCCAAAAGATACATTGAATAGAGTAGCATATACTGTATGTACATGAACGTGCTGTTTCTAAAGTTGATTTGAAAACATTTGAAGAACTTCAATTATTGACATCAAAGGTTTTTGATATCTATAATATACATACCATACATCATAAAATGTATAGTATCCAAAAATGAATATTAGCTCCAAAATGGAAATGATAACCCCAATCTTGACATCTGTTAACATTCTTCAGCAGCCATGTGGTTTCCCCCCACTGTGACACCAGGTTTATTTGGCGATGACTATCAACAGTTTCCTTGCCAATGCCAGGAGTGAGCTACATTTTGAAAGTGTGGAAAACCAGTAAAAATGGAGACCATCAGCCATCCTCTATGCCTCATTAACTGCCGCCAATAAGAGGAGGCGCCACCTGCTGTTTCTCAAGGTCACAGCGCCCTTTACACTACACGACAATGGACACCATCGCCAAATCTGGGTTGAGTGTCTTGGGGTGAGTGTCAGCTTCAGCCACAGTTGGGAAGTATATCTGAGCGACCTTGCCAAACAGTGCCTTTTGGTGCCTTGGCTTCAAATATGGAGATTCCAACAGAGTGACAGGAGCTCTTCCACCAGCAGACCTCCCACATGAGATCCTCTTGTCAACATCTGCTCCTCACTCCTCCTATGTCCCCCCTTTTGCCCCCTTCTTTGCCCCCTCACAGAAGAGCCTTGCTAGGCTTACCTCAGAACAACCACTGCCGACACACACCACCTCTGCAGACTCTCTGACTTTGACTTGACTCACTGAGTTAATTTTTCTGTAACAGCAAGCCGTTACCAAAGATACTGTGTAATAAAGCACAATTGCCACATCCACTGTTGGTGGTATGTTAAATATAATACAGCACTACAGAATTGCTTCAGATTTTGTTAAGTATTACACACATACACTTTATACAGTTGGACTAAGATGTCAAGGAATAAAAACTTGGATTAAAAGTAGACATTGATCTAATCGAATTAGAGAAAGGATGTGATCTGGTGTTTATCCGGAGTCGATGTAAATAATTAAAGAGGTGATGCAGTAAGCAGGGGATATATAGTGCCTTGCAAAAGTATTCATTCCCCTTGGCGCTTTTCTTATTTTGTTGCATTACAACCTGTAATTTAAATTTTTATTTGGATTTCATGTAATGGACATACACAAAATAGTCCAAATTGGTGAAGTGAAATGAAAAAAATAACTTGTTTCAAAATATTCAAAAAAATAAATAACGGCAAAGTGGTGCGTGCATATGTATTCACCCCCTTTGCTATGAAGCCCCTAAATAAGATCTGTTGCAACCAACTACCTTCAGAAGTCACATAATTAGTTAAAAAAAGTCCACCTGTGTGCAATCTAAGTGTCACATGATCTGTCACATGATCTCAATATATATACACCTGTTCTGAAAGGCCCCAGAGTCTGCAACACCCCTAAGCAAGGGGCACCACCAAGCAAGCGGCACCATGAAGACCAAGGTGCTCTCCAAACAGGTCAAGGACAAAGTTGTGGAGAAGTACAGATCAGGGTTGGGTTATAAAAAAATATCAGAAACTTTGAACATCCCACAGAGCACCATTAAATCCATTATTAAAAAATGGAAAGAATATGGCACCACAACAGACCTGCTATGAGGGCCGCCCACCAAAACTCAGGGACCAGGCAAGGAGGGCATTACTCAGAGAGGCAACAAAGAGACCAAAGATAACCCTGAAGGAGCTGCAAAGCTCCACAGCGGAGATTTGAGTATCTGTCCATAGGACCACTTTAAGCCGTACACTCCACAGAGCTGGGCTTTACAGAAGAGTGGCCAGAAAAAAGCCATTGCTTAAAGAAAAAAAGAATTAAACACGTTTGGTTTTCGCCATGTGGGAGACTCCCCAAACATATGGAAGAAGGTATTCTGGTCAGATGAGACTAAAATTGAGCTTTTTGGCCATCAAGGAAAACGCTATGTCTGGCGCAAACCCAACACCTCTCATCACCCCAAGAACACCATCCCCACAGTGAAGCATGGTGGTGGCAGCATCATGCTGTGGGGATGTTTTTCATCGGCACTGACTGGGAAACTGGTCAGAATTGAAGGAGTGATGGATGGCGCTAAATACAGGGAAATTCTTGAGGGAAACCTGTTTCAGTCTTCCAGAGATTTGAGACTGGGACGGAGGTTCACCTTCCAGCAGGACAATGACCCTAAGCATACTGCTAAAGCAACACTCGAGTGGTTTAAGGGGAAACATTTAAATGTCTTGGAATGGCCTAGTCAAAGCCCAGACCTCAATCCAATTGAGAATCTGTTGTATGACTTAAGGATTGCTGTACACCAGCGGAACCCATCCAACTTGAAGGAGCTGGAGCAGTTTTGCCTTGAAGAATGGGCAGAAATCCCAGTGGCTAGATGTGCCAAGCTTATAGAGATATACCCCAAGAGACTTGCAGATGTAATTGCTGCAAAAGGTGGCTCTACAAAGTATTGACTTTGGGGGGGGTGAATGGTTATGCACGCTCAAGTTTTCTGTTTTTTTGTCATATTTCTTGTTTGTTATCTTCAAAGTGGTAGGCATGTTGTGTAAATCAAATGATACAGACCCCCCATAAATCCATTTTAATTCCAGGTAAGGCAACAAAATAAGAAAAATGCCAAGGGTGGTGAATACTTTCGCAAGCCACTGTAATTAGTATTGAAAGAGACTAACAGTCAATGACAAGAACATGTCCCAGAATAGCTGGCTGTAAAATAGGACATTCACTGGGTCACAAGCTGGGTACTGTAGTTTAGTGGAGAAGGGCCTGCTCCTCAGTCTGGTCTTTTACTAGCTTTTATTAAACTCATGAAATGCTTTGACTGCCTCTTAGTACACCACAGCACTAGCTAACCTTCTGCTGCTGGCCATGGTGCTGAAGTTTTAAAACTGCCTTACTTAGGTCTGTAGGATTATGCCACTGTCCATGGTGCTGAAGTTTCAATTGCAGTTGGTTGCCTTACTAGGGTATGTTAGAGTTGTGTTTCTGACCATGCTGTTGAAATGTACACTACTGAAGTTGATGGGGTGAATAAAGTTTTCCTTCATTCCATTCCACAATTATGAACAATAACATTTCATTGTATAAATATGTGATTTTTCCCCCTGGAGATGCTGAGTATGCCCACAACAGAAGTTGTTGTACTGACCAAAACAAAGTATCAAATGTTCTATTTTCCCAGGCAATTTGGCAAAGGTCTCTTTTACAAAGGTCAGGGAGTTATAAAAATGTTTCTGTGAAGCAAGAAACTGCAAGGCACTGAGAAAGCTGCTTGATTGAATTAAAATACTTCAAAATCAAGAGTTATGTGCGAACACTCAGACATTGTCAGAAGCTTAATGAAGGTCAGTTTGTCATCTCTGGAGTGACTCAGTTATGACACAAGTCATGTAAAATATTTGTATCTTCAAAAATGGAATGGAAAACCCTCACCTGTTGATATGTGCGATATCCTGGCTCAAAATGGCTACAGTGCAGAAATAAACATTGGTGATGGGTGTAGTTACCCCTCAAGTTACCCCTGTGCAATATAAAGTGCTTTGAGAGCTGTATAATGCACAATGTTAATATAATCCATTATTATCATTATTAACATGTACGCAGTGCAACTCTTAAGATTCAAGTGATCTGTTCAACGATCCAGTGATACCTTTTATTCAAACAATGCATATTAAATGTAATGAACTAGAATGAATGCTTCCCAGAGTAGGATATATTGTATTTGGACAATTAGCAATTAGGCTCCACTTGTGGGCCAAAATGCCTTTCAGTGGCACTATCTCTGACCATTTGGCACTTTATGACAGAGATGATGCTCCAAAGACCAGCACAGCTTAAAAATCACCATATCTATCTCTGCATCAGTGCACTCTGGGTCACCATCATGTGTGTGTGTGTGTGTGTGTGTGTGTGTGTGTGTGTGTGTGTGTGTGTGTGTGTGTGTCGGCCAGAGAACACGCCTCGGCCGCTTCAACAGAGATATGATGGTCATGGTTCTACCTCTTCTTAATGATATGTGGTTGAAGCCCCTGCTGTATTGCCTCCTGAACAGACCCCTAGTCCCATAATGGATGACATGGCTCATGTGATGAATAATGCTGTGCCCATTGCACGGTGCTTAAACCTCACTGCCATGGAGGTGGATTAGGGTAATGGCCCTGTGTCATTTCAATGGTGGCATTACCTAGCATGCCAAGCAGATTCACACCAGTGAAATCTGAAATAAGCTCCCTTCCTAAAAGGCATCTTGGCTCAGAGCATGGCTTCCATTAATGCTAAATGAATCATATTACACAGTAATGTTTACTATAATGTTGATTCAACCACTGCCCTTGCTGCCATCATTTCTACAGACACTCTCATCCAGAGCGACTTACAGTAGTGAGTGCATCAATTATGATACTGCCAGCCCCCCATAGGAATTGAACCCACAACCCTGGCATTGCAAGCACCATGCTCTACCAACTGAGCCACACAGAACCACCATCATTATCATAACTGTCACTACTATCACTAACAGTGCTTCTGCTGCTATCACCAGAGCCAGGAGTTTTTGCTGACCATGTGACCTTCCTACGGTCAAACTCAGGTCTCCTGCATGCCACAACACTGTGTTAGCCTGTGGAGCTAAAGCCTAGGCATTAGCTTGGGGAGCTAACGTAAGCCTCCAGGTCCTTACTATGATTAAAACAACTATATTATTGTCATACAAACATACACTGAGTGTATAGAACATTAGGAACACCTGCTTTTTCCATAACATAGACTGACCAGGTGAAAGCTATGATCTCTTATTGATGTCACCTGTTAAATCCATTTCAATCAGTGTAGATGAAGGGGAGGAGACAATTTAAAGAAGGATTTTTAAGCCTTGAGACAATAGAGACATGGATTGTGTATGTGTGCCTTTCAGATTGTGAATGGCCACGACAAAATATTTTAGTGCCTTTGAACAGGGTATGGTAGTAGGTGCCAGGCGCACCGGTTTGAGTGTGTCAAGAATTGCAACGCTGCTGGGATTTTCATGCTCTACAGTTTTCCGTGTGTATCATGAATGGTCCATCACCCAAAGGACATCGAGCCAATTTGACACAATTGTGGGAAGCAACATTGGCCAGCATCCCTGTGTAATGCTTTTGGCACCTTGTAGTCCATGCCCCGACAAATTGAGGCTGTTCTGAGGGCAAAAGGGGGTGCAACTCTATATTAGGAAGGTATTCCTAATGTTTTGTACACTCAGTGTATATTATCATGACTATTTCCTTGACCGCCCCCATTTAACACGTTTTATCATGTCTACATAGCCACAGCATTACCCACTGCACCACATCTTGAAGAAGATGAGGTGGGTGTACACCGTTCAAAGTGCATTTAGAACATTATATAACTTACATATTGAGTAAAATGAGACTAGGATTGTGGGGATTCATTGTATAAATCATTTATAACACTTTTCATGCTTTTTTAGAAAATATGTATGTCCGTCAGATAGATTATAAATATGGTGAATATGTTATGTAAAAGTTAAATGTTATGTAAACATTAAAATCTGTCTTCCATGTTTTGTACAGACTAAAACAGTAGAAGATAAGAACAAAAGATGTCTCAAATGTTAACAGAAAATCTAAGTAGAGATTGTGGCAGAGAACTTATTTGAACTAAATAGCATATCATATTTGACTGCACAAAACACTTTGTTCTCACATTTGCCTTTGTTCTGTATTAAATATTCCCCAATTTGAAATGAGACCAACTGTTACTGTACTTGTCAGAATAAATGTGTCCATACAGCTATGATTCTATCTAAGTGGTATAAAACAAGTAATACTTTTTTTTGTAACAGTCAAATTTGTGACAAATCCAAAATGAACTGACTTGGACAATGTCACTGCAGGTCAGTGAGAGTTTGGAGCCAGCCAGCCAGCAAACCCCCTCCTACTCCTGCCTTGCCACCACCACCACCAGCACAATCACATACACCATCCTAGGTTTATCTGCTTTGTATTTATTTGCTAACCCATGCAGAAGATTTGAACAAGCATACACAGACTGTTACAGCTAATGGAAAAAGCTGTTTGACCAAGGTCAAACTGTTATCTCCTCAACTTTGTTATGAATTAACATCTGTAGAATGCTCTCCACTACAAAAATGTAAACCATCTCTGGTGTAATCTCTTGCAGCAGGACATTTGAGCCTTTTCCAAATCTCCAAACCGGTCCTTGCTAATTCCCTGCCAAAACTATCAGTTGATTTCTTCCTTCTAATGTCCCATAATGCCTTATTCGATTATTGTCAATGCCCTCCGTCCCTGCTCTTCAGTCTCTTAAAACTCTTTAGTTTTTCAACTGAGCGAGTCAGATGAGGCGCAACCGCACTGGGGAAGTAGAGCAGGACTGGCGCAAAAACCCTCGCGCTTTACACTAAGCCGTGTGATCGGTGTTTTAAATGGTTTTAAATGATGGAATATGCAAATTACAACAGTTGACCAGGGATTTTAGGCTGTGAAGTGTTTATGAGGCATGGCTTTCGTTTTCACTTTCTTTTTTCTGTCCTGGTGAGTACAAGTTAACTATTCTTCTCCGACTTTACCATGTTAGGATGTTGATCGATGTAAATTATGCAACTTTGATGCAGTAACAAGTTGTACCGAGTAGAATAAGACACCAGATAATGAAGATGTACTTTGTTTACAGTGTGATCAATGTTTGGGGAAATAATCCGAAATCGACAGAGACTGATGGGAATATCTATTTGGATAACATCACGCGTATATTGGATGGATTACTAGATGGATATGACAACCGACTGCGACCTGGATTTGGAGGTACAGTAATGCACATTTTAGAATTCTAACACGTTGTTTGATAAGGTGTTAAATTCCAGTCTTCTCACTCAGTAGATAAAGTTGTACTTTCCACAGTGCTGAGGCACTTATGTTCCGGATATACCCTAATTCTTGGTCACTATCCGATCGTTGGAAGCTGCTTTTGGTGCACTTAATATAACTGTCGAATTTGTGCCCTAGAGTGTCCAGGCAATTCATTTACCCACTGACCTCAAGGTCTCTTTCATACAAAGGGCCAATCATACTAAGGGATGTTATTGTGCTGACTTGTGAGAGGAATATCCAACACTTCTACAGGTCTAGTAACTGTAAACTGGCAATGGGATATCATTAACAATAACATCGTTTTTATCTTGTCGATATCTTACATGCTTCCTTTTGTTTTTAGAGTGAAGATGTATGTTTATTTAGCTATGTCTTATGCCAAAACAACACTTATCTTTGTAGGTCCAGTTACTGAGGTCAAAACAGACATCTTTGTAACCAGCTTTGGTCCAGTGTCAGATGTTGAGATGGTATGTGGCCGCATTACTACTTTATCCAGTCCACTTCAATAACACAAAACTCCAGTGTTGCCATTTATGGATAGTTTAATACACACTTGTGTTATTACAGACAGATAATTGCTTGTTGCTCTCAGTCCTAGCATGTCCCTCCACAGTCTCAAGTCATGTTCCTACCAGCCTTCATTATTCTGGCATTTGGGCAGAATGTCATTAATGCAGCTTAGAGATTTTAATCTGGTTGTCAATCTCTGTCAGTGAGGGTCCCCAGCCTGCTGAGTGTTTTATTTCCTTTACAGACTATACCATGTGATACTACAGGCAGTATAGATAAGACCCTTCAGAACAGTAAAGCCATCCATTTCATCTAAAAGCATTCCCGGATTGAAAAAGCCATATCCATGGTTACCGTTTGGATCTTCGGTCATTTTTTTTCATGTAGAGGAGTTGAGAAATATGGACATGCACAGTAATTAAACAGATCACAAACAACACAGAGGGGATACTTTAAAATATGAAGTTTCTTTCCAAAACACTATATATCCATTTTCTGAAATATTGGTAAATTAACTTTTATTGATTAAAGAACTTGTTGTGTTTTTTCACTATCTAATCATGGCATGGCTTTGTTCAATGACAGACATGTATTTGTTTGAAATCTATCACTTGATGGTTTCATTTCAGAGACAAATAATCATAGTTTTTTGCAAAACGCTATATATCCGCCTCACTCTTTGAGAAATAAGTAGTACTACTAGGTTTTACACAGTCAAATGTATCAAATAACTACATTTTTCTATAAATAACTGTACAAATCATAGATTTGTGACATCAATATAAAAAAATATTAAACATTAATCAATGCTGTAATATGAGAAAACATTTACATTTGACATTTTAGTCATTAAGCAGATGCTCTTATAAAAGCGACTTACAGTTAGTCCATTCATCTTAAGATAGCTAGGTGAGACAACCACATATCACAGTCAAATATACAGTATACAAACATTCCATTCCAGCTAAACAATTGATATATAGCGTTTAGCAAAAAAAGCTACATTTAATACACACCTAAAATCTATTAATAAAAAATCTGAGAACAGTAATATTTAAACACATGAAGGTATCCATAAGCAATCATTTCTGGGAAAAAAAACACAAACGTGAAAAATAAACTCTTCATTTGCATAAATTAAATACGTTTACCTATTACTGACATTTGATAAAAAGAAAATGAGGTCACTGATATGCTGTTCGTACTGTACAGTATATGCCATAATTTGCATATTAATTGATTGCTGATTTGATTTCCAAACTACCATGTTGTAGGAGTACACCATGGATGTATTTTTCCGTCAAACGTGGATTGACCAGAGGTTGAAATTCGAGGGCCCCATCGAGATTCTGCGGCTCAACAACCTCATGGTCAGCAAGATCTGGACACCAGACACATTCTTCCGGAATGGCAAGAGGTCCATCTCTCACAACATGACCACTCCCAACAAGCTGTTCCGCATCATGCAGAACGGAACTATCCTCTACACCATGAGGTACTAATGAGTCACACAGCCATCCAGGTCCAGAATAGACCTGCGTAGTACTCTGTGTTCTACTGGCCAATCTGAGTATCATACAATCATGGGTATGGTTGAGCTATTTGTGCAATACACACAAACTTGACCAGGCATATTTCTATGAGTATTGCTTTGTTTTCAAAAGATGGTACTACCTACTGTATGCTGGTGTGATTAGTTATATATGATCATAGGTGAGCATTACTACTGTACATAAGGTGTGTCCAATACTCTTTGCCATTCCATTGCAGATTGACTATAAATGCAGAGTGTCCCATGCGACTGATGAACTTCCCCATGGACGGCCATGCCTGTCCTCTCAAGTTTGGTAGCTGTAAGTTGTCTTGATAAGCCTTAGTCAGACAGATGGTTCCACCAGGCTAGCTGGTGATTACAGACTGACTACAGAATCTTTATTTCTGCTGTCCAGATGCCTACCCCATGAGTGAAATTGTGTACACATGGAAAAAAGGACCACTGTTTTCTGTGGAAGTACCAGAGGAGTCCTCCAGCTTGCTACAGTACGATCTAATAGGACAGACTGTGTCCAGTGAGAGGTTAAAATCCAACACAGGTAAGAATGTATTCATTCACTCAATGCTTTAGTAATGCTTACAGAAATAGGCCTACAAATATAACTATGCTAACTAACAGTATGCATCCTGTATGCATATGGCTTTGCATGATTTCAATCTAAATACATGTTTTAATTCTAAATTGAATTTTCATCTGAATCTCCGCTTGTTTGGTACACATTCAAACTGGGGTATTTGACATGTGCTACAGTATGCATGTACTGTATGCAAGATGTCTCCCCCATGATGCTCGCTGTCTGATCTGTTATCTGTAACACAAACCAGTATTGTGCCCTGTGAATTGCTGATTTAACAACGTGTCTGTTACAAACTCTCTGCGTCACAGACAGAAATGTAATTTGTTTTCTGACAGGTGAATATGTAATCATGACTGTTCACTTCCACCTGCAAAGGAAGATGGGCTTCTTCTTGATTCAGACATACATCCCCTGTATCATGACGGTGATCCTGGCTCAGGTCTCTTTTTGGATCAATAAGGAATCGGTTCCTGCTCGAACTGTATTTGGTAGGCCTCCTGATCTCCACCATTACTCCCTCCATGTCTTGATTGGCTTGTCCACCATGCTTACATGTTGCAAGGTTACCCCTAAAGGTCACATTATAAGTTGAAGTTCCTTTGGAGTGATACAATAGAGCATATTTAAGATAACAAAACAACCAAGCTGGATAATACCAATTCACCACTCATTGCATGATCTATTCTGTATCCTTTTATGTAGATTGGGTGAAGATATAGTATTTTAATGTGCTTTTTTGGCAGAACTTGGTAATAGCTTGCATTCTATGGAGTGCTTCACTTAGTGGAGTGGTACTAGAGATAAAAGGCGGTAGCTCTTACTCCTTCTACCTCATGATCTTTATTTTCTCCAAAGTGGTGGAGCTGAATTAATAGTAAATAACTCCTACTCTGAAATCGGTCCTACCGAGAGGGTTGGGGGGGTGATGCTGTTTACTTGGACTCGTTCCGAGGACTTGCAGGTTCCGCTTGTTCCCATTACATCATGCAACACTTGTTTCAGCCTCTAGCCTCGGGAGCATGGAGCTCCTAAGTTTAATTTGCCATACATTGGATTTTCAATTTTAATTTCCTCAGTTACATTTTCATGAGCAGGAGTAGCAGCCTTTGTAGATTATGGCTCTGTTTGGAAGCTCGTCAGCATTTTGAAAAGCCCACACAGAAGTGAAAGATACCAATCATTAGTACGCGTTCAAGTTGGGCCCCACGTGAAACGCACATATGCGGAAAGTCATTAACCTCCCACATCCCACTGCTTTCATTTCACACAGTAGCGGGGGAGCGAGTGTTTTTAGTGTGAACATGGTGTGTCCTTTAGGAGGCTGTTGCATAAAACATATTGGATTTTCCAATATGACTCTAAGAGCTGAAAGTCCCCAGAGTTGAAGTTCCACAGACTTAATTGAGTGGGCCTAATTTGTACCTTGCGTTTATCCTTTAAAAGCACACGGATGCCTCAAGCTCTTCATTTCTTTCCCCTTCATTTTCTTCCTCCTCCTCTTCCTCCCTCTCTCTCTCTTTCTCTGGCCTCCTCTGCTTTATTTCCTGGCACGATTTCTCCCATATCCCTCTTCCCCAGTGTGATTAACAAGTGCATGAGTTTGACAGGCAGTGTTGGCCATTGGTGGGGGTTTTATAGAGAGTTGGTACTGTTGCTAACTTAATCAAGAGTTGTATACTGGCTTTCAGAGCTGAAGCAGCGCTTAAATACAGTGAAACCTGATTACATCCACTTAAGTGCCCTTTACATGTCCCACTTGTGCAAATGAACTGTGTAAATATCTAATTGATAAGAGTATAGCAGGGCAGTGGCCAATGGACCTTTTCTTTTTGACTGTTTTAGCTTGATGAAAACAATCTCTGGAAAATTATAGCTGTACCCTGTTAATGGACCATTATAGAGCATGTCCCTTTTGTGAATTAATAATGACTTGTAAGGGCCTCGATAGTGTGAGCCCAGTGATTCAAACTCGCATTGAATAAATGTGATGAGATTTATTACCATGAACACATTTTGTATCGATGTATGCATTTGTGAATCTCCACAGTGTTATTCACTGCTCAGATATCTGTTAACACGTTAAATGCAACGGATTGAGGCACAATTGCTTTGCCTGTTGTTGCTATTGTTGTTGTTATTGTGAACAAGATCCAATTTGTGAATATAAACAAATGCAGCCAATCAATTTCCATAGTAGCCCTGCCTCAGATGAGGTGCCTGACCATAATATTATTTAACACTCTCAATCAATGGCAATTAATTTTTACTCCCTTGAAACATAACTTGCAGTGAACCACTTCAAATAAGCAACTCCAAAGGTTATACAGATTGAAATTCGCAATACATTTATTTCGATATATAGGTTAAGTAGTTTATGAAAACTTTGGTAATCTATGAATATGTTTAGTCTCTTCCCAATGTTATGAGGAGATAAGAGTGTGAATTCCTGCACGTCTAGACAGTCCTGTCGGTGAAGTCACTTGGCAGTCCAATGAACCTTATCCAATACAAGTAGAAAGTATTTCAGAAGACATTTGTGCACACTGTATAGCACAGTAAATTACTTCATATAATCTGTGGACAGGACAGCCTTCATCAATTCATCTGTGTCCCATCCTTCTCATCATCATTACTCTCCTGCTCCTCCAGGCCTACTTGCAACTCAGTCATCCATTGTCTCCCTGAGAGGAAACTACACTACCCTGGCATCTCATTCCAACCCGCATCCCATTGATCACAATGTGTCTAACTCTAACCCATGGAAGTTGTGGTGCTCTGGAACTATCATCATCATCACTAAAAACAGGCCAACCCATGAACAGTAAACACCGTGGCTGGTATGACAAACTTAATCTACTCCAACCCTCCTCTGCTTTTAGAACCAAGTAAGAAATACCCTGCTGTGATTTCAAATGGATGTGTCCAAGTAATAACAGGAAGAGTAAAAGTTGACCCAAATGAAAAGTTTACCTCATTTATATGGATAAAAGTCAATTCATCTATTGATCCTGAGAGTCAGCAACCAAAAACATGGCTTAGTTTCCTCAGCTTAAGCTTAGTGTTAGCATAGTTGCGTGCACTAATCGAGTCCTGTGATACCATGTTTCCAAAGAGCATGCCTATATGACCTGACTTAAAGTTGATTTAAGCATGCTGTTAGGAACATACTGTATTAGCACAGGCCCTACCACTCCTGCGTTTGCATGCAATGATGTTAAGGCTAAGCTGTGGGTGAGTAAACTAAGCCATTTTTGTGGTTGCTGCCTCTCAGGATCAATAGATCATGCTGATAGTACACTGTGTTACTTTGAAAACCCAAACGTTGGTGAATATGTTATCCTGTATGACTCGCTATTGGTAAAGCGAATACACTTGACATAATAACTATTGATTTTCTTAAAGTAAAAAATATTATACTTTTTTACATTTCACTGGCCACTTGTTTACTCAAGTCTCCAAGATAAATATTTTATAGCTATACAAGTATCATTACTTATCAATAATACCAGAGCACATTGGTTTCTGAGAGATAGACATTATAATCAACTTTGTATAAAAACCAATTATGACCCTCCATCCAAAGGACAATGAAGACAAAGTGTTTAGCATTGAACTTGGACACACCATTTTTGAATGTAAGAGCAAGGTTAGTGGTTGAGTAGTGCATGTCTAGTCCTGTGAACTTGTGTGAAAATGAGGCTAGAGATTAAACATCATGCCCACAAATTCACCCTCTGGCCAAGTAGGGCATCAATTACCATCTAAATTATCAATGGGCTCTGAGGATTTTGTGCACTGTAATGCAATACTAATCTTCATTTTGTAGGTTGCTATTGATGAAGTTGTTACAGTATCTTCCGTTATTATTAACGAGACAGCCTAATCTGATGAACCCAAGACACTATTTTTGCTCAAAATGTTCAGTAATGTTAGATCAGTGTCTTGAGAATTACGGCAGAAATAATTTCATTCTCTGAAAATATATGATAAGATTTGATCTATTGGGTTCATAGAAATAACCATTTTCAGGCCAAATGACATGCTTGAATAGACTCTTAACCATTTCCCCTTAAGCGATTCCGTTGCATGTAAGCTCATGTGTGCTCACATTAAACAGCTTTAACGCAAACCACTGGATGGTTTCTTGTCAGACTCTCCAACCCCCTCCACTCCATGCCCTGACAATCACTCAACAAGATGATGGGCCTGGTACCCTGGAAGCCCAGCCAGTCAACCCTGGGGCTCTGGGAGACAGACAACAAAATGTATCCTCTATCCAGTATCTCTGTCTAACATCTCTCTATGTGCCCTGTGTATCCCAGGCATTACCACTGTGCTAACCATGACCACACTCAGCATCAGCGCCCGCCACTCTTTGCCCAAGGTTTCCTACGCCACGGCCATGGACTGGTTCATTGCTGTATGTTTCGCCTTCGTTTTCTCAGCCCTCATCGAGTTTGCCGCAGTCAACTACTTCTCCACGCTGCAGGCCAACCGGGAGCTCCGCAAGGCGGCCGCCATCAAGGCAGCCCAGGAGGCTGCAGAGGCCGGGAGGAGCGACGGGGAGTCCTCTTCGGTAATCCACCCCCCTCCTCCCTCCCTCCTCATCTTACACTCCTCCCTCCCTTTCCCTTTCCTCCCATCTCTATGTCCCTCTCAACCCCCGCCTCCTAGTCTATGATAACAAGAGCATTTGACGAGAAGAGACAGCCAGTGGCTTCATGAACGCGGTTGCAGCAGATTATGTAAGACGAATAGATTAAGGGAATATCCAGGCAGATCATTGGAGGCTCACGAGAAGCCTTCATGCTGGAGGGGAAAGGCAAGCCCAATGCTTTGCGCTTCTGTGGGAGAGATACTATTATTAGGTGGCTGCACCAACTACATGAAGACCTACATGTAGGTTTTCACGTAACAAAATTACTAAATAGTCAATCGGAGAGGAGCTCTATCTCGCCATCTGTCACCATTTTGAATTACTATCTCTCTAAAAGGCAGCCAAATCTAAATGACCTGTTTAAATGTTGACTGTTTATGACTGGTTGACTGGTTGTTGACTGGATAAGATGTTGACTGGTTATGACTGGTTGACTGGTTGTTGACTGGTTAAGATGTTGACAGGTTATCACTGGTTGACCAGATGTTGACTGGATAGGATGTTGACTGATTATAACTGGTTGACTGGTTGTTGACTGGATTTTGGTGTTGTTGACTGAGTCTATCAGCTCTTCCTTAGCTGAATACTAAGGACTGTTTATATTATACACTGATTTAGCTGTGTGTCAGCATGCTAACACTCCATTTGTTCACCTGATTGGTGAAATTGGATTAAAGAGAGGACACAAGCAAAATTGATAGGATAACCTGTGTATTATGTTGCACTATAAATCCTGCATTTTTCATCTCATGAAAAAAAAAAATATCACGCGGTATTGACATTTCATGAGGTATCCCATCAAGCTCTAGCGATATTAAGTCAGTATGCAAAACAATGTTATATAGTGTATCTACTGTATAAGAATTTGCTCTGATCATTGTGGGATTTGAGCCTGAGAGCCAGCAGAGGATTCAAGCCTGTTGTCATTTCAGAAATAGCTGCAATATTAAAGCAGCATGAGCCGCATGCTCCCTGCGTGATTTCTCACCTCCGTTGGACTCACACAGCATTCAGCAGCTGACATTTGCAGCTCCAAACTGCTCTGTGATGGAAGCCAGTTAAACCAGTGCCAGCGCTCTCTCTCTACCCCACACCACCTCTCACAACCCTGCCTCAGTCCCTCATCCCCAGTCCACACCACCCAACCCTGCCTCAGTCTCTCATCCCCAGTCCACACCACCCAACCCTGCCTCAGTCCCTCATCCCAAGTCCACACCACCCAACCCTGCCTCAGTCCCTGCTCCAGTCACTCTGCTGCACTACAGTAGCCAAATGCTATTAAATATAAAACGTTGTATTGATGAATGAATCAATGACTGTATCTTTTATGATTTTGTGCATATGCCATACGGCTCTGTGTTGTTATAGGAAATGGGTTCAATTAAAACTGCATTATGCCAAAATAAAACCCAATTGATTTCCTATTTTAATCTTAATTGCCAATGACTTACTGTTGTGCTGGTCATAGATTTACTGTGCAGACCTGTTCTCTCACTCACCTCCTCCACCCACCTTTATGCACTATACAGGATGCCAGCAGTATGCTGAAGAAGAGGATGAACTCCACGCCTCACTTTGAGAGGCCAGCAGAGGTGTTCCCTAACCCTCCAGTGAATGCCCAGGCCTTCCTCCAGCAAGGCTCAGCCATGCCATCCAACAACTTACTGACAGGCACCAGCATCATAGACAAGTACTCACGCATCCTCTTCCCTCTGTCGTTCGGGGCCTTCAACCTGGTCTATTGGATAGTCTATCTTACCAAGGACACCATGGAGATGACAAGGTAAAGGTGATACATTTTCTAATGGCTACTGTAAATGTTTGGAAGCTTGCTACAAATGACGGGAAAAAGACAGTTTGAAGCAATTTCAAGTGCACTGTAGACAGTATGTTCAGGTAGGCCATTTTGATGTAAGAAGTAGGATCTATTATAGCAGGATGATCTATAGCAAATCATATGACCTTTTCTGTAGCCCACTCATTGTGACATGCATGTAGAATCCATGTGCTAATAGTTTCAGTTTTATGTCATATTCTTGGAACTGGGGAAGGAATATAGTTAAATTGTCCTATTATATGCATATAAAATAGAAAAGACAGGGCTACATGATGAAGAGGGACAATTTCACGGTAACAGAATTACACTGAGACTTTTTACTTTAGCATGTATCCTAAACAAAAACCATTGATTACAAAGTTTAACAAACCATACAACTTTATGCACAAGGACTACTTTGAACAATTTACACAGAACATTTCACAAAACACATTTACTGGAAGAACTGTGCAGATGCAAAGTTTGGTAAGAGAATTATGGTAAAATCTCCCTCAGTTTTTTATGTGACCACGTTTTCCAAAAACTCTTAAATATCTGCTCCGAATTAAGATTCGGCACTGCATCTGGGACCGAACCCAGATGCAGTGCCTTAGACCGCTGCGCCACTCAGGATGCCTAAGGTGAATAGACTTAAAGTGAAACGTGTAGCTCTCGTCAGGGGTGCAACTTTAGTTTTAGAAGTGGGGGGGCCCATTCTTTTTATTTTTATATATATATTTTTTTTCAATCAGATAAACACTCCAAACAGCCTACCAGACCGCTCGGAGGCGTCTGCATGGTCCTAAAGTACACCGTTGCCTTGTTTTGTATCACATTCCAATGATAAAACTGAGGGAGACATAAATGCAATTTCAAAATGTCCTCCCCGTCCCCAGTGAAAGTTGCACTCCTGGCTCTCGTAGTCGATAAACTGTACATTGATAACCAACTGTTCCGAGACACCAAGTCTACTCCATGGCTGTTCTAAATAATACAAAGTTCCCATAGAGGAGTCATTAATGGAACACTAAATACCATCCATGTGATTGTAGAAACAAAACAAAAAAGGAAAACAATAAAATACAACAATTGATAAAGAAATAAACTACAAATACACTATCCCATTCATATAATTAGTATTCAACTTTCTATTCATAGTATTTATAAATAGATAAAAGACAGCATTAGAAGAAAGGAGAATTACTGAAAGAATACATATTCAAATATAAGGAACACAAAAGTACTTAAAAGCCCGAAATTAGGTAGGAATCAACATGGTAGGGATAAAAACACAGCAAACAGAGGACATAGAAGACACAGTATGTGGGTATGTGCGGGTGTATTGTGATGGAAGATGAGATGTGTTTTCTTGTGTTTGGAAAAGTCTGGAGTTAAGTAAAATGTGTGTCTGTGAGCAGGAGTTGTGACAGAGAAAGCTTTACATTTTGTGCAGAAATGTGATATACATTTTAAAATAGATTATAAATATAGTTTATTTATTGTCTTATCATGATGGAGCTGTCCCCAACCCTGTACCTTAGACCCACCTGAACGACCCACACACTAAGGAAATCCTTATCTGTTTTATAGGCCTACTGCAAGTAGCCTATATGCAGCAAAGACAGAAAGATAAACGCAGTCAGAGACCCACTAAAGCAGCACCGCCCACTCAAGATTCTGAGCCTGCATGGCAGGGTTGAAGTGGACATACTCTGTATTCATATCCCGAAATAAAGAAATGATCTTTCTAAAATACATTTTAATAGAAAGTTGGCAAAAATAGATAAGATCTTGCTACTGTGGAAAGGAAAATACCTGTCTATTTGTGGAAGGCAACAACTGTTGGTGCAATTATTAGAAAATGGAAGAAGTTCAAGATGACGGTCAATCACCCACGGTCTGGGGCTCCATGCAAGATCAAACCTCGTGGGGCATCAATGATCATGAGGAAGGTGAGGGATCAGCCCAGAACTACACGGCAGGACCTGGTCAATGACCTGAAGAGAGCTGCGATGCTTTATGCTATAAACAAGCTGTAAAATACCTGGGAAAGACGTGACTCCGATGCATATGGGAATATCATTGTTTTGTTTCTTTGACATTCGGAGTCTGACTTTGCTTGGGAAGTAATCTAATTCTGTCACAATCAATTGAATAAGCTATTCACTTTCTGCACAATAGAAGATGTTTAAACCCAGACAGCTTTTAGGGAAACACTTGTGACATTCTCTCATTGGGTTAAGCCGCGGAAGAAGAGTAGCTAGCTGTTAAACCTTACATTTTTCTGCGTCGGTAGGCCTAAGCTGTCTGAGGTGGAAAGGTAGGCCTATCTTCTGAAAGTACCATGCTCAGATTCCTAATGACGTCTCAGATTTCATTATTTACAAACAGGGACAGTTTCGTTGCAAAAAAGACACACTGATCTGGCATTGGATAAATTATATATCTCTGTCCATTCTTAGCCTGTAATTTCAGTCAATTGTGTGGTATTAAAAAAAGATTCTGCCAATATGTAAGAAGAATTATAATTGCATGAAATGTTTATAAAAGGCATTTTTTTCTCGGACCTGCACATTTGATGATAGATTCATGCAATGCTTTTACTATAAAGGAGACCTTTCCACTCCTACTCTTGTCCACGGTGGTCTGTGAACCCACAACCTTCTGGCCCGCAGCCCTGTGCGCTATCAAAATCCCCACGTAGCCATATAATAATAATAATAATAATATGCCATTTAGCAGACGCTTTTATCCAAAGCGACTTACAGTCATGCGTGCATACATTTTTGTGTATGGGTGGTCCCGGGGTTCGAACCCACTACCTTGGCGTTACAAGCGCCGTGCTCTACCGGGACGAAGAAGTGTGTAATCACAATTCCCATGTAGCCATGTAATGCTTACAGGACGAAGAACAGTTTCTAAAACGGAATATCTAAGGCTCTGGTCTGTCCAGGAAGTGTAGGTAAAGGCTATCCACTTTGTTTTAATTATTATTTTGGGTATAGGGGAGGTTCACTTGTATTTTTTTCAAGCGTTCAGGGGTGGTTTAGGTAAAATATATTTTCTCCATGTAAACCTTATTATAAATAACATTCACTTCCTTACAGTAGGCAAATATAGTTGGCAGGGGTCTTTACAGTACATCTACATTATTGTGTTTTGATGTATTTCTTATACCTTTTAATACTTTTTCTGGTATTTGTTTTCTAAGACCCCTTTTCCATCTGTTTGACCTGAATCAAAGCCTTTATGTATGCCATTTAAAAACATGGAAAATGGTTGAAAAATGTATCTATGCCTTCATTTCCTCAAAATACAGTTGAAGTCGGAGGTTTACATACACTTAGGTTGGAGTCATTAAAACTCGTTTTTCAACACCTCCACAAATTTCTTGTTAACAAACTATAGTTTTGGCAAGTCGGTTAGGACATCTACTTTGAGCATGACAAAAGTAATTTTTCCAACAATTGTTTACAGACAGATTATTTCACTTATAATTCACAGTATCACAATTCCAGTGGGTCAGAAGTTTAAATACACTAAATTGACTGTACCTTTAAACAGCTTGGAAAATTCCAGAAAATGTTGTCATTGCTTTAGAAGCTTCTGGTAGGCTAATTGACATCATTTGAATCAATTGGAGGTGTACCTGTGGATATATTTCAAGGCCTACCTTCAAACTCAGTGCCTCTTTGCTTGACATCATGGGATAATCAAAAGAAATCAGCCAAGACCTCAGAAAAAAAATGGTAGACCTCCACAAGTCACTGCTCCAAAACCACCACAAAAAAGCCAGACTACGGTTTGCAACTTCAAATGGGGACAAAGATGGTACTTTTTGGAGAAATGTTCTCTGGTCTGATGAAACAAAAATAGAACTGTTTGGCCATAATGACCATGGTTATGTTTAGAGGAAAAAGGGGGGGCTTGCAAGCCGAAGAACACCATCCCAACTGTGAAGCACAGGGGTGGTAGCATCATGCTGTGGTGGTGCTTTGCTGCAGGAGGGACTGGTGCACTTCACAAAATGGTGGCAAAATGGCTTAAGGACAACAAAGTCAAGGTATTGGAGTGGCCATTACAAAGCCCTGACCTCAATCCTATAGAAAATGTGTGGGCAGAACTGAAAAAGCGTGTGCGAGCAAGGAGGCCTACAAACCTGACTCAGTTACACCAGCTCTGTCAGGAGGAATGGGCCCAACTTATTGTGGGAAGCTTGTGGAAGGCTACCCGAAATGTTTTATACAAGTTAAACAATTTAAAGGCAATGCTACCAAATACTAATTGAGTGTATGTAAACTTCTGACCTACTGGGAATGTGAGGAAAGAAATAAAAACTGAAATAAATCATTCTCTCTACTATTCTTCTGACATTTCACATTTTTAATATAAATTGGTGATCCTAACTGACCTAAAACAGGGAATTTTTACTAGGATTAAATGTCAGGAATTGTGAAAAACTGAGTTTAAATGTATTTGGCTAAGGTGTATGTAAACTTCCGACTTCAACTGTATGTACATACAACTAGGAATAAAGTGACAGATAGTAAATAGTAGAAGCAGCATATGTGATGAGTCAAAAAAGTTAGTGCAAGAAGGGTCAATGCAGATTGTAGCTATTTGGTTAACTATTTAACTAACTATTTAGCAGTCTTATGGCTTGGGGATGGAAGCTGTTCAGGGTCCTGTTGGTTCCAGACTTGGTGCATCGGTACCGCTTGTCGTGTGGTAGCAGAGAGAACAGTCTATGACTTGGGTGACTGGCAAATGTTTAGGGCCTTCCTCTGCACCGCCTGGTATAGAGGTCCTGGATGGCAGAGAGCTCAGCCCCAGTGATGTACTGGGCCATACGCACTACCCTCTGTAGCGCCTTGCGGTCGGATGCCTAGCAGTTGCCATACCAAGCGGTGCTGCAGCCAGTCAAGATGCTCTCAATGGTGCAGCAGTAGAACGTTTTGAGGATCTGAGGGCACATGGCAAATCTCCTGAGGGGTAAGAGGCATTATCATGCCCTCTTCATGACTATGTTGGTGTGTTTGGACCATGATTGTGTTCAACCCGTTCAACTACAGCCCTGTCGATGTGAATGGGGGCGTGCTTGGCCCTCCATTTCCTGTAGTCCACGATCAGCTCCTTTGTCTTGCTGACGTTGAGGGAGAAGTTGGTGTCCTGGCACCACAAATCCAGGTCACTGACCTCCTCCCCATAGGCTCTCACAGTCTTCAGTGATCAGGCCTACCACCGCCGTGTTGTTAGCAAACTTAATGATGGTGTTGGAGTCATGCGCAGCCACGCAGTTGTGGATTAACAGGGAGTACAGGGGGGGGGGACTAAGCACACACCCCTGAGGAGCCCCCGTGTTGTAGGTCAACGTGGCAGATGTGTTGTTGCCTACCTTCACCAACTGGGGGCTTACCATCAGGAAGTGTTCAGTCCCAGGGTGTTCAGTTCCAGGGTCCTTAGCTTAGTGATGAGCTTGGAGATCACTATGGTGTTGAACGCTGAGCTGCATTCAATGAACAGCATTCTCACGTAGGTGTTCCTTTTGTCCAAGTGGTATTACAGACTGAGTCAGGGAGAGGTTGAAAATGTCAATGAAGACACTTGCCAGCTGGTCAGCGCATGCTCTGAGTACGCGTCCTGGTAATCTGTCTGGCCCTGCGGCCTTGTGATTGTTAACCTGTTTAAAGGTCTTACTCACATCGACTATGGAGAGCGTAATCACACAGACGTCCGAAATAGCTGGTGCTATCACGCATGATTCAGTGTTGCTTTCCTTGAAGCGAGCATAGAAGGCATTTAGCTCGTCTGGTAGGCTCGCGTCACTGGGCAGCTCGCGGCTGGGTTTCCCTTTGTAATTCGTGATAGTTTGCAAGACCTGCCACATCTGGTGAGCGTGAGAGCCGGTGTAGTAGGATTCGATCTCAGTCCTGTATTGATGCTTTGCCTGTTTGTTGGTTCATCGGATGGCATAGCGTGATGTCTTATAAGCGTCCGGGTTAGTATCCCGCTCCTTGAAAGCGACAGCTCTAGCCTTTAGCTCAGTGCGGATGTTGCCTGTAATACATGGCTTCTGGTTGGGATATTTACGTACGGTCACTGTGGGGACGACATCGTCGATGCACTTATTAATGAACCCACCACATTCATCGTAGCACACTATGAGCAAGTGCTTCAAATAACAATGTAGCGCTGTTTGTGACATAAGAATAAAAGAACACACCCTGGCATCACATTTGTTGGATCAAGATGATGGCCGGTGGGAGATCATAAGTTATGGAAGTGTGACACAAACCTGGTGTAGGTTTAGGTCTAATTCATATCTGCTGTTCTCTCTGCACCATCAAAGTTGAAATATGACTGCAAGAGTATGCATCAGGGTATTTTGACATACAGCCATACAGCTGTCTTACATCCCCTCAAGGCTTCATTGGCTAGACCTTATCTGATTCATGGCCATAAATAGTATAATCTTTACTTTTTGTATACACTCACACAGGTGCATGCATGAACAGATGGTACTCATGCATGGACAATACACACAGACACTCTCACTTCTTATATGGCACCTGAAGCTGTCAGCCACAACACTGTAAACATTCTGTATGGAGTCATATTAGCATCACATATAATCCAGCCACCGCATGGCTTCTGAGAACGGTGTGTCAAACACACATTCCCGTGTCAGAGATTGCTTTCCTATTAGAGTAGGAAGCATTAAGAAACCTTACGCTCTTCTTCCCTTTCACCTAACAGCATACAATTGATCCTTGAATGTTACACTCGACAGGCTGCCAAGGTAGAGTGCTGCTTTAAAGACAACAGTTGCCTCATGTCAAGGCAAGTGGATCGAAATGAATATGCGCTTTTGCGTTTATGAATAGTGGGAATACTGTACATTCACATTGAAGGAGGTAGATCTGTTTGTTTAGGAAATAGCTCTCTGGTTGAGGAAATCACCCCAGTATTGGACATGTGGAGGATATATGTTGAATAAGGTCAGCAGAGAGGAAGCAGAGAGGAAGCAGTGGGCCTACAACAGACCCACGTTTGGAAAGTCTGTTTAGTAATACAATCCTTTCTATATTTTGTCTCAAATCCCCCCCGTCATAATGACCAACCGTCCTGCCTACCGGCACAGTAAGATGAAATTGAATTATATTTAACTTCTGGCTTCCCAAAGACTGTTTTTGTGCAGCCTAACACAATTGAAAGCAACGCTAGGGTATGTACATGCACCCACGTTGTTAAAAGCACTTATATGTATGTTTTTCTGCAGGGAGAAAGAGAAATGAGAAGCAATAATGTTAGCATGGAGGGTGGCAGGTAGCCTAGCGGTAAGAGCGTTGGGCCAGTAATCGAGAGGCTGCTAGTTCAAATAATCTGTTGATCTGCCCTTGAGCAAGGCGCTTAACCCTAATTGCTCCAGGATTGCCGTCAAAAATGGCTGATCCCTTGCTGGGACCCCACTCTCAGGGGGAGTGGGATATGCAAGAAACACATTTCCACTACTGGGTGATCTGAAAAGTCATAGTCAATCGATCAATCATATACTAATACTTTTAGCAAAAATGTTTATTTTCAATTTACAATCTGTAGAAACAATGAGAATAGAAGGGTTCAGAACTTTTGTAAAACATCACAGTACAGTTGAAAAATAAATGGCAAATAGAAATCCAATATGGATGGTGTTAAGAGATAGATGGGAGGTGTTGAATGGAGTTGAAGGATGGGACTAATAACAACTAACAACAACTAATAACAACAAGATAATTAATGTAAAGCATACTGTGTCCATAGTAAGTATATAGGTTATAGGTTGAGAGTTTTTGTGAAAGAGCACAGTTAGAAAGATATGGCATATAGAAGCAAACCGGATGGACATCATGAAAATGATCGGAGAGGTTGAGGGTAGAGGAAGCTCAGGAGTAAAAACAAACAAAATATAATTATTGTAAAATTGACTGTGTCCATAAAATGTATATAGTATGTACAGTGGGGAGAACAAGTATTTGATACACTGCCGATTTTGCAGGTTTTCCTACTTACAAAGCATGTAGAGGTCTGTAATTTTTATCATAGGTAGACTTCAACTGTGAGAGATGGAATCTAAAACAAAAATCCAGAAAATCACATTGTATGATTTTTAAGTAATTAATTTGCATTTTATTGCATGACATAAGTATTTGATCACCTACCAACCAGTAAGAATTCCGGCTCTCACAGACCTGTTAGTTTTTCTTTAAGAAGCCCTCCTGTTCTCCACTCATTACCTGTATAAACTGCACCTGTTTGAACTCGTTACCTGTATAAAAGACACCTGTCCACACACTCAATCAAACAGACTCCAACCTCTCCACAATGGCCAAGACCAGAGAGCTGTGTAAGGACATCAGGGATACAATTGTAGACCTGCACAAGGCTGGGATGGGCTACAGGACAATAGGCAAGCAGCTTGGTGAGAAGGCAACAACTGTTGGCGCAATTATTAGAAAATGGAAGAAGTTCAAGATGACGGTCAATCACCCACGGTCTGGGGCTCCATGCAAGATCTCACCTCGTGGGGCATCAATGATCAAGAGGAAGGTGAGGGATCAGCCCAGAACTACACGGCAGGACCTGGTCAATGACCTGAAGAGAGCTGGAACCACAGTCTGAAAGAAAACCATTAGTAACACACTACGCCGTCATGGATTAAAATCCTGCAGCGCACGCAAGGTCCCCCTGCTCAAGCCAGCGCATGTCCAGGCCCATCTGAAGTTTGCCAATGACCATCTGGATGATCCAGAGGAGGAATGGGAGAAGGTCATGTGGTCTGATGAGACAAAAATAGAGCTGTTTGGTCTAAACTCCACTCGCCGTGTTTGGAGGAAGAAGAAGGATGAGTACAACCCCAAGAACACCATCCCAACCGTGAAGCATGGAGGTGGAAACATCATTCTTTGGGGATGCTTTTCTGCAAAGGGGACAGGACGACTGCACCGTATTGAGGGGAGGATGGATGGGGCCATGTATCGTGAGATCTTGGCCAACAATCTCCTTCCCTCAGTAAGAGCATTGAAGATGGGTCGTGGCTGGGTCTTCCAGCATGACAACGACCCGAAACACACAGCCAGGGCAACTAAGGAGTGGCTCCGTAAGAAGCATCTCAAGGTCCTGGAGTGGCCTAGCCAGTCTCCAGACCTGAACCCTATAGAAAATCTTTGGAGGAGCTAAAAGTCCGTATTGCCCAGCGACAGCCCCAAAACCTGAAGGATCTGGAGAAGGTCTGTATGGAGGAGCTGGCCAAAATCCCTGCTGCAGTGTCTGCAAACCTGGTCAAGACCTACAGGAAACGTACGATCTCTGTAATTGCAAACAAAGGTTTCTGTACCAAATATTAAGTTCTGCTTTTCTGATGTATCAAATACTTATGTCATGCAATAAAATGCAAGTTAATTACTTAAAATCATACAATGTGATTTTCTGGATTTTTGTTTTAGATTCCGTCTCTCACAGTTGAAGTGTACCTATGATAAAAATTACTGACCTCTACATGCTTTGTAAGTAGGAAAACCTGCAAAATCGGCAGTATATCAAATACTTGTTCTCCCCACTGTATACAGGGCGGTCTGAAGTTTGCCATGAACATTTGAATGATTCAGAGGAGAACTGGGTGAAAGTGTTGTGGTCAGATGAGACCAAAATCGAGCTCTTTGGCATCAACTCAACTCGCCGTGTTTGGAGGAGGAGGAATGCTGCCTATGATCCCAAGAACACCATCCCCACGTCAAACATGGAGGTGGAAACATGCTTTGGGGGTGTTTTTCTGCTAAGGGGACAGGACAACTTCACCGCATCAAAGGGACGATGGACAGGGCCATGTACCATCAAATCTTGGGTGAGAACCTCATTCCCTCAGCCAGGGCATTGAAAATGGGTCGTGGATGGATATTCCAGCATGACAATGACCCAAAACACATGGCCAAGGCAACAAAGGAGTTGCTCAAGAAGAAGCACATTAAGGTCCTGGAGTGGCCTAGCCAGTCTCCAGACCTTAATCCCATAGAAAATCTGTGGAGGGAGCTGAAGGTTCGAGTTGCCAAACGTCAGCCTCGAAACCTTAATGACTTGGAGAAGATCTGCAAAGAGGAGTGGAACAAAATCCCTCCTGATATGTGTGCAAACCTGGTGGCCAACTACACGAAACGTCTGACCTCTGTGATTGCCAACAAGGGTTTTTCCACCAAGTACTAAGTCATGTTTTGCAGAGGGGTCAAATACTTATTTCCCTCATTAAAATGCTTATCAATTTATAACATTTTTGACATGCGTTTTTCTGGATTTTTTTGTTGTTATTCTGTCTCTCACTGTTGAAATAAACCTACCATTAAAATTATAGACTGATCATTTCTTTGTCAGTGGGCAAATGTACAAAATCAGCAGGGGATCAAATACTTTTTCCCCTCACTGTATATATATATATATATATATATATGCGGGAAAAAAACATGGGGGATTGGAAGTGATGCAGACAATTACATTGATGGAAGTTACAATCTATCTGCAATATTAAAGCTGATCTACCCCCGAAAAAGATTATGTAAAAAAATAAAAAAAATAAAATAAAATAAAACAAAACAAAAAAATTAAAAGATTAACACATTTCCAATTCACACCACACACTTGTACATGTGTGAAACAGGACAACTATAAGCACCCCCTTTTTTTTCTTCTTTTTTTACATTAATACATAATTAGGTTCTCAAATGCACATTGCAATTTGAATATACAATTATTAAACTTATCAATAGCAATATGCAATATACAAAATGCATACGTGATTAAGCTATGCAAATATAGCAACAAGATAACATTATTAATGGTCAAATGTAGAACACAGTAACATGTGGTGTGGTGTGGTAGGCCAATGCTAGAGCAGGCTAAATTGGCAGTGGCTATTTACTGTAGCATATAACATGTGGGTCATACATCAAACAACAGATAAACTCATAAAGTTAGTAGGCAAACAAGCCAGCAGTATTAACCAAAAAGTAGGCCTTAATTTAAAACAAGTGCATGAAAGGTTGAATCAAAATGGCTGTTTGACAAGGACTATTAGCATTAGCAGCCGAAATGTCAGACAAAACTAAATGTTATTATTGAGTGAATTCCTTTTCTGTTTCTTTCCTCAACGTAATAACATTTTGTACTTACGTTTCCATTGACACATACTTTCTTCGATTGTTTTGAAGAGTTTCATCTGAGCGTTTAGTGTGCTCTCACCTGTCTGAGTTCGCGAATGACCCAAATACTAGTGATGCTACGTTTGATACCGGAGCTCCGAGGCATGCGTTGAAATCGCTAAACACCGTACTTCAAAGCAGTGTGCCGATGCCTGTATCACTTTATCTGTTGTTTGATCAATGATGTCCAAAGCTTTGTTTTGTTGAACAACCACCTGATTGGCTTGGTATTGGTTTCAGTAGAAGACAAATAGGCTTCACTGCACACGCGCTACGGCTGCTCTAAAGTCTTTTGACCAGCAAGTGCCACTGGTGTTCACCGTGTTGATCAAAGCCTTGAGTAATGAACCTACTTTCGACACAATTGGCTGGAAAGCCTCAATGCTTCAGAAAGATGCATTTCCCCATCACTACCGAATACAGGGGATGCGCCCGCAAACTTGTGTTTTTACTCAACCATAGAGTTTGCTAGAGGGCACACCTGCCACGAATGCCCTCTCTCCACCTCCATCCTCAGACTGGGGGAATTCTGAACAGTAAGGCAGCACAATCTAAACATTTGTCTTCTGATATGGGGTCCTAACTTCCTCATATCGTACCTGGCTGTGTGGTTGAGTGGGTCAAATTCCAAAAAAATGCTTCAACTTTCACTCCATAATAAAGGTGGAATTTCACAAAACATATTCTCCCTAGGATCAATTCAAACTTGAGTTATGTTGATTTAACATGACTTAAGTCTATATTTTTTTGAGTCCATGTTAAGTCGATTTATCTCAAGTCTGAATCGGTCACTCTTTTTATATTTGATGCTGCCTTTTACATGCACTGAAACACCAAAAACTGTTTTCACAACACTCACTTAAAACTATATTGTTCAGATTGAAGAACCACTTTGTTTGTTTCAGAGTACTTCCATTCTGTTTTGAAATACACTGCTCAAAACAATTTTTTCCACGTATTTATTTGGACAGTGAAGCTAAAATGTTTAATTTGGCTCTATACTCCAGCATTTGAGATCAAATGTTTTATATGAGATGACAGTACAGAATGTCACCTTTTATTTTAGGGTATTTTCATACATATCTGTTTTTTTTAAAGTTTTTTTTTTGGGGTGGGTAGATCAGATTAATATTGCAGATAGATTGTAACTTCCATCAATGTAATTGTCTGCATCACTTCCAATCCCCCATGTTTTATATATATATATATACTGTACATTCAGTGTATCATAACACTTACATTGGGTTTACATGGATGACTCAAAACTTAATTCAACTGAACAACAGCAAAACAAAGGCCCTACTTGTTCGCACCCCCCACCAGGTCCAACACTCACCAATAACACACCTCACCATTGCAGGACAGAACATCCCTCTCTCCCCCTCAGTTTCCAATTTGGGTGTAAAGCATGATTCCTCCCTGACCTTTAACAGCCACATCAAACAACTGTATGAAGTGTCATCTTATCACCTCAAGAACATTACTAAACTCCGTCCCACCCTCACTCAGTCTGATGCAGAGAAGCTCGTCCATGCCTTTATCTCCTCAAGGCTGGACTACTTCAACGCACTTTTCATCGTGATCCCTGGCAGGAGTCTCCAGAAGCTCCAATACATCCAGAACAGCACTGCCAGGATCCTGATGAGAGTGTGGAAACATCATCACATCACCCCCATCCTGGTAACTCTGCACTGGCTCCCTGTCTCATTCCGGATTGAATTATAAACCCTCCTGCTGACTTTCTGGTGTATTCCTGGCAATGCCCCTCCTTATCTAAAATAACAGCTCTCACTCCATAACCCCACCCGCACCCTCTGATCAAGCGATAGCCTACTCCTTCACGCCCCCAGGACCAAGCTCCGCTCCTTGGAGTATGGAGCTTTCAGCTTGGCCGCCCCCAGCCTCTGGAATGCCCTCCCGGACCACCTGAAGGCACTACAGACTCTGGGCTCCTTTAAAACAAGCCTAAAGACCTTTCTCTTTAGGAAGGCATTCTGTTTATAGATGTGCTCCTTGTTGTCCTTGTCACTTGCCGCGTCAGCTGTGTTCTTTGTGTCAGTTGCCCTGTCTAGTTGTGTCCATTTTTCAATTTTTTTCAATTTGGTTTGTATTTTTATTTTATGCACTTTCATATTATTCTGTATGATGAAAAGTGTTTTACAAATGTAATAAATTATTATTATTATGATAAGTTATTATTAAATTCAAACACCCTCCAACACCAGATCTCAGCATAGGTGCACTACTTTTCATGGTTTTACTACACAATGATGGTGTTTTGAGTCTTTCTATTTGAACAGTGTACTGTTAATCGACATACTCACACAGAGAGCTTTAGAACACCAGTGGCTCGACACCAGCCATTAACCTGGGTGTTCTCTTGCTTTACTGAGAGCATGCCTGTTTTGTATAGTGTATTTTTCTCACTGAATATAAATGTAAGGTGCCTCAGGCCTTGTGAGAGAAGTCAGATTACGTGACAGTGATGAGAGCTGTCAAGAGCTGACTAGGGTTTCTGACATTTCCTTAACTGTTGCTATTGATTGATGTGGAATGTAAGCGACCAAGCAGTTAGCTACATACGCAGTAGGCAGCGTTGTGAAAGCCTAGGGGGCTCGAAAGCACTGTGATCAAAAATAGAACAACAACCAGTGGAGGAGCCATTGAAGTCAGGCTCTCAGGATGTGTGGATAGTGTGTGCATGGTTCATTCCCCAAGTGCCAGCCACTGTACGCTTTCATCTCTCTTTTTTATAAAACTGCATTACACTGTATGGTTTTCCACATTGTCATGATGTGACTTTCATCATTGTGATGACTATTATTTATCGAATAATTACCTACTATGTTTAATTGTTCATGTAACAATTAACTCATTAGGAATTTGGGGCACCAGGGAAAATGTTGTTTAACGAGTTACCATTCCCCGAATTAACTCTAACGATATCTAGATATCTCTTATCATTTAACAGTCATTTATTAATCATTTACCTCATATCAGTCTCATTCTGAATGTCGTAGACTCTTTACGAACCCTGGTCTTACTGATCATTCCGTACCACACAAATGGACTTAATTTTTATTTACTAACTAATTAAAAATGATAACACAAGATACAAACACGTACATGGTATAGGTAGGGATTAGAAACTTAATACAATGAAAACAGGTCCCTAGCGGACTAACACAATATGACACTTGTTACAAAAGATGGCGAGTCTGAGCTCCCTCGGGCGTAGCTAGTTACAAGGCAAAAGTATTATCATCACTAAGCTTAAATCACATTCCTATCTTCACGAAAACATCGTCTTCCTCCTTGATATTTTCTACACAAGGTAAAGGAAGTAAACCTGATATCCACAGTGTAAAAGCTCTTCATGTCACAATGTTTTCCTTATAACACCTTTATACCATTTTTAATGACATCACAAAATAGACATTAATTTTCCATATTCCATTTCTCATCATTCCCAACGTTTGGATGTTGAAATATATTGTCCCAATGTTCATTGTTGGATGTTGAAGTTTTTGGGAGGCAAAAAGTCTCTGAAACAAAGGCATTCCTTTCACCATACTAGAATGCCAGAGATAGATTCTCCTCCTCTCTCATTTATGGCAACATGCTACCACCCACCAACCTAACCTTTGGCAGTGGGTGCTGTACATTTATCCTAACCCACATTTCTTTCTCATCTCTTGAACGCCCCCTTTTTAATTTATGAGAAATAAATAGCTTTTTCCGTTGATGCCTGCCTCCAAATTGAACGCAGATATCTTTTATTACAAAAGTACTGCTGAAGAGGAGCAGGGAGAAAGACCCTTTACTCAGTTCATCACGCAGACAGGAATAAATATCTCTCCGGGAAGCAGAAGGGTGGAGGTGTATGTTTTATGATTAATGACTCATGGTGTAATTGTGATAACATACAGGAACTCAAGTCCTTTTGTTCACCCGACCTAGAATACCTCACAATCAAATGACGACCGTATTATCTCCCAAGATAATTTTCTTTGGTTATAGTCATGGCCGTGTATATCCCCCCTCAAGCCGATACCACAACGGCCCTCAAATAACTTCACAGGACTCTATGCAAACTGGAAACCACATATCCTGAGGATGCATTTATTGTAGCTGGGGATTTTAACAAAGCAAATTTGAGGAAAAGGCTACCAAAGTTCTATCAACACATCAACTGTAGTACTCGCGCTGCTAAAACACTCAACCACCGCTACTCCAACTTCCGGGATGCATACAAGGACCTCCCCCGCCCTCCTTTCGGTAAATCTGACCACGACTCCATTTCACTCCTCCCTTCCTATAGGCAGAACCTCAAACAGGAAGTACCAGTGCTAAGGACTATTCAACGCTGGTCTGAGCAATCGGAATCCACGCTTCAAGATTGTTTTGATCACGCGGACGGGGATATGTTCCGGGTAGCTTCAGAGAATTATATTTATGTATATACTGATACGGTGACTGAGTTTATCAGGAAGTGTATAGGAGATGTTGTACCCACTGTGACTATTAAAACCTACCCTAACCAGAAACTGTGGATAGATGGCAGCATTCGGGCAAAACTGAAAGTGCGAACCACTTCATTTAACCATGGCAAGGTGACTGGGAATATGGCAGAATACAAACAGTGTAGTTATTCCATCCGCAAGGCAATCAAACAGGCAAAACGTCAGTATAGGGAGAAAGTGGAGTCGCAATTCAACGGCTCAGACACCAGACGTATGTGGGAGGGTCTACAGACAATCACGGACTACAAAAGGAAAACCAGCCACGTCGCAGACACCGACATCTTGATTCCGGACAAGCTAAACAACTTCTTTGCCTGCTTTGAGGATAATACAGTGCCACCAACGCGGCCCGCTACCACGGACTGTGGGCTCTCCTTCGCCGTGGCCGATGTGAGTAAGACATTTAAGCGTGTTAACCCTCGCAAGGTTGCCGGCCCAGATGGCATCCCTAGCTGCATCCTCAGAGAATGCGCAGACCACCTGGCTGGTGTGTTTACGGACATATTCAATCTCTCCCTATCCCAGTCTGCTGTCCCCACATGCTTCAAGATAGCCACCATTGTCCCTGTAACAAGAAAGCAAAGGTAACTGAACTAAATGACTATTGCCCCGTAGCACTCACTTCTGTCATCATGAAGGGCTTTGAGAGACTCGTCAAGGATCATGTCACCTCTACCTTACCTGCCACCCTAGACCCACTTCAATTTGCTTACCGCCCCAATAGATCCACAGACGATGCAATTGCCATCACACTGCACACTGCCCTATCCCATCTGGACAAGAGGAATACCTATGTAAGAATGCTGTTCATTGACTGTAGCTCAGCATTCAACACCATAGTACCCTCCAAGCTCATCATTAAGCTCGAGGCCCTGGGTCTGAACCCCGCCCTGTGCAACTTTGTCCTGGATTTCCTGACAGGCCGCTCCCAGGTGGTGAAGGTAGGAAACAACACCTCCACTTCGCTGATCCTCAATACTGGGGCCCCACAAGGGTGCATGCTCAGCCCCCTCCTGTACTCCCTGTTCATCCATGACTGCATGGCCAAGCACGCCTCTAACTCAATCATCAAGTTTGCAGATGACACAACAGTAGTAAGCTTGATTACCAACAATGACGAGCCTACAGGGAGGAGGTGAGGGCTCTGGGAGTGTGGTGCCAGGAAGATAGCCTCTCACTCACCTTCAACAAAACAAAGGAAATTATCGTGGACTTCAGGAAACAGCAGAGGGAGCACCCCCCTATCCACATCGACGGGACCGCAGTGGAGAAGGTGGAAAGCTTCAAGTTCCTCTGCGTACACATCACTGACAAACTGAAAAGGTCCACCCACACAGACAGTGTGGTGAAGAAGGCGCAACAGTGCCTCTTCAACCTCAGGAGGCTGAAGAAATTTGGCTTGGCACCTAAAACCCTCACAAACTTTTACAGATGCACAATTGAGAGCATCCTGACGGGCTGTATCACTGCCTGGTACGGCAACTGCACCGCCCGCAACCGCAGGGCTCTCCAGAGGGTGGTGCGGTCTGCCCAACGCATCACTGGGGGCAAACTACCAGCCCTCCAGCATCCGATGTCACAGGAAGGCCAAAAAGATCATCAAGGACAACAACCACCCGAGCCACTGCCTGTTCACCCCACTGTCATCCAGAATGCGAGGTCAGTACAGGTGCATCAAAGCTGGGACAGAGAGACTGAAAAACAGCTTCTATCTCAAGGCCATCAGGCTGTTAAATAGCCTTCACTAGCACATTAGAGGCTGCTGCCTATATACATAGATTAGAAATGACTGGCCACTTTAATGTTTACATATCTTGCATTACTCATCTCATATTGTCACGATCGTTATAGGAAACAGACCAAGGCGCAGCGTGATATGCGTACATCTTTTAATGAGTACTTTATACAAAATAACAAAACAACAAACGATACGTGAAGTCTACAGGTTCACCAACACAAACCTATACAGAACAAGATCCCACAATAAACTAGTGCCAACCGGCTGCCTAAGTATGGTCCCAATCAGAGACAACGAGAATCAGCTGCCTCTGATTGGGAACCACCCTGGCCAACATAGAAAACACGAACTAGAACGAAACATAGAAAATACAATGTAGACACTTACACACCCTGGCTCAACATTAAAGAGTCCCCAGAGCCAGGGCGTGACAGTACCCCCCCAAAGGCGCGGACTGCGACCGCGCCACCCAAACTCAAGAGGGTAGGGGCCGGGTGGGCATTCCGCCTCGGAGGCGGATCCGGCTCCGGGCGTGACCACCACTCTCTCGCTACCCCCCCGTAGCGCCCCTGGTCTGGTCTGGCCCTGCTGGCCGGAGCTGGACTGGACACCGGTGGAGCGGATTGCTCAGGCTCCGGTGTGGAGCAGGAACGGGCCGGACCGGGCTGACGACGCGCACCCCTGGCTTGGTGCGGGGAGCAGGAACAGGCCGGACCGGCTGACGACGCGCACCACAGGCTTGGTGCGAGGGGCAGGAACGGGCCGGACCGGGCTGGCGACGCGCACCACAGGCTTGGTGCGGGGGGAGCAGGAACGGGCCGGACCGGGCTGGCGACGGTGGAACAGGCACGGGCTGTGCCGGACTGACGACGCGCACCACTGGCTTGGTGCGGGGAGCAGGAACGGGCCGGACCGGGCTGACGACGCGCACCTCTGGCTTGGTGCGGGGAGCAGGAACAGGCCGGACCGGCTGACGACGCGCACCACAGGCTTGGTGCGAGGGGCAGGAACGGGCCGGACCGGGCTGGCGACGCGCACCACAGGCTTGGTGCGGGGAGCGGGAACGGGCCGGACCGGGCTGGCGACGTGCACCACAGGCTTGGTGCGAGGGGCAGGAACGGGCCGGACCGGGCTGGCGACGCGCACGACAGGCTTGGTGCGGGGAGCAGGAACGGGCCGGACCGGGCTGGCGACGCGCATCACAGGCTTGGTGCGAGGGACAGGAACAGGCCGGACCGTACTGGGAACACACACCACTGGCCTTGTGCAGGGATCAGGAACGGGCCGGACCGGACTGGTAACACACCCCAGTACCTCTCGCCGTGCCTCTACACTCTCCTTCCCCCTCATGACCAATGGCCCCCGTAACCTGGTGGCCTCCTCTCCTAGTCCGCAAACTCGCCCTGTAGTTGCCTCCAGCAGCCCCGTCGTCCATGCCGTGTGCCCCCCCCCAAAAAAATTACTTGGGGTTGCCTCTCGCTTGTCCGACGACGGCCCGGTTGGCGCCGAACCTCCTCTCTCGCCAGGGCCTTAACTTTTGCCCATGGCCCTCTGCCCGCGAACATGTCCTCCCAAGACCACCATTCGCCCACCTGGGACATCGCCAACTTCTCCAGTTCCTTACCCGGCATTTGCTCCTGAACACGCTGCTTGGTCCTTCTTTGATGGGATCTTGTTCTGTATAGGTTTGTGTTGGTGAACCTTTAGACTTCACGTATCGTTTTGTTGTTTTGTTATTGTGTAAAGTACTCATTAAAAGATGTACGCCTATCACGCTGCGCCTTGGTCCGTTTCCTTCGACGATCGTGACACATATGTATTTACTGTAGTCTATACTATTCTGCTGTATTTGAGTCTTTGCTGCTCTGACATTGCTCGTCCTTATATTTATTTATATATTCTTAATTCCATTGCTTTACTTAGATTTGTGTGTATTGGGTATATGTTATGAAGTTGTTAGATATTACTTGTTAGATATACTGCACTGTCGGAGCTAAAAACATTTCGCTACACCCGCAATAACATCTGCTGAACACGTGTAGACCAGGGAGGTTTTCCAATGGTTTGCAAAGAAGGGCATCTATTGGTAGATGGGTAAAAAAAAAGAAGGTGAAGTTATTAATTACACTTTGGATAGTGTATCAATACACCAAGTCACTACAAAGATACAGGCGCCCTTCCTAACTCAGTCGCCGGAGACGAAGGAAACCGCTGAGGGATTTCACCATGAGGCCAATGGTGATATTAAAACAGTTACAGAGTTTAAACCCCTGTTTAGGGGACCTGCGTGGTTCTGTTACCGGTTCCGAACGACATTTTCGCTTGTAGATCTGTGGACACCATAGATAGAAATGGCATGCGTTGAGCCATAGCCCTGGTTCCCACGTGACGTAGGAATTGAAATCTGAAACCACTTGAAGCTGGGATGTCCCTCCTACCATTTAATTTGCTCTTCTGACTGTCCATCAACTCCTGGCTGAACCCTACATCACAGGCACTGACAAACCACATGCCTGCAATCGTTACATCGTAGTGCAGTAGGAGAGCGTGGTGTCATCACTGTAGCACATTCAGAGATCGATTAGCCAATAATAGTTTTTAAAAAAGCATAGATTTGTTTGTCATAGATGGACAACATTAAAATGAGATGAAATGCAAGTTCCTAACGAGTTCAGGAAGCCAAGCTAGAGCTCTGTGAGATGTTCACAGCGATGTGGACAGACATTTTGATCAAAATATGCACATTTTCTCTAACACTAAACATACAAATGTGTATTTTACAGTTATAAGAAAGGTGAAATCTTATATGCTTTCTAAATATAGTATAATCAAATTATAACACAACTAACTATTAGTAATTTTAAGCCTTATTCATACAGTTTTTTTGAATAGGAAATACATATCAAATATTTCATATTTTCATATTTGTATCATATTTCTATTGTGTACTTGAGCTTGTGTCCTCAAAAGTGACTACACCTCAGCAATTTATAAGTTTTTCCAGAAAGGTGAGATTTTAACCTTTCTTGGAGTATGCAGCATTACTAGTTATTGTTTATGGCCCTCTCATGATAAATAATTTATTTGGAGGATTACGTTGATTACATTTAGTTACATTTAACTGGTTTTAATGGCAGGGATAGGAGATAACTGCGGATGGATCAACAACATTGTAGTTTACTCCACAATACTAACATAAATTACAAAGTGAAACAACTTATTATGTGACTTGTATAGCAAATTTTGACTCCTGAATTTATTTAGGCTTGTCTTAACAAAGGGGTTGAATACTTATTAACTCAAGACATTTCAGCTTTAAATGTTTTAATATATTTCTTAACATTTCTAAAAAACATAATTCCACTTTGACGTTATGGGGTATTGTGTGTAAGCCAGTGACACACAATCTCAATTTAATCAACTTTAAATTCAGGCTGTAACACAACAAAATATGGAAAAAGTCAAGAGGTGTGAATATTTATATTCCAGAATTACGTTTCTCGTTCTGATGTTTCTTAATTTGTTTATTTTTATTTTTGGGATTTGTGTGTATTGTTTTGTATTGTTAGTTATTACTGCACTGTTGGAACTAGAAACATAAGCATTTCGCTCCACCTGCAGTAACATCTGCAAAATATGCGACCAATAAAATGTGATTTGATTTGATTTGTTTGCAACAAGGCACTAAAGTAAAACTGCAAACAATGTGGCAAAGAAATGTTCTTTTTGTCCTGAACACATTTACATTTTAGTCATTTAGCAGACGCTCTTATCCAGAGCGACTTACAGTTAGTGAGTGCATACATTATTTTTTATACTGGCCCCCCGTGGGAATCGAACCCACAACCGTGTCATTGCAAACGCCATGCTCTACCAACTGAGCTACATCCCTGCCGGCCATTCCCTCCCCTACCCTGGACGACGCTTGGCCAATTGTGCGCCGCCCCATGCGTTATGTTTGGGGCAGATCCAACACAACACATCATTGAGTACCACTCTTCATATTTTAAAGCATGGTGGTGGCTGCATCATGTTTGGTATGCTTGTCATCAGCAAGGACTACAGAGTTTTTGAGGATAAAAATAAATGGAATAGAGCTAAGCACAGGCAAAATCCTAGAGGCAAACTTGGTTCCGTCTGCTTTCCAACACACTGGGAGACAAATTCACCTTTCAGCAAGACAATTACCTAAAACACACGGCCAAATTTATACTCCAGTTGCTTACCAAGATGACAGTAAATGTTCCTGAGTGGCCTAGTTACAGTTTTGTCTTATATCGGCTTGAACATCTATGGTAAGACTTGAAAATGGCTGTCTAGCAATGATCAACAACCAACTTAACAGAGCTTGAAGAATGTTTAGAAGAATAATGGACAAATATTGTACAATCCAGCTGTGCAAAGCTCTTAGAGACTGACCCAGACACAACTCACAGCTGTAATCGCAGCCAAAGGTGATTCTAACTCAGGGGGTTGAATACTTATCTAATGAAGTGTTTTATTTTCCATGATTTTTTACATTGTTATATATATTTATTTTTTTACTTCGACATTACAGAGTATTTTGTGTAGATTGTTGACAAAAAATGACAATTAACTAAATTTTAATCACACTTATAAAGGGGTATGAATACTTTCTGAAGGCACTGTAGGATTGGGTCTCACTAGTGCCACCGGGAATCCATAGTGGGCAATACCTAGCCTGAGTACCAGTCTCTTTAGCTAACATTCCACTCCTTGCCACTCCTTGTGCCAAAGCGACTGGCCTTTCTACCTTTTTCAAATATTAACATTCTATCATTAATGAGCTTGAGGATAACAGAGGAGTTGATCCTGATTCGATAACCCTCACAGCTATTCTCTAGTCACAATGATTATCCAAATATTGGCACTCTATCACTTTATTTTCTCCACAGAACAAGTTGGTATATGGTTGCTAAGCAACCATTTTTGGTTTCTCCAGATGAAACCAGTCTGTCAAAAGTTGCTAGCGCAAATCTAAATTCTCAAACTATGTACATACTGCAATTCAAACCAAAAAACCTCTTTGCTTTGATTTTAAGCATCAAAATACAACTATTTACCTAGCTTACAGTGAATTATTTGTCTTTGACTTGTTATAATTCTAATTCTATTTTCAAGGCTCCACATGTTGTCATGGAAAATATGAATGTTATTTGCAACAACCAATGAGCAACTCCGCCGTAAATCCCGCTGTATATTGAATGTTGAGGAGCTTTGGCAATGACATGGAGTGGCAAGGAGTGGAATGTTAGCTAAAAAGACTGGTACCCAGACTAGTTGCTACCTGCCTTGTGGTGGCTTTTTAATGAATAGGGCCATCTAGGCCAGACATCAAGGAAACACATTTGCTGCAAAAGGCTTCTGTGAGCCCAGTGCTCACTGCTCATGTCTGTGCAAGTTGAAGCTACCTACTGTATAGGCGATAAGCTCTCTTCTTTATTGCCCACTGGAGTGCCAGACTTGAAAAACAGCTATTTTCTGGTCTCTCATAAAACAAAACCACGAAATCTAATTTCTAACTCAATTCCTATTTTCTAGCAAAGGCCTTTGCTATAGCTTCAGTTTAATGATAATGAAATTACTGCATCTCAGGCAGATAATATAGAGGGCCAGTAAAACTGTAATCCTAATTTTACATATTTCTCATTATAGCCTCAGGGGAAAGTATTCACCCTACGCGCGTGTGTGTTTGTGTGTGTGTGTGTGTGTGAGAGAGAGACTGTGTGTGTTTGTGTCTGAGAGAGTGTATGTGTTTGTGTGTGTATTTCCATGCACGTGTGTGTATGTGTGTGTTTACATGCATGTCTGTGTGTTTATTCAGGCAGAGCAATATGAACATTTATATGTTTATATGTACGATAACAAATAGTTTGCCATGACTGCTCACTGCGAAAGTCGTCAGGGTTGTCAGGGTGAATTCCATTTCCCATCTCTATTATGTGGAGATTTTTCAAAAGGACATCGTGCTTGGCACAGCATCCCCCTATCTTGATTAGTCAGTGGTTTTCCAAAGAAGTAATCTAAGACAACATAAAGGAATCTATTCCTTCATAGTGTTGTAGTCCACACAGATCAATAGAGTTGTGGTTCTGATTACATTTCACAGATGCACACTCCCATAGGAAACCGGAAACAGGCATTCTTGATAACACCAAATGCAGTACTACACGGTTGAGGATGGCTGTGCTCTCGCTCAGAATAATCCCTTGGTTTGACACATAGACAGAGGAGGCGTAGGTGTGAAACACCTGGCAGAGTTTCCCAGGGAAGGAATGAAAGAGGTGGACTAGTTTCGCAAGGTCTTTGTCGACAACCCATGAGCAAGGGACTGATTTAAATAATAAGGGCCCTTCATGCCAAACCTGGGAGGGAATCAAACTAGAACACCTTCAGTATGGCGGTTCACACTGCTGGCTGGCTGCTGGGCCATTTGTGTGTGCTAATACACACTCCATCACCCTCCTGCGTTCACAAGATGACAGCAGAGCTTTATTTATTTTCAAAATGCGTCACGTTGCCCCCGAACATTCCCCAACCTCCTCAGTACACCCTCTACTACACACACAGCAATGTCTCTGTTAACTGGACTGTAGTTATAACCGCACGTTTCTGTGTTCTAATTTTCTCTCCTTTTTTCTTTGTTACAGGGACAGCGTGTGAGCCCCGTTTGGAGTGAACCCCCTCACTGATATCACACAGATGCACACGGATGCACACGGATGCACACGTGCACGTGCGCACACACGCGCACACACACATACACACACAAACAAACACAAGAACACTGGATAGATGACAGAGAAGCTTGCCAAGGTATTTTTTTTTTAAATGCTGCCTCTGTACATTATGTTTTTAGTTTTTTACTTTCAGTGTGTGAGGATTTGAAGGGCTTTGCCAACTGTTGACCTGGGAGCTCAAGTTTCCTCATAGCTTATGGGCCTGGACTCTCAGTCTATTTCAAGACAGGTACTCAATCTCTTTCTCTCTCACACATCCCCTCTGTGTCTTCCCCCTGAAGAGACACAATGTGCATTGGCACTTCTCTTTCAAGTGTAATGCCCTTTCCCGGTCCCTGCCTGAAATAGTGGGACTTTCCAAAAAGTAGCTGAGTGTCTGCCACAGGACTGGAGGCAGCGGAGGCACTTTGTCTGTGTAAAACAATACACGGCCTGGCAGCGTCTATCCTGGACAGTACTGGAACACACCTGAGGGGAGTACTGTGCACTGCCTCCACTCTGACTGACTGACTGACTCTCTCCTCCCAATTTCAACTTTGCCATCTCTCTCAATTTTTCGGTTCATTGGCCTATTTTCACTCCTCTAATGAAAAATGTATTTGGTGAAACCAAATCGTCAAAGGGTTGTTATTGGTTCCTCACATACATTTTAATATTCACAGTTACTCAAAAGACACACATACAGACACACACCCAAAGACACACACATTCACAGGGACAATCTTGTAAGACAGTCAAATCCAAATAAATGCGAGGGTCATCGGTCTCTCCACGCAGGTCAAAGATCAATCACAGGGCCTGTATTTGTTGGCATCCATCAACTCAAACTAAACCCTGGACGTTAACGAATTCACAATATTCTCTCCTTGCTAGCTTTACTTGGCTATGTTCGGCGTATCTGAGAATAAAAATATAGTTCCCTGGCAACAGCCCGCCTCTCATTCAATGGACATATTCTTCAATGTCAGTGTTGTTTGTTTTAATGTTTTCTATTTTTGCACTTGTATGTAATTGCATCTGTCATTATTGGACATGAAAGGATGATAAAGTGGTTTGTGGTTGGCAATTGTTCAATAAATGACAGCTTTACATTTAATTTAGAACTGAGTACTCTCACAAGCAGTTAAGCATCATGCCAAATTTATTCATTAGCTTCTGTCTGGATTTACATATAATTATGTACTATTTCCAATTAAAAGAAAGAGGTAAATTATTAAATCCACAGAGTAGCGCCATCTAAATATATCCAACATTCATATATGTGTGTTTATTGGTTATTCATGACTGTGTCTTTCCACTGGCTGCCTCTCTCTGCAGCACATATTGCAGCTTATCAACACACTTATCAACACCATCAAGCATCTGGTTCAGTTTTTTATGAAGTCCATTAATATTCCTCAAGTTGTTTCACCTTTTTACATTTCTTTTCATGTTCCCCCCAGATATTGTAGTGATCTTTTGCTGAGGAAAAGTAGATGGACTGCATTCAAATGTAACCTTCCTCTCTGCTTTTGATGTGGAGTCTGAGGAGACAGAACATTTATGCTCTGACTATACTGGCAGGCCCTGGAAGGGACTTTTTGACAGTTGTCTCTGAATAAGACTGTCTGAACCTAAAGAAAGAGGCAGAGGAGTGACTGATGTATAGCCCTGACTGTTAGCCCTATTGAGGTGGTTATTTAGTTTAATTAAATGGAAAAGGAAGATGGAGGGATCTGTATTGATGACCTTATTGATTTTCTCCAACCTCAACCTGCCTGCTTATGTCCAACTCACTGGTCTCTATGGGGGACAAGCACTAGCATGACCTGTGACCCTTCAGTGTCCTTGTTAGGGGTTTGGAGTGTTGGGGTTGTGTGTATCAAAGATCATGACATCTACCGCCCCCTCAACATTATATTTCACCACAGGCATGAGTTACATTGATTCTTAGCCACTATTATTCCCTAGTTTTTATTCACAGGCTAAGCAAATGTGAAGGGGGAATATGAAGCAGCATTATGGTAACACATTGGTCTTTGTGCATATGTGAATATTTCATGATCAATGTAGTTATAGATATTTATTTTTATTTTCTGTCTTAAAAATCCTGCTTGATATATGGCTATTATGTTAATTATTTGTACTGATCTGAAATGTATTGCAGCTTTTGTATATACAGTGTCTTGCAAAAGTATTCAGACCCTTTGGATTTCTTCACATTGTATTGTGTTACAAAGTGGGATTAAAATTGATTTAATTGTAATTTTTTGTCAACAATCTGCACAAAATACTCAGTAATGTCAAAGTGAAAGAAAAATTCTAGATTCATAAATATTAAATAACTAAAATATAGTCGTTGCATAAGCATTCAGCTCCCTGAGTAAATACATGTTAGAAATACCTTTGTCATCGAGTCTTCTTGGGTAAGTCTATAAGAGCTTTGCACACCTGAATTGTGCAATATTTTCCCATTATTATTAAAACAATTCTTCAAGCTCTGTCAAGATGTTGGAGATCATGGTTAGACAGCAATTTTCAAGTTTTGCCATAGATTTTCAAGCAGATTTAAGTCAAAACTGTAACTTGGCCACTCAGGAACATTCACTGTCTTCTTGGTAAGCAACTCCAGTGTAGATTTGGCCTTGTGTTGTATGTTATTGTCCTGCTGAAAGGTGAATTCCAGAAGTCTCTGGTGTAAAGCAGACTGAAGCAGGTTTTCCTCTAGGATTTTGCCTGTGCTTAGCTCCATCCCATTTCTTTTTATCCTGAAAAACAAGGTAGTATTTGCTGATGTCAAGCATACCCATGCCATTATGAAAATAAGGAGGCAGTTACTCAATGATGTGTTGTGTTGGATTTGGCCCAAACATAAGGCTTTGAATTTAGGCCAAAAAAGTATTCCTTTGCTGTGTTTTTTTTTTTTGCCGGTATTACTTTAGTGCCTTGTTGCATACGGCAGGTAGCTTGGCGGGTAGGAGCGTCGGGCCAGTCCCCGAGTTGACAAGGTAAAAATCTGTCGTTCTGCCCCAGAGCAAGGCAGTTAACCCACTGTTTCCCGGGCGCCGATGACGTGGATGTCGATTAAGGTAGCCCCCTGCACCTCTCTGATTCAGAGGGGTTGGGTTAAATGTGGAAGACACATTTCAGTTGAATGCATTCAGTTGTACAACTGACTAGATATCCCCCTTTCCCATACAAGTTTTGTACTCTTCATATATTTGTACTCTTCTTTTCACTTTGTCATTTAGGTAATTATTCTCCCATCACAGCCATTGAACTCTTTAGCTGTTTTAAAATCACCAATGTTCACCATCGTAACATTCCTGAGCAGTTTCATTCCTGTCCTGCAGCTCAATTCAGGACGACTGTATCTTTAATGTGTCTGGGTGGTTTAATCCACAGCATAATTATTAACTTGACCATGCTTAAAGAGATATTCAATGTCCGATTTGTTATTGTTACCCATCTACCAATCACTGCCCTTTATGAGGCTTTCGAAAAGCTCCCTGGTCTTTGTAGTTGAATCTGTGCTTGACATTTTTTTTTAAATCTTAATAAAAGAAGTGAACTTTTTCTTCCACTATGACATTACATGGTATTTTGTGTAGATTGTTGACAAAACAAATGGCAATTTAATCCATTTTAATTCCACTTTGTATAACAATAAAATGTGAAGGAATCCAAGGGGTCTGAATACTTTTGCAAGGCACTGTAATAATATTTTAGTAAATTATTCTGTGCACACTCATTATATTCTCTATTTAGCATATTGAAACTCATTAGGTTTTATTTTCCCTTGGACACACCGTTTTTATTGCCATAGAAAACAATATTTTGGTGTTCAGATGTTCTGTTGTTTTATTAACAAACTCCTCATAAATACTTTCCCTCAGGATTGTGTGTATATTATCATGCTTAATAAAGCCAAATTATGTTTGTGTGTTTCTTTCCTTGTCAAATGCACAACCCACTTTGCAAAACATGATGTATTCCCTTTCAAGCAATCAGATAGAAATGTACTGTAGAGTTGTTTATGGGTACCGTGGCAAGCCAAAAAATATGTACCTTCAGCCCTTTTAGTAGGAATGAAACAAAGTAACCGAGGTTAAAATAAACCAGTGTAGTACATCTTAGGCGTATGCATTTTTAATTCATGAAGGTATTGAAGGGGCTGTTCCTACTGTATATGAAGCCCCAGTCTCCTTGTATTTCTATATCACAACATCCTGAAAGCAGCCGCAGGGCAGAGGAGTGTGAGCGAGTGCGAGAGAGAGATTTCCTAAATTCACTTGTCCTCTGGTCCAGACCGCAGGACGCTCATACGCTCCAAAGCACTGGGTCACCCTCCTCTCTGGTCAAAAAGGGTAGAGTGCCACCTATTGGTGCGCTGTCTGTATCCTCCTACAACACCTCCTCCTCCGCTCCGCACAGGCTCACCATATCCCTTACACACACACGCAGGCCTTCTCGTAGGCGTTACATATGCAGGCGGATGGAGGAATGTCGTTTTTTGTGTCTACTTTCTGTTTTTGAGGTGAACTTTTGCTAAAGTAGGGGAACTTTTAGTTGTAAGGTGTGCTGCTGTGCCTTCTGGAGCTAGACTGATATGTGTAGGTGGATAGAGAGCAAAGAGAGAAGCCATTATAATCCCTGACCCCGACCCCCAAAAGAAAAGAAGAAAAAAAACACACACAGTCAGGCACAGAGGCACAATCAGTGGTGTGGATGGGAGGCAGACAGACAGTAGAGAGCTGCTGTTGTGTCTCAGGCTCTGTCACACTGAGTATTCTGATGATTTCCACAGGCTTGTCAGAGGCCACCATATTAGGCCCATCATATTCACTCAAATGTCAGACTGTCACATGCAGTCTGATCCATCAGCTTCCCTGATACTGTCAGAGATAGAGAGAAAGGGGGAGGATGAGCCAGCGGAGGAATAGAGAGAAAGAGAGGGAGAAAGAGAATAATGAATAAAATAAAATAAAGCATAGATGCAGAACTCCCACTCTCTCGTGCCTGAAATGCCAAGCTGGTGCTTGAAAAACATGGCTGCAAACCTTCTCAATCCAGCGACATCAAGTGTCTCATGCACGGCTACACATAGCCCAGCGTTGCTTTCATAATGACATAGCGAAATAATTAAACGCCAATAATTTGTGGAGCTGTTTGTTCATATTTGAAGGAATTACCACTGTATCATCTGTGTATGGATCATCAATTCCATTTCTGCTCAGAGATACTCAACCCCATGTGTAAATACTGGCTCTGTGTGTTTGTTGAAACTGAACGTCCACACACTAAGAGTTGGAGTCGGTGTTGATGGATGTCATCCTAAATCACACATTTTAAATAGGCCAGCCATGTTCATCACATTGCTGTATGTGCTCATGCTGAGCTATCAACAATTATAGTCGTGCATGAGTTCCTTTTGATAAGACAAATAATTCCTGTTTTAATGTATTATAGAAAAAAACTCACGAGGCACAGTCGCAAATAAACTCAAATCAGTGACAAAGGGCCTTGTTCGATAGGCTCTACAGCTTCACACTCCCTTACAGTGACGATGGTAAGAGACGGGGGAAATTCCGCTGCTGATTGAAGAGGCTAGGGTTCCCTCACAGTGATGTCTGATATCAACCGCCCATTACTTTATAGTGAGGTTAGATAAGCTCATGCTGCATGCAGGAGACTAGAGGTCCTGTAGAATGAATAGTCTCTGCACCTCTGAACTCACTGAACCTACCTATTAGCTACATTGGCCTTATCCTCATTGAGACATCCTCCCTGTTTTGCTGTGAGAACCAAAATAACCTGGTGTGTGCGTATTTTGGCCTAATTGAAAGTAAACAAAGCCGAGAGAGAGAGTATACTGTATCAAATCCATTGCTCTAAGAAGTATTCTCAGGTAAATGCCTGTAAATCCACGAGGGGGCAATTGACCTAGCAGGGTAGAGGTGAGGTACAAGGTGACTCTCCCCCGGGATCCGTCTGTTGTCTCTTGTTGAGGTAATGAGGCTACCGTTCTCATAATTGCCTAGCACTTAATACTTGCATAACAAGTGACTGACTATATTAGCTAGCTAAGTTATTATATATTTTCATAAACAATCAAATCCCTGTTAGTCAGCAATCAATGTGTCATATGCATGCCTAATGGTCTACTGAACGCTGTTGCTCCAGGACTCTAGGATCCTGCACTGCCAGGGTGCCGGTGGAGCGTGGCTCACAGCGGTACCCAGTGGGGACGGGCACCACACGGCCCCGCAAGCGTAGATGGTTAGCATTTAGCGCCACATGGCCCTGCAAGTGTAGACGGTTAGTGTTTAGCCTGGAACCACTCTGTATGTGTGAGGTACTCATAAACACATGGTGGGAGGCCTTGCTTTCCAGCGTATGATTAAAAGCTCTTCTGATGCCATGGCAACAGTTTTTCTTTTCTGGGATCCAGAGAGAGAGCTGAATTCAACCAGTATGCTGCGTTGCCGCTCCGATCTGCTCTCCTACGCTGTAGTTAAGCAGAGGGGGTGCTTTATGCATCTGGGCCTCCAGGCTCCCCCTAGCATGTGGAGACAATCAAGGGATGGCTTGAAGTGATTGGAAGCATTAAGGATGCCTGAGAGGGTATTGATGACTCACCGCCAAGCCAGGTGTCTTGGCCGGGGGCCTGTGTTGGGGACAACCAGTGTTCTGCGGAAACGAGGGCTCATTAAAAGCTGATCATTTTATTGATCGTCAGAGCGATCTGATTCACTGCTGTCCATTCAAAAGCCCTCATCCCTTTTAGGGTCTGTGTTTCCAGGCTGCGATTAAATACAATGATAGTGCAGTTAATATTGTAGATATACACTGAGTGACAAAACATTAGGAACACCGGTTTGAGTGTTTTCAAGAACTGCAACGCTGCTGGGTTTTTCACGCTCAACAGTTTCCTGTGTGTATCAAGAATGGTCCACCACCCAAAGGACATCCAGCCAACTTGACACAACTGTGGGAAGCATTGGAGTCAACATGGGCCAGCATCCCTGTGGAACGCTTTCAACACCTTGTAGAGTCCATGCCCCGACGAATTGAGGCTGTTCTGAGGGCAAAACGGGGTGCAACTCAATATTAGGAACATACATTTTGTGCAGTCAGTGTATATGGAAAGTGAAGGTGAAGAAAACCATCATGTTAAGACCTCCTACCATACATCTAAGCTGTAGGATTATTGGATCATCCATGACCCAGTGAAAATAGTCTAGTGCTGCACCTTTTGTTTTGATCCAGCCTCAAACCTTTACGCTTCAGTCTCATCTCTCCTCTGATACGATAACTGGATAGTGAAGTTAAAGCAAGGAGAGCTCCCTCTCTCTTAAGATAAAAAGATGGCCTGGGAGGTTAGTGGGGGTAATAGAAAAGTCAAACACTTGTGCAATAACCACAAGTAAGCAGCTTACTGACCCACAAGGCACAGATTATGACTATATGGCTGCATTCTATGAGTAATCTCTGAAACATGAAACAAGTACTGACGGAGGAGGGTAGAATCAAGTTAATGATGTACTGTAGGTCCAAACAGTATGGAACATGACAGATGGTAGATCGTAGTTGCAGATTACAATAAACATTACATAATGAATGTGACCACACTACACTGGGAGGTAGATAGATGCTGCACACAGATCCACACAGCAAAGAGTGCTTGACTTTCTTTGATTTTCTCTCAGTTTTCTTTGTTGCTTGTCTTTTACATATCTTAAGTGGAAGATTGATGACAGTTTGAACAGCGTGGACAGAACCTATTCTAATGAAAGCGCAGGAGCATCCCCTTGGGTTTAAGGCACAAGTTGGATGCGTGACAGGGCACAGTTACTCCTCCAAGCAGCCCTGCCACAGCCTGGAAGGGAGGGAGGGGAGAGAAGGGAGGGCTGCAGAAATATTAAACATAAATAAGGTCCACTCCACATTACCATGGAAACACAGCAGAGCGAATTAGCTGCTCCATCATTTCCAGCTAACTTTGAGTTGGAATTCCAACACCTAATGCCAGCTGTTTGTTCAAGCAATCTTTTTTTTTTAAACACTCACCCTATGTAATTAGTTTGAGAGATGCACAATGCAATGGTCTAGCTAGCCTTTTATACTGCGCCATTCTCCTACAGCATCAGAGGGCCAGTGTCACCATTGCGTAACATCCTGGCCAAAGTGTTTGGCGTCTATATGTTAACTGAACGTTTTTCTGGGCAATTTCTCGATGCAAAAGCCCCTGATTGCTCTGTGCAGCCCAGTGACAATAATTTAGTGCTTACATAAAGTCTTCCCTGTCTCACTGTCAGGATGTCCGAGGAAGGTCAGTGGAGCGCATGCATGGATTGACCGTGGTGCGGAGAGGGCCGTCTGGAAGGAAACTGAAACTGAATCCAGCCCTGCAAGCCCTTTTTCCTTGTTGAATAAAATACATTCAATCCCCTCAGTTAAGTTTGTACAGTGCAAAGAAGAAGAATAAAAAATATATTTATGCATATTACATATTCTAATATAATATTTATAATATTAACATTGCTGATTACATATACAGTGCCTTCAGAAAGGATTCACACTTCTTGAATTTTTTCACATTTTGTTGTGTTACAGCTTCAATTTAAAATGAATTAAATTGAGATTTAGGGTCAATGGCCTACACACAATATCCCACAATGTCAAAGTGGAATTAGATTTCTAGAAATGTTTACAAATTAATTACAAATAAAAAGCTGAAATGTCTTGAGTCAATAAGTATAAAACCCCTTTGTTATGGCAAGCCTAAATAAGTTCAGCAGTAAATATTTGCTTAACAAGTCACATAATAAGTTGCATGGACTCACTCTGTGTGCAATAATAGTGTTTAACATGGTTTTTGAATGACTACCTCATCTCTGTACCCCACACAAAATTATCTGTAAGGTTCCTCAGTTGAGCAGTGAATTTCAAACACAGATTCAACCACAAAGACCAGGGAGGTTTTCCAATGCCTCGCAAAGAAGGGAACCTATTGGAAGATGGGTAAAAAAAACTAAAAACAGCCGTTGAATATCCCTTTGAGCATGGTGAAGTTATTAATTACACTTTGGATGGTGTATCAATACACCCAGTCACTACAAAGATACAGGCGTCCTTCCTAACTCAGTAACCGGAGAGGAAGGAAACCGCTCAGGGATTTTACCATGAGGCCAATGTTGACTTTAAAACAGTTACAGAGTTTAATGGCTGTGATAGGAGAAAACTGAGGATGGATCAACAACATTGTAGTTACTCCACAATACTAACCTAAATGACAGAGTGAAAAGAAGGAAGCCTGTACAGAATAAAAATATTCCAAAACATGCATCCTGTTTGCAATAAGACACTAAAGTAATACTGCAAATTAGCTTTATGTCCCGAATACAAAGTGTTACAGTGAGAGAAAAAAGTATTTGATCCCCTGCTGATTTTTTACGTTTGCCCACTGACAAAGAAATGCTCAGTCTATAATTGTAATGGTAGGTTTATTTGAACAGTGAGAGACAGAATAACAACAACAAAATCCAGAAAAACGCATGGAGGTAAGCTTGGCTTATATGGTGTTGAGTAAAGCTTAAACCATGTATTTAGATTGTAGGTAGGTAGATATTGTAGTTAGGTATTGTAGGTAGTTTATCTAGGTAGTTATTGTATTTTATTGTAGGTAAATATTGTAGGTAAGTATTGTATTCCACTGAGCCCGGTGAAGCACGAGGCTAGCTAACTCACTACCTGGACCAATAAAGCTAGCTAGCTAGCGGGTAGCTACTGGTAACTAATAGCAACTGTGGATAGTTGTTTCCAATGTTATTTCACGCTTAAGAGTACCTGTAATTATGCCAGCTAGCTACCTACCATTCAGTTTTTCTAACCTCATTATCTGAAGCGTTAACGTTAGGTAGTTAGTAGCTACTGTACTCGAAATGTAGCTACCTGGATAGCTAACTAAACAATAGCTGGAACGACCTAACTTTAATATTTGGAGACGCTTTCTCTCCGTTGGGACAGACGCGAACTGGCTGAATCGATTCAGTGGCTAGCTTTGCACTTAACTGGCTAACAGTAGCTACTAAGGGTAAGTTATAACCTACATTTATTTTTGTTTTGTTTTTACATACTGGTAACCAGAGTCGTTCAAGGGAATTCGGGACATGGGTGACTAGTTAACGTTAGCTTGGCTCTCTGTGTGTTCGTGCCGTGGGAGGAGGGGTTATTTCGTTGGCAGAGAGCAATGGCTAGCTAGTGTGCTAACTATTCTAGCTAACTAACTGGCTGAATAAGTTGACGACGTACTCACTCAAACTGTCAAAACTAACCCAAAACTTTACACAACGTTAGACACGGACACGAATGATCTGCTTGGCGTGTTAACACACTGGTGGTTTGTTGTAACCGAGTATTGGTGCTAAACCGTGTTATTGGAGGCTGGCATGCTAGTTGGCTTTGGCGTCATAGGATTCGGTGCCCTGGACGGTTTTCACGGAAGAATACTGTACCAAGTTAGCTAGCTGAATAAACTAAGTTAGAGTCTATTCCTAGAAAACATTGAACCGCTGTAGTTTACAACAATTATAATTTCTAAAGTGGAAGTTGGGAGAGTTATATTTGAGTGTTTCAGTGAAACGTAAGTGAGGGAGGCCCCACTCTCTCGCTTTCCCAGATGTTTAGTTCATTTCATTCCGATCTCCTTTGCATTATTGTAGCCTTTTTCTGTAGCCTGTCAACTATGTGTCTGTCTATCCCTGTTCTCTCCTCTCTGCACAGGCCATACAAACGCTTCACACCACGTGGCTGTTGCCACTCTAATCTGGTGGTCCCTGCGCGCACGACCCACGTGGAGTTCCAGGTCTCTGGCAGCCTCTGGAACTGCCGTTCTGCGGCCAACAAGGCAGAGTTCATCTCAGCCTATGCTACCTTCCAGTCCCTCGACTTCTTGGCGCTGACGGAAAAATGGATTACCACAGAAAACACTGCTCTTTCCTCGTCTAACCATGTGTTCTCGCATACCCCGAGAGCATCTGGTCAGCGCGGCGGTGGAACAGTGTCACGAATTCCGCCGAGGCTGCTCCTCCTCCTTGTTCGGGCAGGCTTCGGCGTTCGTCGTCCCCGGAGTACTAGCTGCCACCGTTTGATGTTATCTATGTTTGTTTGGTTTTGTCTGATTAGTGCACCTGTTCCATATCACGTATTGATTATGTCACCTATAAGTTTCCTTTGGTTTTGTTTGTAGTTGTGTGTCGTTGTACGCCTGTTGGTGTAGGTTATTTGTTTTCTTATTGTTAGTGCTGTTTGCACTTTACGCACTGTTTTGCGTATTCGCTCGCCTCCTGTTTATGAGGCCCGTTGGATTTGTATTTTGCTCCTGTGACTATTAAAGTTGGATCGACTAAGCTTCTGTGTCCTGCGCCTGACTCCAACACCGCGTCCACATCAGCCTTTTGACACACAGGAATCCTCATCTCTCCCAAGTGGACATTCTCTCTTTTTCCCCTGACCCATCTGTCTATCTCCTCATTTGAATTCCATGCTGTCACAGTCACTAGCCCATTCAAGCTTAACATCCTTGTCATGTATCGCCCTACAGGTTCCCTTGGAGAGTTCATCAATGAGCTTGACGCCTTGATAAGTTCCTTTCCTGAGGATGGCTCACCCCTCACAGTTCTGGGTGACTTTAACCTCCCTACGTCTGCCGTTGACTCATTTCTCTCTACCTCCTTCTTTCCACTCCTTTCCTCTTTTGACCTCACCCTCTCACCGCCCCCCCACTCACAAGGCAGGCAATACGCTTGACCTCATCTTTACTAGATGCTGTTCTTCTACTAATCTCACTGCAACTCGCCTCCAAGTCTCCGACCACTACTTTGTATCCTTTTCTCTCTCGCTCTCCTCCACCACTACTCACTCTGCCCCTACTCAGATGGTAATGTGTCGTCGCAACCTTCGCCCTCTCTCTCCCGCTACTCTCTCCTCTTCCATTCTATCATCTCTTCCCTCTGCTAAATCCTTCTCCCTCCGATTCCTGATTCTACCTCCTCAACCCTCCTCTCCTCCCTTTCTGCATCTTTTGACTCTCTATGTCCCCTATCCTCCCGGCCGGCTCGGTCCTCCCCTCCTGCTCCGTGGCTTGAGGACTCATTGCGAGCTCACAGAAGAGGGCTCCGGGCAGCCGAGTGGAAATGGAGGAAAACTAGACTCCCTGCGGACCTGTCATCTTTTCACTCCCTCCTCTCTACATTCTCTTCCTCTGTTTCCGCAGCTAAAGCCACTTTCTACCACTCTAAATTTCAAAACTCTGCCTCTAACCCTAGGAAGCTCTTTGCCACCTTCTCCTCCCTGCTGAATCCTCTTCCTCCTCCCCCTCCCTCCTCCCTCTCTGTGGATGACTTCGTCAACCATTTTGAAAAGAAGGTTGACGACATCCGATCCTCATTTATTAAGTCAAATGACACCGCTGGTCCTGCTCACACTGCCCTACCCTATGCTTTGACTTCTTTCTCCCCTCTCTCTCCAGATGAAATCTTGCGACTTGTGACGGCCAGCCGCCCAACAACCTGCCCGCTTGACCCTATCCCCTCCTCTCTTCTCCAGACCATTTCCAGAGACCTTCTCCTTTACCTCACCTCGCTCATCAACTCATCCTTGACCACTGGCCATGTCCCTTCCGTCTTCAAGAGAGCGAGAGTTGCACCCCTCCTCAAAAAATCTACACTCGATTCCTCCGATGTCAACAGACCAGTATCCCTTCTTTCTTTTCTCTCCAAAACCCTTGAGCATGCCGTCTCTAACCAACTCTCCTGCTATCTCTCTCAGAATGACCTTCTTGATCCAAACCAGTCAGGCTTCAAGACTGGTCATTCAACTGAGACTGCTCTTCTCTGTGTCACAGTGTCTCTCCACACTGCTAAAGCTAACTCTCTCTCCTCTGCTCTTATCCTTCTAGACCTATCCGCTGCCTTTGATACTGTGAACCATCAGATCCTCCTCTCCACCCTCTCCGAGTTGGGCATCTCCGGAGCTGCTCACTCTTGGATTGCGTCCTACCTGAAAGGTCGCTCCTACCAGGTGGCGTGGCGAGAATCTGTCTCCGCACCATGTGCTCTCACCACTGGTGTCCCCCAGGGCTCAGTTCTAGGTCCTCTCCTATTCTCTCTATACACCAAGTCACTTGGCTCTGTCATATCCTCACATGGTCTCTCCTATCATTGCTACGCCGACGACACACAATTAATTTTCTCCTTTCCCCCTTCTGATAACCAGGTGGAGAATCGCATCTCTGCATGTCTGGCAGACATATCAGTGTGGATGTCGGATCACCACCTCAAGCTGAACCTCGGCAAGACGGAGCTGCTCTTCCTCCCGGGGAAGGACTGCCCGCTCCATGATCTCGCCATCACGGTTGACAACTCCATTGTTTCCTCCTCCCAGAGTGCAAAGAACCTTGGCGTGACCCTGGACAACACCCTGTCGTTCTCCGCTAACATCAAAGCGGTGACCCGATCCTGCAGGTTCATGCTCTACAACATTCGCAGAGTACGACCCTACCTTACACAGAAAGCGGCACAGGTCCTAATCCAGGCACTTGTCATTTCCCGTCTGGATTACTGCAACTTGCTGTTGACTGGGCTCCCTGCCTGTGCCATTAAACCCCTACAACTTATCCAGAACGCTGCAGCCCGTCTGGTGTTCGACCTTCCCAAGTTCTCTCATGTCACCCCGCTCCTCCGCACACTCCACTGGCTTCCAGTTGAGGCTCGCATCTACTACAAAACCATGGTGCTTGCCTACGGATCTGTGAGGGGAACGGCACCTCCTTACCTTCAGGCTCTGATCAGACCCTACACCCAAACGAGGGCAATACGTTCATCCACCTCTGGCCTGCTAGCTCCCCTACCTCTACGGAAGCACAGTTCCTGCTCAGCCCAGTCAAAGCTATTTGCTGCTCTGGCACCCAAATGGTGGAACAAGATCCCCCACGACGCCAGGACAGCCCACCTTCCGGAGACACTTGAAACCCTACCTCTTTAAGGAATACCTGGAATAGTATAGAGTAATCCTTCTACCCCCCTCCCCCACCCCCCCATACAAAAAAAAAAGTGTTGTCCCACTGGCTATCATAAGTTGAATGCACGAAATAGTAAGTCGCTCTGGATAAGAGCGTCTGCTAAATGGTGTAAATGTAAATGCATTTTAATGAGGGAAATAAGTATTTGACCCCCTCTCAATCAGAAAAATGTCTGGCTCCCAGGTGTCTTTTATACAGGTAATGAGCTGAGATTAGGAGCACACTCTTAAAGGGAGTGCTCCTAATCTCAGTTTGTTACCTGTATAAAAGACACCTGTCCACAGAAGCAATCAATCAATCAGATTCCAAACTCTCCACCATGGCCAAGACCAAAGAGCTCTCCAAGGATGTCAGGGACAAGATTGTAGACCTACACAAGGCTGGAATGGGCTACAAGACCATCGCCAAGCAGCTTGGTGTGAAAGTGACAACAGTTGGTGCGATTATTCGCAAATGGAAGAAACACAAAATAACTGTCAATCTCCCTCGGCCTGGGGCTCCATGCAAGATCTCACCTTGTGGAGTTGCAATGATCATGAGAATGGTGAGGAATCAGCCCAGAACTACACGGGAGGATCTTGTCAATGATCTCAAGGCAGCTGGGACCATAGTCACCAAGAAAACAATTGGTAACACACTACGCTGTGAAGGACTGAAATCCTGCAGCCCGCAAGGTCCCCCTGCTCAAGAAAGCACATATACAGGGCCGCCTGAAGTTTGCCAATAAACATCTGAATGATTCAGAGGAGAACTGGGTGAAAGTGTTGTGGTCAGATGAGACCAAAAGGGAGCTCTTTGGCATCAACTCAACTCGCCGTGTTTGGAGGAGGAGGAATGCTGCCTATGACCCCAATAACACCATCCCCACCGTCAAACATGGAGGTGGAAACATTATGCTTTGGGGGTGTTTTTCTGCTAAGGGGACAGGACAACTTCACCGCATCAAAGGAACGATGGAGGCGGCCATGTACCGTCAAATCTTGGGTGAGAACCTCCTTCCCTCAGCCAGGGCATTGAAAATGGGTCGTGGATGGATATTCCAGCATGACAATGACCCAAAACACACGTCCAAGGCAACAAAGGAGTGGCTCAAGAAGAAGCACATTAAGGTCCTGGAGTGGCCTAGCCAGTCTCCAGACCTTAATCCCATAGAAAATCTGTGGAGGGAGCTGAAGGTTCGAGTTGCCAAACGTCAGCCTCAAAACCTTAATGACTTGGAGAAGATCTGCAAAGAGGAGTGGGACAAAATCCCTCCTGAGATGTGTGCAAACCTGGTGGCCAACTACAAGAAACGTCTGACCTCTGTGATTGCCAACAAGGGTTTTGCCACCAAGTACTAAGTCATGTTTTGCAGAGGGGTCAAATACTTATTTCCCTCATTAAAATGCTAATCAATTTATAACATTTTTGACATGCGTTTTTCTGGATTTTTTTGTTGTTATTTTGTCTCTCACTGTTCAAATAAACCTACCGTTAAAATTATAGACTGATCATGTCTTTGTCAGTGGGCAAACATACAAAATCAGCAGGGGATCAAATACTTTTTTCCCTCACTGTATGTTTGGGGCAAATCCAACACAACATATCACTGAGTACCACTCTTCATATTTTCAAGCATGGTGGTGGCTGCATCATGTTATGGGTATGCTTGTCATCGGCAAGGACTAGGGAGTTTTTTTGGGTGGGATAAAAATAAATTGAATAGAGCTAAGGACAGGCAAAATCCTAGAGGAAAACCTGGTTCAGTCTGCTTTCCAACAGACACTGGGAGACAAATTCACTTTTCAGCAGGACAATAACCTAAAACATAAGGACATATTTTCACTGGAGTTGCTCACCAAGACGACATTGAATGTTCCTGAGTGTCCTAATTACAGTTTTGACTTAAACCAACTTGACAGTGCTTCAAGAATTAAAAAAATTATAATGTGCAAATATTCTACAATTCAGGTGTGCAATGCTCTTAGAGACTTACCCAGAAAGACTCACAGCTATAATCACTGCCAAAGGGGATTCTAACATGTATTGACTCAAGGGATGTGAATACTTATGTAAATGTAAATGTAAAAATGTAAATGTAAAATTTCTTCATTTCATTTTCAAAAAAAATTCTAACATTTGTAAAAGCATGTTTTCACTTTGTCATTATGGGGTATTGTGTGTAGATGGGTGAGAAGAAATCTATTTAATCCATGTTGAATTCAGGCTGTAACACAAAAAAATTTGGAGGAAGTTAAGGGGTATGAATACTTTCAGAAGTCACTGTAGTAATAAAGTGGTAACTATACCAACTTCAGGATTTGGTTCTTGAGTAACTCATACACCTCTGTTCGCCTCATTGAAGTACAAAACTATTAGTGTTTAACCTTTACATTATACTACAATACAACAGAACAGATGAACAGGAATGACAATTACTCTAACGCGTGGCTCAAAAATATATATTGTTCTCAACTGGCTTACCTGGTTAAATAAAGGTGAAATAAAATAAATAAATAAATAAAATATCAAAGCCACGCCCTTAATAAGCCACGCCTCCACTCCAGGGTTCCTCCAGGAACCCGTTGCAACATTGAATCATTAAAGGTTCCTCCAAGAACCCCTCGACTAACCAAAGGTGCAAATATGAACCATTGACTAGCAATGGTTCTTTAAGGAACTCCAGGGGTTCCTTGAGGATCTCCAGGGTTCCTTGAGTCACCAGCAATTCTAAGAGTGTAGAGGAATTACTGAACCGCTTCAGTGTTCTCGGCAGGCAGCTCTGGTTAAAGCACCCTAAAATATAGGAGCACACAGTAACCAGGTTTCCATCCAAACATTTAATGCGGATGCATTACCTGACGCATTCAAAAAGTCACAACCGGACTGATGGAAAAATCAAATGCCGGTACAATATCGACAAATAATCTCCCTCTTATCCATAATAATATCATAATGATGTCAGTTTACCCGCACTGTATCTACGAGCTGTTGGCTAGAGCGCACGTGCCAAGACCAGCGTGAACACATTTGCTAAATAACGCAACATATTTTTTTAACAAAACCATCAGTAGAGTTGAAAATGGGAAGGAAACCCATTTAACTTGAATTTTTTGTGTGCATTACGTCATCTCGCACAGCCTTTTCTCTGCAATAAGTCAATGGTCAATGGGAAAATGCATGTTTTGTTTTATGCAGATTTTAGGGTCTGTCGCCAATTGGATGGAAACCTAGCTATTGACTAATGCAAACATAGAGGGCCAGATGCTTACTCAAGTATGATCGTTCAAGCAAATGATGCTCCAAAAACTGACATTCATTTCTCATTGTCAAGACAGTTGGTTGAAATAATTTACTGCCGGGTCCCCTTGAAGTCCTCCTGACCCTTTGTCAGTGTTGTCTGTTTGGACAGTAGATGGTAGAAGACTACTGTCTGCAATTGTCAATAAGGTCGTCCATGACTGGCAGCACAGAGAACCTATGAACTGTGACATTTGATCGGGGCCATATAGCACAGAATTGCTTTTTGTACCACCCACTGATGGATCCTAGTAAACATTGCAGAAAATGCTATGTTTTTAATTACAAATAGAAAAGCATATGTTTTCCTGTAAGCTCACACTTAACACATGGAATACTGATACATTATGGCATGGAGGTTAGCTGAATCAATAATGCTGGAGATTCTGAGTACAGTATATCATTGTGTTGCGTATGGAAATTATGTAACATACATACATTATGCTAGCGGGTGGAAAAGTACATCCTGCATGATATTCTGAAAAAAATTATTAACTATGAATGTGAAAGTTATGTAAATTAGAGAAGGTACATACAAAAGATCAATGATCCGATTAAAACAGCACATTAAGATAAGGTATTGTCTACTCATCTGTGTGTAACCTGGTTGCATACAGTATGATTCCAAGCTGCTAGTGCATACAGCCTTATCATGCTGTCAGTCATGAACTCCCCAGTGTTCTGCTCCCACCCTGAGTGAAGGCATTGCACAGTGCACACTAGAGGGCATGTCACTGTGTATGAGGCAGACAATCTGGGCTGAAGAGGGCGACAGGGGATGAGGGAGACAGAGGGGAAAGACAGAGGTAGAGGGGGGAGAGGGAGAGAAGAAGGACGAGAGAGGGACAGAAAGGGAGAGTAGGAGAGATAAAGAAGAGGGAGGAATTAGTAAGTACAGGCCAAAAAAAGAGGAGAAGGAGGCACTATGAAAATAATTAGAGGGGTAGAGTGGTCTGAGTGAGAGAGGCAGGAGACCAAGCTCAATCGCTCTCCTGCATGTGCTAAGATCTGCTCTAACCCTCACCCTCCGTTACACACGTATCTCTCTCTCTCCACCATGTTGGCTCGCTGCCGTTCATTCATCATGTTAAACAAGCTGTGGAGGGGGAGTGTGTAAGTGAGTGGGAGCTTGGGGAGGGAACCACGTAGCAGAGCTCAGGGTAGAGGCAGAGCCTCAGGGAATCCAGAGAGGCCCTGTGGCTCATGGCCAGGTGGTAGCACCCGCCGGTCACCCCACAGTCAGTTGGGTGATGATGATTGATGCTGGTGTGGACCTGACCAGACACTCATCCAGGTGGGAGGGTCCGTGTCTGATTGGCTGGCAAGTGGTATTTTTAGCGCACACTATTTCCTAAATGACCACTCTCCAAAATGTGCCAGCCGTTTTATGAGCTCAAATTTCTGAGCTGAAAGTCTCCCACCTAGGCTCTCTAGTCGTCTTAGTTCATTTGTCATAGCATGTTACCTGTTTGAATCTATTTGTGCAGAGGAAAATGACAGTGTTTAGAATAGATTGTGCTCTCTCATGCTGTTCCTGATAAGTTTTTATGGGACCATACTTTATGAAAACAGCAAGTGCTGACAGACACCCTGCTATCATAAACTATCTGCAGTCGTGGGAGATAGATTGAGAGAGTCATGTTTCAGTACATGCAGATTTTTATGCATCATTAGAAGTTTAAAGAAACGTTTAAATGCACCAGTTCACCCAAGTAAAAAAATTCCTGGCACCTGCTCGAAACATTTACATTTACATTTACGTAATTTAGCAGACGCTCTTATCCAGAGCGACTTACAAATAGGTGCATTCACCTTATAGCCAGTGGGATAACGAAGGATTACTTTATCCTATCCCAGGTATTCCTTAAAGAGGTGGGGTTTCAAATGTCTCCGGAAGGTGGTGAGTGACTCCGCTGTCCTGGCGTCGTGAGGGAGCTTGTTCCACCATTGGGGTGCCAGAGCAGTGAACAGTTTTGACTGGGCTGAGCGGGAACTATGCTTCCGCAGAGGTAGGGGAGCCAGCAGGCCAGAGGTGGATGAACGCAGTGCCCTCGTTTGGGTGTAGGGACTGATCAGAGCCTGAAGGTACGGAGGTGCCGTTCCCCTCACAGCTCCGTGAGGCAAGCACCATGGTCTTGTAGCAGATGCAAGCTTCAACTGGAAGCCAGTGGAGTGTGCGGAGGAGCGGGGTGACGTGAGAGAACTTGGGAAGGTTGAACACCAGACGGGCTGCGGCATTCTGGATGAGTTGTATGGGTTTAATGGCACAAGCAGGGAGCCCAGCCAACAGCGAGTTGCAGTAATGCAGACAGGAGATGACAAGTGCCTGGATTAGGACCTGTGCCGCTTCCTGTGTAAGGCAGGGTCGTACTCTCCGAATGTTGTAGAGCATGAACCTACAGGATCGGGTCACCGCCTTGATGTTAGCGGAGAACGACAGGGTGTTGTCCAGGGTCACGCCAAGGCTCTTCGCACTCTGGGAGGAGGACACAACGGAGTTGTCAACCGTGATGGCGAGATCATGGAACGGGCAGTCCTTCCCCGGGAGGAAGAGCAGCTCCGTCTTGCCGAGGTTCAGCTTGAGGTGGTGATCCGTCATCCATACTGATATGTCTGCCAGACATGCAGAGATGCGATTCGCCACCTGGTTATCAGAAGGGGGAAAGGAGAAGATTAGTTGTGTGTCGTCAGCGTAGCAATGATAGGAGAGGCCATGTGAGGATATGACAGAGCCAAGTGACTTGGTGTATAGCGAGAATAGGAGAGGGCCTAGAACTGAGCCCTGGGGGACATCAGTGGTGAGAGCACGTGGTGCGGAGACAGCTTCTCGCCACGCCACTTGGTAGGAGCGACCGGTCAGGTAGGACGCAATCCAAGAGTGAGCCGCGCCGGAGATGCCCAGCTCAGAGAGGGTGGAGAGGAGGATCTGATGGTTCACAGTATCAAAGGCAGCAGACAGGTCTAGAAGGACAAGAGCAGAGGAGAGAGAAACAGCACAAGCCCCAAAATACAGCCACCTGTTGTGGTGCCATTATCCTCAACATTAGAACAGCCTGTTCTTTTGTCTTTAAGAGTGGCAGAGGACTTAGGCTCTAAATTGTCTTGCTGCTTCTATTGCCGACACAGATCTCGGGGGTATGTCTGTCGGCTTACTCAGACCCTGGGAGGACTGCCAATGAGGTTCTCCCAGGGAGAAAGGCAATGGAGACGGATGCTTCAGCACCTCCACCTGCCCTGGCCCCTCTCACCTGGAGAGGATGAGAGGAGCAGCAGTGTGGCCTGACAGTGTTGATAGACGTCAGAACTACGGACAGCTCCCTCCACATACCGCAACCCAAGCCCTTCAGACACCCTGTGGTCACTGGAGGTACACTCTTGAATGCACAAAATAAAATGACTGTGTGTGTGTGTGTCTCTGTGTGTGTGTGTGTGTCTCTGTGTGTGTGTGTGTGTGTGTGTGTGTGTGTGTGTGTGTGTGTGTGTGTGTGTGTGTGTGTGTGTGTGTGTGTGTGTGTGTGTGTGTGTGTGTGTGTGTGTGTGTGTGTGTCTGTGTGTGTGTGATGGAGGTGTCAGTTGGAGGGTCTATTTGGAGAGAGACATTTCCAAAATAGTTTCAAAATGACAGAGCTAAAAATGAAAGCGTAAAGAGAAACTCAATCTTGTTTTGACCCCACACAGTTTTTTATCGCAGCAAAGCAATCATATTCACTGACGGATATACACTGAGTGTACAAAACATTACGAACACCTTCCTAAATTGAGTTGCACCCCTTTTGCCCTCAGAACAGCCTTAATTCATCAGGGCATGGGGATGCTGGCCCATGTTGAATCCAATGCTTCCTACAGTTGTGCATTCTTTTATGGGTCTTTGGGCACCAATGTTGTACTGGACTGTCAGTTGACTAACTGTAGCTCATCTGTTGCTCTGCACAATTCGTGTCAGCCTCCATTGTCCTCTTTCAATGACCCATTTTCGACCACTTGTCCTGCCATTGCATGGATGTCCTTTGGGTGGTGGACCATTCTTGAGACACACGGGAAACTGGGAAACTGAGCGTGAAAAATCTTTCTGTGCCCTCATGAAGTAGTCCCTGTGTGGGTGTGTGCCAGACCCAGGGGACTGATGAGATATGAGATGGACAGGTATTGGTGGCAGATCAGCCAGAACGGGAGCTCTCGGCTCAAGAGTCATATGATTGGATCTAATGAGGGACTGGGACATGTGAGCGGGGGCTTGATAACTGTGTGTTACTGTGTGTTCAGCACACACACACACACTCCTGCACTTTTCCAGAAATAGAGACTGTCTTGTCTGACAGTGTTGATCTGTTGATAATATCACCTTTTCAGTGTTTCATTACAGTGCTAACAATCAGAGCTGTAACTCTTTCGCTCTCCTCCACCTCCTCCGATGCCCTCCTTCCTCTCTATTTTTGGGAATGGTTTGATGGTTACTGTTACTCCATAAAGCCGTCATAGTTAATGATGTCACCCGGCAATTTCTGTATTGCTTCAGCCTGAGGAGGGGGAAGTGGAGTTTATGAGCCTTCAATGTCCATATTCTAAACTGTAAAGACTTCCTAATGAAGATATGACAGAGAGAGAGAGAGAGAGAGAGAGAGAGAGAGAGAGAGAGAGAGAGAGAGAGAGAGAGAGAGAGAGAGAGAGAGAGAGAGAAGGCTAATGCTTACAAGCAAAGTGTCTTTGGAGATTCCCAGTTCAATGGGCTCATGAGATATCTAAGTAACTGAAATATCTACAGTATCCATGCCAATAAATGATCTGCCTTCATTACAGAGAGAAAAGTCAACAACTATGCAGTAAATATTTATAGGAATATCATACTAACCATATGCAGAATGCAAAGCACATACACATTGAATTACAGTGGGTGCAAAACAGACACATTATGGAATCCATCTAGGGGGAATAGACTCCCTGGGTTGTCCTTCATTTTGTTATAGTATATTTGACAAACACAGCATATACAGTGCCTTCAGAAAGTAAAATGGATTAAATTGAGATGTTTTGTCACTGGTCTACAATCAATACCCCATAATGTCAAAGTGGAGTTATGTTTTTCGAAACTTGTAGAAATTAATACAAAATAATTGAAAGTTGAAATGTCTTGAGTGAATAAGTATTCAACCCCTTTGTTATGGCAAGCCTAAATAAGTTCAGGAGTAAAAACGTGCTTAACACTGGACTCACTCAGTGTGCAATAATAGTGTTTAACATTAATTTTGAATGGCTAGCTCATCTCTGTACCCCTCACATACAATCATCTGTAAGGTCCCTCAGCCGAGCAGTGAATGTCAAACACCGATTCAACCACAAAGACCAGGGAGGTTTTCCAATGCCTCGTAAAGAAGGGAACCTATTGGTAGATAGGTTTAAAAAAAGAAAAATAAGCTGACATTGAATATCCCTTTGAGCATGGTGAAGTCATTAATTACACTTTGGATGGTGTATCAATACACCCAGTCAATTCAAAGATACAGGTGTCCTTCCTAACTCAGTTGCTGGAGAGGAAGGAAACTGCTCAGGGATTTCACCATGAGATCAATGTTGACTTTAAAACAGTTAGAGAGTTTAATGACTGTGATAGGAGAAAACTGAGGATGGATCAACAACATTGTAGTTACTCCACAATACTAACCTAATTGATAGAGTGAAAAGAAGAAAGCTTGTACAAAATTAAAAATATTCCAAAACATGCATCCTGTTCGCAAAAAGGCACTATAGTAAAACTGCAACAAAAAAAAAGCAGAATAAATTCACTTTATGTCCTGAATACAGAGTGTTATGTTTGGGGCAAATCCAACACTACAGATCACTGAGTAACACTCTTCATATTTTTAACCATGGTGGTGGCTGCATCATGTTATGGGTATGCTTGTCTTCGGCAAAGACTCAGGTGTTTTTTTATGATATAAAGAAATTGAATAGAGCTAAGCACAGGAACAATCGTAGAGGAAAACCTGGTTCAGTCTGCTTTCCAACAGACACTGGGACACAAATTCACCTTTCAGCATGACAATAACCTATAACACAAGGCAAAATCTACACTGGAGTTGGTTACCTAGAAGACAGTGAATGTTCCTAAGTGGCCGAGTTACAGTTTTGACGTAAATCGGCTTGAAAATCTATGGCAAAACTTGAAAATGGCTGTCTAGCAATGATCAACAACAAACTTGACAGAGCTTTAAGAATTTAAAAATAATCATGTGCAAATATTGTACAGTCCAGGTGTGCAAAGCTCTTAGAGACTTACCCAGAAATACTCACAGCTGTAATCACTGCCAAAGGTGATTCTAACGTGTATTGACTCAGGGGGTTGAATACTTATCTAAGCAAGACATTCATATATATATATATATATATATATATATATATATATATATATATATATATATATATATATATATATATATATATTTTTTTTTACAAATGTTAGTATTTTGTGTAAATCGTTGACCAATAATATTTTTTTTAAATACATTTTAATCCCAGTTTGTAGCAAATTTTTTGGGGGGGAAAAAGTCAAGGGGTATGAATACTTTCTGAAGGAACTGTTACTGTTACTGATACTTTTCCTGGAGTTTTGAACCGGTGAACATTGTTGTTCGAATAAAAGTTGTTCTGTAGAGAAAGTATTTGAAAGAAAGCAAACTAGAGGAGGAACAGATGGCCAGTGGAGGTTTTAATGCCTGAGCCAAACTGTTGCGCTTTGGTAAATCTCTGGGTTATAATCAGTGTTATGTAAACTGCAGACTGGATGCACTGTGCCGTCTGCCTGCACTCCCTAGGCACACAACATAATACAACACTTTACTGTTAGTCTGTACAATCAGCCCTCTTCCTGAATCACCCACTCCAAACAGACTGCTGGCTGGAGAAGTTATCCATCAATGATGCATTACATATGCATTCATATGTTTTGCTAAACTGATTTATTTCTAGCTTTGCGCGGTGAATATATTTTCTCTTCTTTCGGCTGAATATACTGTATGAGGCAGCAGTGGATAATATATCACCGATATCAAGATGCTATATTGGAACTTTGTAACTGTGAGTAATATGTTCAACAACAAGTTGTGAAGGCTTAGAAATGGCATGAAATTAAAACCGCAACCGACCTGCGACATTGTTTTGGACTGCAAGCCGGCCCAAAAACGTTTAGTTTATTGATCATACATGTAGTGCATGGTATTGCGTCACCAAGATGGATTATTATGAACCCAAAAATATCCCCACTGAAACCTCCTTCCGCCTCACTGTGGATCTGTGTATGAGTCACAGACAATGTCAGCTTCTGGCTGATTGCTGAGAGTAATTCTGCTGTGGGAACCCCCCTTCCTTCACAGCCAACCTGGTCTCAGAGCATTTCATATCATTATGTACGTAAATTAGAGAAGCTCCATTTTTTGCCCACTGACAAAGAAATTATCAGTCTATAATTTTAATGGTAGGTTTATTTGAACAGTGAGAGACAGAATAACAACAAAAAAATCCAGAAAAACACATGTCAAAAATGTTATACATTGATTTGCATTTTAATGAGGGAAATAAGTATTTGACCCCTCTGCAAAACATGACTTAGTACTTGGTGGCAAAACCCTTGTTGGCAATCACAGAGGTCAGACCTTTCTTGTAGTTGGCCACCAGGTTTGCACACATCTCAGGAGGGATTTTGTCCCACTCCTCTTTGCAGATCTTCTCCAAGTCATTAAGGTTTCGAGGCTGACGTTTGGCAACTCGAACCTTCAGCTCCCTCCACAGATTTTCTATGGGATTATGGTCTGGAGACTGGCTAGGCCACTCCAGGACCTTAATGTGCTGTATAAAAGACACCTGGGAGCCAGAAATCTTTCTGATTGAGAGGGGGTCAAATACTTATTTCCCTCATTAAAATGCAAATCAATTTATAACATTTTTGACATGCTTTTTTCTGGAATGTTTTGTTGTTATTCTGTCTCTCACTGTTCAAATAAACCTACCATTAAAATTATAGACTGATAATTTCTTTGTCAGTGGGCAAACGTACAAAATCAGCAGGGGATCAAATACTTTTTTCCCTCACTGTATGTTACATTTTGTATGGTATGTATTAATTTGTGGATGTCCATCACTCATTTCGTATGATATGTTATGAATTACAATTCATATTAAATGTAACGAATTTTGCAAAACCTACAATATTTTATGAATTTTGAAAACGTACAATATGTTACGAATTTGCTAAATGTATGATATATTATGAATTCTAGATAGGTGACTAACATTAGCTAGCTGGCTAACGTTAGCTAGGCTAGGGGTTATGGTTAGGGTTAGGGATAAGGTTAAGGTTAAGTTTAGGAATTAGCTAAAAGGGTGCAGGTTAGGGGAAGGGTTAGCTAACATGCTAAGTAGTCGCAAAGTAGCTGAACATTTGTAATTAGCTGAAAAGTTGCTAATTAGCTCAAATGCTAAAGTTGTCCGTGATGAGATTCGAACTCGCAACCTTTGGGTATTCCAGACACACAATATTTGCCCATTATTCTTTAAAAAATTCTTTAAGCTCTGCCAAATTGGTTGTTGATCATTGCTAGACAACCATTTTCAAGTCTTGCCATAGATTTTCAAGCAGATTTAAGTCAAAATTGTAACTCGGCCACTTAGGAACATTCACTGTCTTCTAGGCTAGGTAACCAACTCCAGTGTAGAGTTGGCCCTGTGTTTTAGGTTATTGTCCTGCTGAAAGGTGAATTCATCTCCCAGTGTCTGAGGGAAAGCAGACTGAACCAGGTTTTCCTCTAGGATTTTGCCTGTGCTTAGCTCCATTCCGTTTATTTTCTATCCTGAAAAACTCCCTAGTTCTTAACTATTTTAAGCATAACATGATGCATCCACCGCTATGCTAGAAAATATGGAGAGCGGTACTCAGTAATGTGCTGTATTGGATTTTCCCCAAACATAGCACTTTGTATATGTATATTCTGTACAGGGGTTTCCTTCTTTTCACTCTATCAATTAGGTTAGTATTGTGGAGTAACCACAATGTTGTTGGTCCATCCTCCGTTTTCTCCTATCAGCGCCATTCATTAAACTCTGTAACTGTTTTAAAGTCACCATTGACCTCATGGTGAAATCCCTAAGTGGTTTCCTTCCTCTCCGGAAACTGAGTTAGGAAGGAGACCTGTATCTTTGTAGTGACTGGGTGTATTGATATACCATCCAAAGTGAAATTAATTACTTCACCATGCTCAAATGGATATTCAATGTCTGCTTTTTTTTTACCCATCTACCAATAGGTGCCCTTCTTTGCGAGGCATTGGAAAACCTCCCTGGTCTTTGTGGTTGAATCTGTGTTTGAAATTCACTGCTCGGCTGAGGGACCTTACAGATAATTGTATGTGTGGGGTACAGAGATGAAGTAGTCATTCAATTATCATGTTAAACACAATTATTACACACAGTCCATGCAACTTATTATGTGACTTGTTAAGCACATTTTTACTGCTGAACTTATTTAGGCTTGCCATAACAAAGGGATTGAGTACTGTGATGAGGTGGTGTTGAAGAAGTCAGGCGCAGGAGGGTAAATCACAGAATAATAGGCTTTAATCCGCAAAATACAGGATTACGCAGAAATGCGTCAAACACACACCAGGGCACAAAACAGGCGCACTGGAAAATACAAGGCACACGGGAGAATACTCCCGTCGATACACAATACACAAGCTCCACAAATTTCCACAATAAACAATCACCCACACAGACAAGGAAGCAGAGGGAACACTTATACCATGACTAATGAGGGAATAAGGACCAGGTGTGTGTGATTGAAGACAAGACAAATGGAGTGATGATAAATGGAGCGGCAGTAGCTAGTAAGCCGGTGACGCCGAACGCCGAAACCTGCCCGAACAAGGAGGGGACGCAGCCTCGGCGGAAGTGGTGACAATACCCCCCCCCCCTTGACGCGCAGCTCCAGCAGCGCGCCGACCCTGGCCTCGGGGACGGCCAGGAGGACGCGGAGCAGGGCGAGCCGGATGGCGACGGTGGCAATGTAACATGGAGGGATCGAGGATATCCCTCACCGGAACCCAGCACCGTTCCTCCGGACCATACCCCTCCCACTCCACGAGGTACTGAAGGCCCCCCACCCGACGCCTCGAATCCAGGATGGAACGGACAAAGTACGCCGGGGCCCCCTCTATGTCCAGAGGAGGTGGAGGGACCTCCCGCACTTCAGCCTTCTGGAGCGGACCAGCTACCACCGGCCTGAGGAGAGACACATGAAACGAGGGGTTAAAACGGTAATCAGGGGGAAGTAATAACCTATAAGTGACCACGTTGACTCTCCTCAGGACTTTGAATGGCCCCAAAAAACGCGGGCTCAGCTTCCGGAAGGGCAGGCGGAGGGGCAGATTCTGGATTGAGAGCCAGACCCGATCCCTCGGTACAAAGACTCACTGCGGTGGCGGTCAGCGTTGAACTTCTGACGATGCACGGCGCGTTGGAGGTGAACATGGGCAGCGTCCCACTTCTCCTCCACACGCCGAAACCATTCATCCACCGCAGGAGCCTCGGTCTGGCTCTGGTGCCACGGTGCCAGAACCGGTTGGTAACCTAGAATACACTGGAAAGGCGTTAGGTTAGTGAAGGAGTGGCGGAGAGAGTTCTGGGCATATTCTGCCCATGGCAAGAACACTGACCACTCCCCCGGCCGGTCCTGGCAGTAGGACCAAAGGAACCTACCCACGTCCTGATTTACCCGTTCCACCTCCCCATTACTCTCAGGGTGGAACCCAGAGGTCAGGCTGACCGAGACCCCCAGACGTTCCATGAACGCTTTCCAGACCTTGGACGTGAACTGGGGACCTCGGTCAGACATTATAGCCTCTGGTACCCCGTAGTGCCGGAAGATGTGTGTAAACAGAGCCTCCGCAGTTTGCAGAGCCGTGGGGAGACCGGGCAGAGGAAGGAGAAGGCAGGCTTTAGAAAAGCGGTCCACAACAACCAGGATTGTGGTGTTACCTTGGGAGAGAGGAAGATCAGTTAGAAAATCCACACTCAGGTGAGACCATGGTCGTTGTGGAACTGGTAAAGGTTGTAACTTACCAGCTGGGAGGTGCCTAGGTGCCTTACTCTGGTCCGCACACTGAGCAGCAGGAGATGTACACCCTCACGTCCTTAGCCAAGGTAGGCCACCAGTATTCTCCGGTCAGGCAGCGCACTGTACGGCCGATACCTGGGTGACCAAAGGAGGGTGACGTGTGTGCCCAGTAGATCAGACGATCATGGATAAGAGCAGGCACGTACTGTAGCTCATCTGGACACTGAGGTGGAGAGGAATCCGTGCGTAATGCCTGCTCTATATCCGCGTCCATCGCCCATACTACCGGCGCCACAATGCAGGAGGCCGGCAGTATGGGAGTGTTGTCTCTGGGCCTCTCCTCTGTATCATACAGCCGGGACAGCGCGTCTGCCTTCACGTTCTTCGTACCCGGGATGTATGGTAAAGTGAAATCAAACCGGGTGAAGAATAGGGCCCAACTGGCCTGACGAGGATTCAGCCTCCTCGCTGCTCAGATGTACTCCAGGTTATGGTGGTCCGTCCAGATGAGGAAAGGGTGTTTTGCCCCCTCGAGCCAATGCCTCCATACGGTCAAGGCTCGGACAACAGTCAACAGCTCCTGATCACCAACGCCGTAGTTCTGCTCTGCCGGGCTGAGCTTCTTCGAAAAGAACGCACAGGGGCGGAGCTTGGGTGGTGTACCCGAGCGTTGAGACAGGACAGCTCCTATCCCAACCTCGGATGCATCCACCTCCACTACGAACGGTAGTGATGAATCGGGGTGGGCCAGTACTTGGGCAGAGGTGAACAGACCCCGCACTTTGCTGAAGGCCAGGTCAGCCTCAGCAGACCAGCTGAGCCGGGATGGCCCATCCTTCAACAGGGAGGTAATGGGAGCTGCGACCTTGCCAAAGCCCCGGATGTGTCGCAGAAATGTGTCAAACACACTCCAGGGCACAAAACAGGCGCACTGGAAAATACTAGGCACACAGGAGAATACTCCCGTCGATTCACAATACACAAGCTCCACCGAGCTACACAAACCTCCACAATAAACAATCACCCACACAGACAAGGAAGCAGAGGGAACACTTATACCATGACTAATGAGGGAATAAGGACCAGGTGTGTGTGATTGAAGACAAGACAAATGGAGTGATGACAAATGGATCGGCAGTAGCTAGTAAGCCAGTGACGTCGAACGCCGAAACCTTCCCGAAGAAGGAGGGGAGGCAGCCTCGGCGGAAGTCGTGACAAATACTTATTGACTCAAGACATCTCAGCTTTTCATTTCGAAAAACATCATTCCACTTTGACATTATAAGGTGTTTTGTGTAGGCCAGTGACAAACTAATCTCAATTTCATCAATTTTAAAATCTGGCCGTAACACAACAAAAAAGTAAAGTGGTGTGAATAATTTCTGAAGGCACTGTAGATAATGGAACAAAAACATCAAGGAAAGATGACACCTTTCACTGGGCAACTGTAGGCTATTGAGTAGATTATTATGCTCATTGACATGGAATATGAAAACAGAAAATAAAAGTCAATGTAAATGGTGACCCATAAAATGCCAGGAAGAAGTCTGATTTACTTTTTGATTCAAAACCTTACTTTAGAAGCAGTGCTTATATCCCTATAACCTGCACATCAAACAAGGCAGTTACATAAATTACTATCATCCATCACTTTGATGTTCAGCCCTATATCTCCACACTACATTACACCACAGGTCTTCTCCCTCACTTGCACTGGGGGGGGGGGGGAATGTGCAATTTCGAAATATGGTTGTGCATCAGCAGTTTTTCTCTTGTTATGTCAGTCACTGACAGTCACTCATTTAGCCACATCAGCTAACAATTTTTAGATTGGTAAATTATTCTAGCCAGCTATCTAAACTTGTAGTAATCATTGCCAAATACCGACCAGGTATGCAGGATATGTGCCCAGGGGCCCTGACCTCCAGTATTGGCAAATGTGTAGAATTGCAGGAAATGTGCTTTAAAAATGAAACCATTTCTCTCCACCCCATGGCAAAATGGGTTGAATTGCAGGAAAAGTGCTGTAAAACTGCAACAAAAAAATAAAATAAATAAATAGGATCTCTGAACCATGGCAAAATGAGTAGAATTGCATTAAATTTGGTCGTGTGTGTGGGGGTGGGTGTGTGTGTGGGGTGGGTGTGTGGGGGGGGGGTTGTAATTTTGCTAACTGGACACGTGCGAACTCACGTGCACGAACGCGCACGCGCGTGCACACAAGCAAATCAACTCACAGTGCCCGCTTCCATGTCATTGGACAGCGAAGAAGCATGTCTAGGAATATATTACATACATTACAATGACATTAAGTCTTCGGCGTTTAGTTTTGAATAACGGGTAGAAAAATGCACTTGCAGCATCAGGTTAAGGGCGATGCATATAGGCTAGGCAACCTCACGATCTGTGTAGAGCACAAGATAGAGAGACAGAGACAGAGAGAGTGAGAGAGAGAGAGAGAGAGAGAGAGAGAGAGAGAGAGAGAGAAACCTTACTGAATACCGATGCATATACTCTATGACATCTCCCATAACGTATTCATACACTATATTAAGTATGCATAACGCAACACATAAGCCCGGTTCCATTTCAGACAAGACGAATCACAGTAGTCTGGTAAATACAATTCAATGTCAATATTGCATTGAGGAGTTATGATTTGTACATGAATGACGAGTAGTCTAGATGCCATCATAGTCTGTTGTAAACGTAATAAAACAAACAAATGAGATCAGGTGTGTATTATGCGTTGATAAGGGCAATATACCGGCTACATAAATTGTGGGTTATTACATGTCCCATCATTATTAAAATGTCTTCTGGTTTGTAGTTTAACTTGAAATACACAGATGACTACAAAAAATATACGCTTGGTATCATCAGGCGGTTTTTGCAGATGCACAGCACAGCTCTGCTTCTCCAGCTCTGCCTGTGTTCAGTCGTGGAGTGCAGGCAATAGCAGCATAATATTTGGCTGTAAGCACAGGCGGTCCTGTTGTCTCGATGCGAATCCTGGGCTTTTAGGGTACAGTGAGTGAGTGATTCAAGGTGATTTTCGGTGAGGCTCGTCTCATCAAATCTATCGGGTGAGGGTATGATATATGCATTTCTCAATATTGGGAAGAATGTAGCCTATTCATGTATGAATGATTTGTTTTTGTATGCATTGAGTGTCTTCATTGATAGGCTATGTGATAAACATTTAATAATCGATTGGAGATCTTCGTTTTGGTCAGAGAGGAATGTCGTGCCAGTTGATATAGCCAATCCATTCAATAAATGTAAAACGCAGTTTTTATAGGAAAACATCAAACATCAGTCAGGGAGAAAGAGTGGGGTAAAAAACAAGGGAGCCGGTTGAAAATGTAAGAGGATTTAATTTTGCAGCCACTGAAAAGAGATTAAGTCGACAGCAGTGGAAGTTAAATTGTGCTGCATATAAAAAAAATGGGCGGATTGGTCTTTAGATGAGAGAGTGGGACCACCTTCCATTCTAAAATAAAATTGCCCTGGCATGAAGTCACAGCCTATTTCACATCCGGTTTACCCAGGGACATATTACTATTGTCCTGGTAAAGTAAAGCTTTATTTGGCTGCAATCTCCGTATTTACAGTAGATTTTGTAGTTAGATTACCAATTTGTTGGGGACTGAGAAGAGTTTAACCATCCACACCAATGAATAGTGCGCGAGACCTGCGCATACTCAGCATCGTCAGCAGCCGCTTCTCCAGCCTCAAACTCAAATTCGGCAGTAGATCTGAGATCTTTGAGGATTTTTCTCATTGAATCAGTTTAAAAAAAGATATACATAAAAGTTTCAGGATACGACAGCCTCGAATATCTCTGGTATATCGCTGTAAGTTCATTAATCGTTTTTCATTTTGCTTGTCTTTATCGGTGCAGAAGGAGGTCGGGGAATTTGACTTGCATTTAGAACTGCAGTGAGTTGTGTTCAGCCTAACAGAGGCAGAATCCAGTCCACATAGATGGTAGAGGAGTTGCAACGATCCGTGAGTGGAGTATGTGGAGTTTGTTATTGAAAATTAAGACGATTTAGGGAGGCATCTGCTGTGGTATGATATTTTATGTTTTTGTCGAGGTTGTTTCAGAATATAGAATCATACAGTTGCTTAATAGGCTACTCGCCACGCACGAATTGAATTAGACTACTGGTCATGTTTAAGATGAGCCTTGAGAAATGTCAGTTGCATGCTAAATATCTCCCTGAACTCAATATATTTATACTGCGGATGCATTTCCACGGAATAATTTAGAAAGTGTGGTTGTATGGGATTTTTACGCTAAACTGCATTATCCCTGCTTCATCAAATCCTTGTCAACTAACGGAATTTTAACAGAACATTGCACGTCCTTTGCACAGCTTCGGTCTCAGCATATTCCAGTGCACATTGGAGGAATTGAAGCGAGTAACAGGCACAGTTTCTTCTATGTACGTTTTATTGACAGGTTATTGTAGTCGTTTGTTGGATAATGGTGTAGCTATTGATTACAGCGTCTTTTTCGTGGGTAATTAATTGCTGCCGTGGGAAACATCGTTATATATATTTTTAATGGGTTCAATTAAACGGGCATCTGGCAAACAATTGTCTTTGCATAACGCAATAACGTAGCCTACCACTTAACATCCTCTGAAACTGGGTTGACATGACGATGTTGGACGAAGATGAAAATGGGTGAATATAAGAGGATTTGGTTTAATATTGCGGTACCGCCGCCTTTCAATTGCAGGCTATGAGTAAGCTATAATACAAGTGCCAGGATAACACACGACATACAATACTATATAACCGGTAACGTGTTTGATTATTTTCCGCAATTATTGATCGCAATATGCGTGCGTAATGTGTGTCGTCGGATTATGAGAAATATATTCTTCATAATGGAATGTAGTCCTTTTTGAAGCAACGGATACATCGCCTCCAATCTATCAAATTCATTCAGACGCTCTCTCACTATCTTTATTTTTAGGCAAATATATGAAGGATAATAAATAGTGGGACTAATTCATGACATATGAGCTGGCGGATGCAGTTCAGGTTGTGAGCATATGGCTAACTTGTGAAATATATAGTGCTTTGAGGTTCACAAAATCTTAATTTAAGTAGTTTTTTTTTGTGTGTGTGCAAAAGCTGGACACTAATATAAACCAAAAGATACAACATAGTTATTGGGAAAGGCTGGTCTTAGTAGAAAGTTGGCTGCCTCTTATTCTCCTTGATCGTCTTGGTTTGAGGATCCATCAACGCCTCAATTGTGTCTTGTTTGATTCTCTTTTGATCCATTCATGTCAATGCTAGCCTACTGTTGTATTTTATGATGTATTGTTATTGTTGTCTTCCTCCTTCAGTGGCAAACCACTCTCCAACCATGGGTGGACGGACAGGAACGGCCATACTATGTGTGTGGGCCTGTTTGCTGATGGCCAATGTGCTTTGTGGGAAAAGGTAAGGTGGGCTTCGACCACACAGACATAACATTCGCTGAGCTAGATTTGGCCCAGGAAGGAGAATCACAGTGTTCTGTTCTATGCTCTAGTTACAACGACAATATATTTGTCTCTCAAGTCCCCAACAGAGCGGAATTAGAATTGATTTTGTGATGTGCAATCATGTCATGTTGGCGTCCATCCCTCACTGACAGTCTGTGAGAAAACAATGTAATGATTATGTTTCGCCAGCTGACCATATTTTTCCTTTGTGCCTAACTCTCTAGGATGGCAGTAATTAGGCCATCACTTCAGGACGCCACACTGTAATTGCCATGAGGTAATAAGAGGTGAACACGAGCTGGGGCTGATTTTCCCAAAATAGCAATTACTGTGTTAAAGTTTCCATTGGCTCAGCAGCAACATGGGACAACACTGAATATTCAACCAAAGTAGAGAAGTGCATGTCTCAGATGTTCTGTCATTTATTCAAATTATGTATGTGTCTCATGTGAGGGTAGTTCAATAGAGAAAGTAACACGTGGGAATACAGATGGGGTCTGTGCCCTGACCACACCACTCAGTACCACGGTGTGATGGGTTGAGAGATGACAGCAATATGTGGTTTTGAAATGTGATTGTCACACTATTAATCCTGCCATTGAAAGGACAGACATTTGCGTGTACACCTCAATACTAATCCAGTCCTAGGATAAACTTAGAGAAGTTTGACATTGAACCAAAATTATGCAAATATCAAGGATTCACTATTTGCAAATGAAGCCGTATATGCTAGATACTCATATAGCATGAAGATGCTCGACTCTTAAATTAATAATGTTTGGTCTTGCTATTCTGCAAGCCTAAATTATTTAGTTGAACTGTCAGAGTCATTCACTGAAGTTGACTTAAATGGTTATTTATTGAGATATTTTGGCCTTTTGCCTCTCGGTCACTGTCCTATGTACAGTTAGAGTAAACACCACAGTTTATATGCTGAAGAACATATGTGTAGATGGAATATGTACTCGAACATGCGTGCATATCTCATCAGTCTAATGAAATTGCCATTTAAGGATTTATTTTCAGTGAGCTGTGACATTCTCCCCAGTAATCAACCGTGAGTTGAATGTATTTTAACTGCACTGCTTCAAGGATGGCCCATTTAACCAATAAACACCTCCCCTGATTACTCTACCTTACAACTGTCACTATAAACTGCAGTGTAATTATTAACTAGTAATTCACTGTATTTACCTCTAGAACTCAAACACAATCATTGGAGGGTTTTTAAACAGGCGCAATAATCAGTTGTGCACACATTGTATTCGTGTTGTGGATAGAGAGAAGGACCATATAATGGGGTAACTATAGTGTTTGGAAGAAGGTCCAGAGAGAGAGAGCTCCAGAGTTTGTGGGATGGCAGGCAGGCTGAGGCTGCAGCAGCATGCAGCAGAGGGCAGTACCGTTGCTGTTCAGATGACCTGTAGATGGGGATGGTGTACAATGTTTTATGAGGAAGTGGCCCCGTCAGCTCATAAACATCCAGTCCATTGCTCTCTGCTTATCTGCACCCCTCCCCCCCTCACTCTGCTGTTCCCCTCCTCGACCCCCCCAATCCCAAATATACCCTATGTCAAGTGCATTTTTTATTATTGCGCACTTGAAAGCCCTCTGAGGCATCCTTGTATGTTTGCTGTTGTGGTTTTTTGTAAGGAGGATATAATGAACTTATCTGATGGAATGTACTGTATCTCTGTGATAAATGGAAGAAAATCTTCGGCATGTTGTGTTTACAAGCGAGCAGAAAATAAAATGTGTGTGTGGGGAGAGGGGACGTGGCGGGGGGGTATTTTAGGGAGATTTTAGTTATTCAGCCTCACATGACCCTGCATGTAGTTTCTCATATCTTTGTTTTGGTGGCCTGGCTCTTGAGCTAAGGCAAGGAAGGCTTTGCCATATCTTAAAGTTTGACCCAAAACGTAGAATGTAGAATTGCCATCAGTAAGACTTTTTGATGCCCAACGTGTGATATCAGATGCTTATTCTAATTGCTTGTTCCATTATTTATCATAATTCTTAATATTATTTAGATTCCCTAAAAGTAATTTTAGCAGGAAGTGGCATTTGAACAAATCACCTATGTGGTAATGAATGGTGTGTTAATGTCATATTAACTATATTGTTCCTGCAGTGATGTGAGTAGAATGTCCTTATTTAGAAGAATCGTTTAACAGCTCACATTTAAAGCCGTGTGATCTGCCGCTCCCGCCCCTCCCCCTTCTCATTCATTCTCTCTATCTCTCTCTCTCATTTGTGGCTGCCAGCATGCATATCCTCTCAGCTATTCTGTTGACTCCTCCTGCTACTCGCTACTTCAGATTCCCCACCTTTCCATCCCTTCACCGGTCAATGCTAACTAATCTTGATGACCTTCCCTTCTCCTTGGAGCTGTGTTCTGAGCAGAGCTTGTTTCCAAACACTGGGGACTGTTTATTTACCATGCAATCAAACCAATGTGGCCTGCGACTGGGCGGTTAAAATGGAAGATGATTGCTCAGAGGCAAACGATTATTTATGAGAAAGGCTTTCCTGTGATTATTTTGAGAGGGAGAGAAGAAATCTCTCCCACCCCTTCCCAAGCCGAGTATTTCCTTCTCCATCCACACCTCCTGTTGATAAACTACAAATGTACACTACATGATTAAAACTTTGCTACTGATTACTGTGTTGAAATATTAATGAGTGGTGATGTTAACTCTGCTCACACAATTACTGATTGTGAGTGTTCTCGGTTTGCCTTAAGCATTTAGTTTCATGTTGCACAAAGAGCAAACCCAATTAGTCCTTTGCTGTTAAAAGGCCACATTAAGGTATAATGCATTATGAGTTCTGCATGTGTACAATGTCATGCCCTGTGGATCAAATAAACGTATTTCTCACATTCATATGGCTTTATAATAATTCTGTTTCATCCGAGGAAGTAGATTTTAGAGGATCAAGAGAAGTTGCTCAGCTGGGATTTTGCTCCAACACTCCTGCATCAATTCACTGAATTCACTGTCCAAAATGACTCTTCCTTTTCGTCAGCTCTGGACAGAATGGCCAGACAGATGAGCAGAAAGACAACACCACAGTGTTCACCCGGATCCTAGACCGTCTCCTAGATGGCTACGACAACCGTCTCAGACCAGGGTTGGGAGGTACAGTACTGTACAATGGTTTCTCACCAACTCATAACATTCTCAAGTTAGAGCTGGTAGGAAATAAAAGGGTGATGATGAGTTACTTGGATTTATGCAATAACATGGTTATTGCATGCCGTAAATTACCTTTACAGCAGCTAATTTTCGGAATCCTTTGTTGTCTTATTTGGAATTGATGGCACGAGATTGCACCACCCTGTTGGTTTACTATTGGTCATTTGCCAATACTATTAATTGGATGATAGTACTCCAGAGCACATAAAAAAGGGAGGGCTGGAGTCCTTTGTCCTGCTTGAAGAAAAATAAATCGGCATTTCATTCGCTTATCGTCACAAGCATCCTCATATCTTTCTTTTTTCTGCCTTTGCACTCATATCAGTGGAATCTACAGGAGGGCGATTTACTGTTAGCTATTTCCTTAGAAGCATGATATCAAGAACAAGTATCTTTTGAAAATGAAAGCAAACAGAAAATAAAGACCCTTGGTGAATAACTTAACTAATTATTTTGAGAAATAGTGTATGGTGTAGATATTCTCATTGGGACCTTGGGGAGTTTTGGCTCTTTTCATGGAAGTGTACTGTGAAAGACAGTTGTTGCCTATACTGCTCTAGATTCAACTCAACTTGACAGAGTAATGGAGAGATATCTAGGCCTACTGGAACGTGAAGGGTATTTGTATGGAATTGATTCTCAACTGGCTTACCTGGTTAAATAAAGGTGAAATAAAAATAAATAAATAAAAGTATGGAATTGATAGTGTGGGGGCATACAGACAAGAGAATATTACATTTTCAGTGGCAAATGGAGAGAAATTAAACATTATGATTGACACCATTCCTGATGTAAATCATGTTGCCATTTTCCACTTCAAAACATAATGCTGTACAGATGAAGGTACTCAAAATACGTCAGACCAGGTGAAATTTTATCTCAGCCAAGAGACTTGAAAATACATGAAGAGATTGCATCAGTCCCTAGGTAATGGTCCTGACCCTGAAACGGAGAACTGCAGAAATGGTTATTGACCTCAAAATCAGGATTGTAAGGTGTCATTTTGGAAGGGGGCTCTGTGAAAATTAGGGAATGATACGATCAAAGGGCAATGCTCCCCAGGATTACGTGCTAGTTAGAGCTAATGAGGAGCCCTGATCGACACTCACTCTCCTAATTTCTTGGTTCAACAGAGCGTGTAACTGAAGTCAAGACTGACATTTTCGTGACGAGTATTGGGCCCGTCTCGGACCATGACATGGTATGCCCGTCTTTCCTCTCTGTTATTCCCCTCTCTGAAATGTCACCAGTTCTGTGTCCATGTTCTCCCCTTAACCTCTTTTGATGTGGTTTCAAAGGTAAAATGTTTATAAATTTGATCAGCCCCATTAGTTTTCGACATAAATGAAATGTCACGAGCAAGGAAATGTTATTAGACCAATTGGCTCATTCATTTCCCAGATAAATGCAACTTGTAGTCTTAAACAGAATTATATTTGTATGTCCAATTTTATTGCATGGCATGACCCAAGCGGAGAGGGCTTGGTATTGATGTGGGTATAATGACTTTGGATCTTGTATAGCCTTTGTCTTTAGATTTGGCCATGATGTACAGTGTATTAGCAGGTGCTTGGGACTAGATTGCAAAGCCCCAGTTCGTGTCCCAAATGGAACCCCTACTTAGTGCACTACTTTTGACACATTTTAATGGAGCCCAATTGGCCCTGGTCAAAAGAAGTGCACTTTATAGGGAATAGGGTGCCATTTGGGATGCAGCCACAGAGAACAGATGCTATGGTTATGGCCAGAGACATTACCCTTCCTATGGCTATCATGACTGGATAATGTGATTTGATATAATCACACTCAGAGATATAAACTGACAGTGGAATGATTAGACTAGTCTTTGCAAAATCACCCTTCAGAATGTTCTACCTGTTCTCCTCAAATGAGCCAAACGCAATTTCATTGACCAAAAGTCGGTGTACCTACCATTTGAAAAATCTAGTTGGATATTGAAGAGATATTCTTTATTGAATGGCAACAGCGATGGTGAGATTGATTTATTAATCATTGCTCTGTTGAGATGTCTTCTTTAACCACTGTGGATGAATCATAGCGTCAGTATAAAACAATTACTAATCTGACTCTGCGTAATGTACACAGGAATATCAAGTCCCGGGACATACAGTATGTGAAACACACTCTCTCTCTTTCTCTCTCTCTGCCTCTGATATTGTCTCGCAATCTTGATGAAGGTTTGGTATTGGTGCACTTGAACCGTGTGTATTTGACGTATTATGATTTTATTACTGAACATGCTCTAACATATGGACCTGCACTTTTTACTGCTGCGCAACTTCACAGTAAGTCACGGAATGGGCTGGCCAAAAGGAACAGCTACAGTAGCTACCATTTCCCTTTCCAGTCCATTTCCATTACCTTGCAGCTCTGTTACCGTTCACACTAATTAACTCACGGCCGGGGAAAAATAGAGAACCGGAACGTTGTAAATTCACTGGCTAGCTAACTCCGTCAGGCATTCTGAAATAATTCAAAGCTGCTCTTAGCCATGGCGATTAGTGCATGTTAGAGTGAGATATCATGCCAGTGTTTGTATTTTTTGGTGTGCTTAAATCTAGAGCACTGTGCTTCTTCCTCATGTTTATTGACGACACATTCATGAGGACAAGCTGGAAAGAAGAGATGGAAGCTACTCCACCAGTTAGATAGACCTACCTTTGTTGAAGCCTCTACCTTGACAAGACAAGACAGTCACCAGCAGGATAAATAGGCAATTGCTGCTACATGGAAGCCTAAGTGATGTGTGAGAGAACAAAAGTATTGAAAAGTGGGAGTGTGCATTACTCAGCAACAGATATAGGATGACTAGGGACAACCTACCTCTCCTGGGTCCTGACCTTGCCTTCTCTCTCACAGGAATACACCATTGACGTGTTCTTTCGTCAAAGCTGGAAGGACGAGCGGCTAAAATTTAAAGGTCCAATGTCTGTTCTCCGTTTGAACAACCTGATGGCCAGTAAAATCTGGACCCCTGACACATTCTTTCACAATGGCAAGAAGTCTGTGGCCCACAACATGACTATGCCCAACAAACTCCTACGAATCACAGAGGAGGGAACTCTGCTCTACACTATGAGGTAAGAGAACACATTTGTCTGTTTTTGTTATATTAGTTTTAGGAAGAGGTATTTTTAACACTGTAACTGGAAATCCTTACTGGAAAGCGGAACATGATTTTCTCTACAGACAATAGTCATAAGTCTACCAGTCCCATGATGATCGTGATTCCAGTATATTGTATTGTTTTTGTAGTTTCTGCTCTAGAAAATAATGTTGGTATCCAGCAAATTATTTATCTTTAAAGAGATTGTATACTGTAGTGGGGAGCGCTAAGATAAGACCCATAGTGAGTAGAGTGAGTAGTGTAGAATATAGTGGTAGAGTGGAGGCCCTTTGTGGGTTTTCATTTGAGCTGAAACATTATAAATAATGGTCTCAGACGTGAACTTCCAATGCTCACAAAATGGAGCTAACGTGTGGGTCACAGGGGGTGGCCATAAAACCTTCTTTAACATGTTTATTAGCAGATAAGGACACAGTGTGAGTTCATATTTATGGCGTAGAGATGATGAATGGGTGACGTGTCATGGCTGGGTTGACGTTCCCTTTTTCACTGTGTTGTCGGGAAAAGGCTGCAGCTCAGAGGTTTGCAGCATTGTCCCTCCCTGCCATTTTTTATTTCTCTCTCTTTCTCTCTCACTTTCTCTCTCTTTGTCTCTCCCTGTCTCTTTCTCTTTTTCTCTCTATGTATCTTTCCCTCGCTCCCTCCCTCCTTCCAGACTGACAGTGAGGGCGGAGTGTCCCATGCACCTGGAGGACTTCCCCATGGACGCCCATGCTTGTCCACTGAAGTTTGGCAGCTGTGAGTGTTTCCCCCCTTCCTCTATCTCTCTCTCTTTCCCTTCCGACCGGAAACGCGCTTCTCGTACCTGATAGGAGCTGACAGTGGCGTTACAGCTGTTCTCCGGCAGGATCTGACCTCCCAGGCCCCGCTGGGCCTCGCTAGGTGCACGGCAGGGCGGAGACCTCTGTTTATCGGATGCAGTAGTCCCTGTCATACTTTCAGCGCATCGTGCCAAGTGCTCATGGCTGCCAGGTCTTCTGACCCCAAATCATCCTTGAGAAGTGAAGAAAGAAAGAGAAAGAGAGAGATCGAGAGAGAGAGAAAGAGAGAAGAGAGAAAGAGAGAGTGAGAGAGAGAGAGGAGCCCGACAATGATGAGTCAGTCTGTTCGGAATAACACAGCATGAATAAAAGACCAACCCTCAACTTTAAACTGGCTTGCTAAATATTTCAGTGATGAGGCTCCTCTGCAGTACAACTCCTCTGCAGTGCTGAAGCAACACTGCACTGTGGATGGCTTTGACATGTCAGAGGGTTCGCCAGGAGGGAGGAAATCTGACTTGGCTGTTTAAAGGTCAGTCAGATTGAGATGTTGTTTGTTTCTCTTCCCCTCTCTCTTCTCCCTGCCAGATGCTTACACCAGGGCTGAGGTTGTGTACGTGTGGACGAGAGGGGCAGCCCAGTCTGTTGTGGTGGCTGAAGATGGCTCTCGGCTCAACCAGTATGATCTGATGGGGCAAAGTGTGGACTCTGGGGTTGTCCAGTCCAGCACAGGTTTGATTCCCTTGTTTCCCTAAACCTCCCTCTCCTTTCTCTCCAAATAGCTGCATCACACTTCCGCTGCTTTACGTTTGTAGGCTTGCTTTGAGAACATGTCCCAGATTTGTAATTTCCCTTGTGGGCATCACATCATTTCTCTTCTTTTTGGTCCATTGATGCTGCATGGCATAATTAGTGACAGTGTAAAATGGGTGACCCCTTTACAGTGAGTTTAGCTGCAGGCAGAAAGGTAGTGCTTAAGACCATAGAAATCTATGCTTAAGACAGCCTTTACTGTTTCTTTATTGGTCGGTGTTTGAAAGTGACAATACCTATCTCATTAAATTGTATATGCTAATTCTGAGGTACCATTGATTTATCAAAACAAATGTAATTAATTTTGCATGGCCATTGAATAAGTGCATATTGATTCCTTTGTTTATGTCTCTGTCAAACATAAAGAGCCAATTTATTACTACCTAATTAATTCCCATTGCTGTCGCAGAGAATTCTCGATGTTATTGCTGTCAATGCACTGATGGTTATGCCACGTTACTGAGTTAGTTGATAAATGAGGCCTTTAACAATACTAATATATCTCTATGGCAACAAAACACCATGCTCATAACATGGCAAACCACTCTAAAGCACACAGACAGATTCCTCTCTAGTATGATATAATAGTCTTATGCCAATCTGAAGATTATGAACCAGCACAGCACTTAGATTGGATCTAATATTTTCCATATACATTCTTTTAAAGGGAAGGGGGGGGTGTTGATTCAGATTCAGAGTGTTTAATAGTTGCATGTACAGGGGTTGCAGGTGGGATAGTAGGGTACAGTGAAAATCTTAGGCTCTGAGCTCCAACATGATGCAGTGACGCAGACAGAACTGCAATCTCACACATTTTTTTAGTATATCAGATCAAATGTGTAGGATTCACAGGAGCACAAGAGCTTTATCAAGTGGCCTTCCAACTGGAAATGACACAATAACTTCTCACGCATCATTCTCTGTTTCAACCTCTCCATCCTGCCCGACAACAGGAGAATATGTTGTCATGACGACACACTTCCATCTGAAGAGGAAGATTGGTTATTTTGTCATCCAGACGTACCTGCCCTGCATCATGACGGTAATCCTGTCCCAGGTGTCCTTCTGGCTCAACAGAGAGTCCGTCCCAGCCAGGACTGTGTTTGGTGAGTCCCTGCTACTTCATACCAAACGTAAACCAGTTGACATCCAATTTACACAGTCACCACACACAGTGTTAACTAACCACAGCAGGCCTTCACACCAGAGGGAACAGTGTGATCTTCGTCACATTGCCTTACTAACGTCCCTTCACATGTAGCTCTGAAATCAATTACTATACTAGCAATGTTGATAGAGGAGGCCTGGTGCCCATCAATTAATGAGCTTGTATCAAAGCGAAGGAAAAGTAACACTGACACTCGCTCACATTGGTTGGTTTCCTAAAGTCAGTATCAAACCAGATTGGTTGAATCCTCTTATTACGTCTGAGTTCTAAACCTACTATATTCTGGAGCACTGCACCAGCCAGAGGTGTATTAATTCTTGATTCAACAGTGGCTGCAGTGGAATTTCAAGTTCTACGCTGGCTGAGTGTGGCTGTGAGTATGGATGTGCGTGTGTGTGAGTGAGTGCACTGTGTGTGTGTGTGTGTGTGTGTGTGTATGTCTGAGCTCTTACGCAACAGCGTCCAAAAGGAATGCTCTTGTTCGTCAGTCTGCAGCATGCTGCTCTGTAGCAGAACAGAGCGGTGGTTAGCTGGGCTGTCCTTGCTTTACCTCCCACTCTCTATGCGCATCGCCCATGTCAGTGTCTCCCATGGCTGAGTATTTAAAGGAGCTTTCCGAGCTACATAATAAAGCCTCTTTGTGTCCCCTGTAGCTCAGTTGGTAGAGCATGGCGCTTGCAACGCCAGGGTTGTGGGTTCGTTTCCCACGGAGGGCCAGTATGAAAATATATGCACTCACTAACTGTAAGTCGCTCTGGATAAGAGTCTGTTAAATGACCCCAAAAAAAAAGTAAAGGTGAGTGTGAGGCAGAGGATTTTTCAACAGCAACCCTAGCCTGTACTGTGTTTGCTTCAGGGTTCCTGTGGTGCTGTTATGTAGCCTACCTGGTGCTGTTCATCACGTGGCAGAATGAGGAGTAGGGGAATGAGGTTGACCTAGATGCATAGCACTATCTGGAGCGTGTGTCTTCCTCATGTCATGTACTGTACTTCTGTCTCTGGGAGCACAAAACTCATCCACTGTACTCACACTACAATTAGCTATTCAGTACTCATTATTTCAGGCAAGAGATGGGCATGTTTCAAGAGATAGGCTAGGTCAATGGCATATGTCATTGATAATAAATAATGTACAATGAATGATGTGAGGGGCAGTTGGTATGTTTTATTGTGAAGTTAATCATTAGGCTGTTGACAAAAAGCCAATTCATGTTTATTTGTTGAATGAAAGATTCCAATAATCAGCTGTACAAGCTTGTATCCAAACTGTAGTTCTAATGTTTTATACTGATGTTTAGAACAAGTATGTCTTCACAACTCTTGCAATGTAACTTGTTCAAGTCTTTAAGAAATAATTAGTGAAATTAATAAGTAGTATTTGTCTCATCAAAACATATTAGCTAGCATATTAACTAGCACAGGATGTAAGGTATTGCCTCCTGGTTGATATCCGATGTAGGGGTTCTGTGTGAGTGAGCAAAGACGGCATATAGCAAATGCAAATCCTCCCTTTTAGATAAATTGGCAATTTAAAAAATGCAGCATAGGGTTATCTATTTGTCATTGTTGTGATTAAAGAAGGCAGATACATTCAGAGCCAGTATATTGTAGTGGAAAAACAATTGGCTATTTATTTATTTATCATCCCAATAAAAAATAAAAATATGATAATGATTAAATGGCTCTGAAAGGAAAATTTAATTAATATGTTCCATTATATTTCATTTTGGAGCACCGTCCTCTATTCTTTCTCTGTGGCTGTCATAGACATCAACGGTGCTCAGAAGATTAGCTCTCTTTCTTCCCTGCTCTTAAAGTGAGCACCGCTATTGAACATCTTCTGGGTTGGTGTGTGCCACTGGCATGGTTAGACATGTGCAGATTAGTTTTTAGTTATTGATAAGGTCATGAATAAAGCAGTAGCCTTAAGGTGGATACAGTAGGGGAATGGAGAGGACCACCACTGCTGGGAGTGGTAAGGAGTTAAATATTAGTTTAATTTGAGATTTCATTTGATATACTTTATTGGTTATGATTTATCCATTCTTTCCTTGTTACAGTGCTCTCTCTATCTAAGTCAGCAAAGTGTGACAGTCTCATTGCCCCACCTTGCCATTCATCACCTGAAATGTTTAATTTCATTTTTGCAGTGTACCTTTTCACACTATCACACTTTATCTAAAAAATGTTCCTCCCTGCTACCTACCGTCTGTGTGGAGGAAAACCTTGTTAAAAGATTTGTATCATCTAAATCAAGTGAGAGTTGCTTCTGCACACAGAGCTAAATTGAGTGGAAGGGTTCCCAACAATTGAGTTATACCACTATTAATCCACTTAGAACTTTCCAGATGGGTGCCTCTGCTCATTAAGGGCCTTCAAACTCACCAACCACACACAGTCTATTAGTCCAACTTGTCAAATAGAGTCATTTAAGACGAGCGTCAAAATCTTGTTTTAATGAATCACTCGCTGCACTTATTTAGGTTGAAAACAATTATAAATACCTAACAGTGTCACTCTCTATTCTATAAGCAAATGTTACCATGCCCACCACATGACTTTGATTTCATTCCACACATCATTTGGGATTTTAATATTCTTGGTTAAAAAAAATACGACATGAAATGACATTAGAGCTGGTGATGTGTTTCCATGGCAACACAGCTTTCTGTCTTTATGTATGTTAGTGGATCCTTCAGGATACTTTGGAAAAGAGTGTGGTGGGGAAGGAAGGAAGGAGGCAGCTGCCATAGACCAGCCTCAATTCTTGACTGACTGTGGCATGCCCATCCCCATCCCCCTCCCCTTTACCCAAACGTACTTATCCATCTAACCATCAACCCCCCGTGAAGATTTCTCATAAAGGAATGCTGAAGCCAAACGAGAATTGTCTTGGTGGTGTGGTTTGATGTGGGTGTTATGTTCGCATATCGTACCCTGGTAGGTTTGTCCCTCCTGGGTCATCGTCAATGTTCCCTCAAAATAATTCAGCTCTGAGCAAATTTCAGGTCTGCTGAGCACAAACTTGAACGTTGTGAAAATTCCAGTGAGCATTTACTGCAAACACTGAGGCTGTACCCACTTTAAGTTACAGTTTTAACAGTGGGCAAGTAGGCTACTGTGGCTATTTGATCATAATGTAGGCCTACCAGAGTGGCCTACCATCAAAACATGCATCCCATAACATTTGAACATGGAAATAGCTGTTCTATCATTCAGCCTACAGTAGCAGCCAATGTGTGGTGTTCAATGTAGGCCTACATTCCATGAGACTTTTGGAGAAAAAAACATACAGGGCTTGACATTAACCTGTTTATCCACTTGTCCTTCAGACAAGGAGGTGACAAACATTTTTGTTGTGTTGTTTGATGCAAGAAACCACTTTACAAAATAAAATGCATTATTATTCCCATACCATTATTACAGACAATCAGACAAATTATGCTACCCTCTGCCTATTGGCTACAGTACTTAGCTTATTCAAGCCTGTCTCAAAATGTAACACTGCCCCTTTAGGACAAAAATAAATGCTCTTTACCTGACTCGCTTTTCAAAGATGTCTAGAAATTTATTTATTTTTTGCTCTTGTAGGAAGCAATCACTCCCCTATTGCTGACTACAAATTATCTATAACTGGGCTAATAACTCACTAACTAGCAAAGGGTATGAAAAAATGTGCACCCGTGGCTACATGCAGCTCTCGCTTTGATCTCAAAACAAGCACATCTACTCACGACCGCTTACGCTGTAAACACAGTCCAGTTCAAAGTAATGACACAGATCCATATATGGCAATGGTCTATTTGCATATAGGCCTACTGCAGCTCTGATTGTTTATGCTGCACCGGTCTGTGTAGAGTACGGGCTGAGTCGTGAGTGTCAATGCAATAGAATCCTACTCCGATGCGTTCTGCCTACAACAAAATCTCTTGCAGAGTTAGTTTTGTTTTGGTATGTTGGATTGAAAGTGGCTAATATTGCGTTGATTCAATCATAATTGCCACAGTAGTGAAATGTTGATAGTGTTAACAGGGAAAATTCTAGAACAGTAGCCACCAACCTTTTCTGAGTCAAGATCACTTTGATTCAAACTGCAAGACGAGATCTACCACTCAGATTTTTTTTTACATGACTTAAAAAACGTAAGCCTATGCAACATTAACCAATTAAAAACAGTGCTGTAGTAATGAGTTTTGTGCAGTAAGCTATAGGCCCAATACATTATCACCGCCTATTGGCTTTGCTTGAATTGCCCTGCCAATGCATTGTCGTTCGGGCCATTTAAAAAAAGTATATTTCTACATTTGAGGTAGGCTATATGATCACACCGGTAACATATCCGTTGTTGTATTACTGGTGAAGCACAGCTGAGTGAGCATACATTTAAATAACTTGCTTTTTATTTTACTGGGCTGATGGTGCCTGCATCTGATGGTCAGTCTCAGCGGAGGGAGAGAGCAGCAGACTGAGGGTCCACCTCTCAACATCCCTCCGCTCTCCCTTTCCTCCACTGACACTGACCAAAAAGGGACACCGTCTTCCAGCTGATGGCGAAACTCGAGTCGCACCGCATTATTTCTGCCTCATGCACAAATTCATGTTGTTACTCCTATGAACAGAGAAAGTGACATATTCCTGGATATTAAAAAAGACCCAAGCCACTAATAATAGCAACAACGCAAGCCTATAGATACACTTTCCTACACATTCATTACTGCTGCAGTACTTGTGAAGCGCTAAGTGGAAATAGATGTTTGGTGCAGTATTTCTCAAGTAAAAAAAATTTGCATGAAAAACTAGTCAGTGTATTGCACACACTCTATCGAATTGGGAAAGTCTGGATGCACGCTCAGGACTGATTTCTGAGAACGACAACATGTCTACAACTTCATCATCTGCAAGCTGTGAAACGATGGTAAATAAAGCACAAGCTACACGCTGTTTATCAGTGCCCAAAATCACTTGCCATACGAGTTTAAACTTTTTCAATGAAGCTAGCAAGTAATGTTAGGAACTAGCAGGCACATTGAGCAGCCAGGCCACAATCAGGTCACTGGTGAGCGTCGACGTGTGTGCTTCGGTGCCATTTGGTTTTTAATAACTTTCTCACTATCAATTACCATAGTGTGCATCTGTTTGGCAGTGCTTCATAGGGAATCATGTTACAAAACAGTATGAGGGGGGGTACAAGATGTTCGCAAATGGGTTTTGGAGTATTGAAAAGTTGCAGTTGGGATACAAGTGCGTTCTGATCGTCTCAATTCTCAAGTAATTGACACTATCAAACACATCAGCAAGTGCCCATTCCATGAAGGGCTTAGGGCCAAGGGTTATTTCAACATAACACTGGCGATGTGTTGACTTACAGTGCCTTCGGAAAGTATTCAGATCCCTTGACTTTTTCCACACTTTGTTACGTGACAGCCTTATTCTAAAATGGATCCTCAGCAATCTACACACAATACCCCATAATGACAAAGCGAAAACTGTTTTTTATACATTTTTGCAAATGTATTAAAAATAATAAACAGAAATACCTTATTTACATACACTACCAGTCAAAAGTTTGGACACACCTACTCATTCAAGGGTTTTTCTTTATTTTTACTATTTTTTACATTGTAGAATAATCGTGAAGACATCAAAACTATGAAATAACACATATGGAATCATGTAGTAACCAAAAAAATGTTAAACTAATCAAAATACTGTATATTTTAGTAAAGATATGTAAAAATAAAGAAAAACCCTGGAATGAGTAGGTGTCCAAACTTTTGACTGATACTGTAAGTATTCAGACCCTTTGCTATGGGACTCGAAATTGAGCTCAGGTGCATCCTGTTTCCATTGATCATCCTTGAGATGTTTCTAAACATCATTGGAGTCAATCTGTGGTAAATTCAATTGATTGGACATAACTTGGAAAGGCACACACCTGTCTATAGAAGGTCCCACAGTTGACAGTGCATGTCACAGCAAAAACCAAGCCATGAGGTCGAAGGAATTGTCCGTAGAGCTGCGAGACAGGACTGTGTCGAGGCACAGATCTGGGGAAGGGTACCAAAACATTTCTGCAGCATTGCAGGTCCACAAGAACACAGTGGCCTCCATCATTCTTAAATGGAAGAAGTTTGGAACCACCAAGGATCTTCCTAGAGCTGGCCGCACAGAAAGACTGAGCAATCGGGGGAGAAGGGCCTTGGTCAGGGAGGTGACCAAGAAACCGATGGTCACTCTGACAGAGCTCCAGAGTTCCTCTGTGGATATGGGAGAACCTTCCAGAAGGACAACCGTCTCTGCAGCACTCCACCAATCAGGCTTTTATGGTAGAGTGGCCAGACGGAAGCCACTCCTCAGTAAAAGGCACATGACAGCACGCTTGGAGTTTGCCAAAAGGCACCTAAAGACTCTCAGACCATGAAACCAAGATTTAACTCTTTGGCCTGAATGCCAAGCGTCACGTCTGGAGAAAACCTGGCACCATCCCTACGGTGAAGCATGGTGGTGGCAGCATCATGCTGTGGGGATGTTTTTCAGCGGCAGGGACTGGGAGACTAGTCAGGATCGAGGCAAAGACGAAAGGAGCAAGGCACAGAGAGATCCTTGATGAAAACCTGCTCCAGAGCACTCAGGACCTCAGACTGGGGCGAAGGTTCACCTTCCAACAGGACTACGACCCTAAGCACACAGCCAAGAAAATGCAGTAGTGGCTTCAAGACAAGTCTCTGAATGTCCTTGAGTGGCCCAGCCAGAGCCCGCACTTGAACCCTATCGAACATCTTTGGAGAGAAATGAAAATAGCTGTGCAACAACGCTCCCCATCCAACCTGACAGAGCTTGAGAGGATCTTCAGAGAAGAATGGGAGAAACTCCCCAAATACAGGTGTGCCAAGCTTGTAGCGTCATACCCAAGAAGACTCGATGCTGTAATTGCTGCCATAGTACTGAGTAAAGGGTCTGAATACTTATGTAAATGTGCAAACATTTCTAAAAACTTGTTTTTGCTTTGGCGTGATAGGGTATTGTGTGTAGATTGATGAGGGAAAAAAAACTATTTAAACCATTTTAGAATAAGGCTGTAACTAAACAAAATGTGGAAAACATCAAGGGGTCTGAATACTTTCCGAATGCACTGTGTAACTGGCCTAATAACTCGCTAACGAGCAAAGAATATCAACAAATGTGCACACGCGCGGCTATGCTCTCTGATCTGAACTGATCTGAAAAGCCATTCACTTGTCAGTGATTGAAAAACCGCTTGTGGGCTACCCCCCACCGTTGCGCTCTGGCTCTGCCTACAACAAAATCGCAGACACCAGTCTTGCAAAGTTAGATTTGTTTTGGTTTGTTGCATTGAAAATGGGCTGATATAATGTTGATTTGATCACAGAAATTTTTTTGATCTATATGGTGCAAACTAATGGGGCTAATTCAGCAAAGTTCAATCTCTCTACACGGCCTGGCGTTTCTTTTCTTCTGCTCGGCAGTCTTGGAGGAGGTGCGCAGCCGCGCACGTGTGAAGCTTAGAGGGAACATTGCTCCACAATTGCACTTGATGGTTGTGTAGAAACCACATCACAGGACCAAGGTCCAGACCAAAGGCAGTAGAGTCACAAAGTTTCAGTCTATAAAGCATCAGGTTGATTCTCTGTGTGTCTCATCTCTCCATCGCTGTCTCAGTGAACTAAGTCCTCCAAGCAGAGCAGAGCAGGGAGAGACAACGTCACAGTAGTCTATCAACATATGATGACGAGGCGAGCATTGCCCGTTCCCTATACCTGTACACCCAGTACCATTGCATTATAACACTATGGTGGTGGAGGAACAGTCCATTATATTGGATTCATAAGCAGCCTCTCATTCTGTCCCTTGAATTGCCTTCTTTGGCCCCAGCCGAGTTCTCTGTGTAAGCTGCTGGGCTGTTTTTGTTTTGTGGTGTAAACATCTGCAGCAGTCCGTGTGGATGAGCAATGCACCGACAGACATCCCCTGAACTGCTTCTCTTCTCCGATCCCCTACTCTCACCTCTTCTTTAACAAAACCCATCCACAGTACAGAACGACACCCTTGCATAATCCTGTAGGCTTAACACCCTCCCCCTTTCTGTTTTTAAAGTCATACAACCTTTTGTGTGCAGGTATTATGCAGGCTTAAAAAAAACGCATGTGTTTTGGTGCTTTTATAAAAAATATATGTGCCTCCGCCGGCATTACGTGACAATTCCTATTTCTCTGGGGCTGCAGCCTCATTGTTCATGTAGTGCATGAAGTTGGAATCAGGGAGGTATTGGAGAAGTTGGCAAGCTTTTCGCCAGCTAATCAAAATGTAATGCTCAGGCTGCCAACATAATCGTAGCTTTTGCTTAATCCATTTAAGCAATTTTACCCAGTGACCAATTGTGTTGGTACTGATTCAAGATGCGTAAAGTTACATATGTCAACAGCAGTGTGCTATACTCTCACCAGAACATCCCCATTTTGGAAATGGCCACGCATACTAGACTAGGTTGGACAGAGTGTGTAGTTGTAGGATGTAATATGCGTATTTAGCCTACAACGTAAAACCCAAACAAGCAAGAACATGATCTATCTATTTCAGTCTAGAATGTAACCCATTCTCCCGCTCTGTCCCTACAGGGGTGACAACTGTGCTGACCATGACTACCCTCAGTATCAGCGCTAGGAACTCTCTCCCAAAAGTGGCCTACGCCACAGCCATGGACTGGTTCATTGCAGTCTGCTATGCCTTTGTCTTCTCTGCCCTCATTGAGTTTGCTACAGTCAACTACTTCACAAAGAGGGGCTACGCCTGGGATGGGAAAAGTGTGGTGCCAGAGAAGGTATTCGTAGTATTATTATTATTATTATTATTATTATTATTATTATTATTATTATCTCACATCAAATATATTGTATTTTTAAATAAATTATATATATATTTTTAAATTATATATTTTGTGATATATTAATCCTAGAATCCTTAGTTGCTATCCATTGATATACCATTGATTCTTGAAGAATATAATGAAGAAATGCCTCATGAGCATAGTTCAACTTCTGTACCCCATCAGAACCCAAAATATAAGCTTGTTTTACTCTAATGTTTGTAAACAACGTAAATGTCAAAACATGGCTGAAACTATATATTTGATATCATGGATGGTCAGTCCTTGCATCAATAGCTCTGTCTATGAATTTGAGAGAGGTTACATTTCACCAGCCCCATCCTGTAGCTTTTTAGTGAAAGGGGGGCAGGAAGAATGCTTTGTTATTGTTTCAATTAAGGATTCTAGCTTTAAGATAACAAAGCTCAAACATAATTATCAGGGGTTTCCACCTAAAACCAGAGCAGTTAGTTCTATATTATTGGTGGAGCACAACAGTGAGGGTTAGTTTTATGTCACTAACTCATCTCAATGCAAATGAGATTCATGGGACATGACAAAAACATTAATAGTTTAGAGTTCCTGCCGAGTCTTCTGGTGCTCACTGTCTCACCGGTGCAGTTAGGAGTACAGTACATTACTATACTGTGTGGTCTCTACCTGCTCCTAAACAAAATTGAGACAAAATACTAGACAAACTCTTACACAATGTCTTGCCATTATCACACAATGTTTTGCCATGTTTTTTGAACAAGCGAGAGCAGACATCTGTACTTATCCATTCAGGTTGTACCCAGTTTGAATTGTTAGCTTGTCAATGTGCTTTGTTGGTTGGTTTCTTGTGAGATAACCCAAGGCACTGTCTGTTTATCCTCCTTGCAGCAAAAGAAAAAGAAAGAGTCCCTCCTGAAGAAGAACAACACCACGGCTTACACCGCCGCCACTGCTACAGCCTTCGCTCCAAACATTGCCAGGGACCCTGGTTTGGCCACCATTGCCAAAAGCGCCCCCCCTCCCCCCACCGAGCCCAAGGAAGAACCCAAGCCCAAGCCACCAGAGGCTAAGAAGACCTTCAACAGCGTCAGCAAGATCGACAGGATCGCCAGAATAGCCTTCCCGTTACTCTTCGGAACCTTTAACCTGGTCTACTGGGCAACTTACTTGAATAAAAAGCCCAAGTTACTGGGGATGACCCCGGGATCCCACTAATCCCAATCCTCCCTTCTCTTTTTTCCGAATGTTTATTTTCAGAAAACATGGTGTCCATGCTGGTTGAGTTCCCAGTCGCCACATTGCTTCAATGTCACATACTGTACCTTCCAAGATTTAAAAAAGAGAAAAGGTTTTAGGATCAGAGCAATGTGATGACTATAATGGGAATTGTTTTGGGAGGGAGGGATTATGCTACTAAAGGAAATATGCTAAAAATAATATATAATATACGCAAGAGAATGCTATTCTACAAATTCACATAGCCCAAAAATTGTTAAGGATCTATTCTTTGTTTTAGTTTTCTGATATATGTTCAGTTGTTGTTTTGCATTAAATCATTGACACTGTAAAAGAAAATCGTGTTTTTGCATGGACTGGAAGTTTTTCTTTTCAAAGACCAATCAAAATTTGACTGATGGCCTAGTTTGTTTGATATCAGTGACAAAATGCTACCTTCAATCTCCGTCAAATATTCTTCCATTCTCTGTAGTTGATATTTTGGGGTTGTTCATTTCCTTTTGTTGAAAGAATCAAGATAGGGTTTCAGCAATAGCAATAAAACATGTCTCAGTGGAAACAATGTCATTAATTCATGGATTTAAGAAGAGGATAGAAACAATTTGTTTATGTGCAACATTATGAATACAATTTATTTAGTTTTATTGTAAATATTATCAAGTGTTAGAGATTACGTTTAAGCTTTGCAAAATGTAACTAAAGGGTATTAATATTCAACACGTGGCAGAGAAAGTTTTTCTTTTTTTAACTGTTTATGAAACATTGAAAATAGTTTGTATGAAGAGAGTATTCACTGGTTCACTCCTAAGTGACTGTTTCTTACCAAGTCAGTGTTCCACTGATGGCTGGTCAACGTTGCCAGTGGTTATAATTGAAGTATAAGTTAATATCTATTCACCCTAAATCCATAGCTATGTACACACTAACAACAACAATGTGTCAAGGTCTGGGGTGGGTTAGTAATGAGTAAGAATGTAAAACTGTAAAATCTAAATGTCGGAATGCATTTTATATTTAGAATTAAAAAAACACTATTATTATTTATATTGGTTTCTGGTTTCTATGGCAATAGAAGAACCCCTAGAGGGTCATTTGTACAGGGCCCAGAGGACTGTCAGCAACATTGTTTCGTTTCTAAGAGGGCTGCTAGCAGTAAGCATTGAAGCGGGCGGGCGGTGGCAAATGCATTGAGAGTGAAGAGCAGTGCATTTACATTTTCAGGGTTGAACTAAGGAAAGGATACTCCTTTAATTGATGGCACTATGTTTTCCATTCTGCTCTATTCCGTGATCCTGTGAAGGCGCCATGGTTCCCATCTTCTGTTGACAATGTTTTAGACAACACTCAGAAAGTACCAGCTACACTGCCTTCAGTCTCACATGCCGTTAGAGGAATGCTTCTTTTGGACTGCATTTGTTGCTGCTTGATGTTGATGAGAGCGAAAGGGAGAGAATACAGAGGCATTAAACGTGATGGGCTAGTGCTGTGTCCTACACACAGGAAATGTCTTGTAGTTCTATGATAGTACTGGATACCTATATTTTTGTAGCATGATATCAATCCCTCCTCAAAGAGACCCAACAGGTACTAAACCGAACATGTAAAAATATTGTTGGTTTCTTTTTATTGATTTTATTTTTTCACATTCAAACATACGCAATGAGATGTTTTCTCAGATGTGGAAAGTTAAAGTTAATTGTCCTAAAATTCTGTTAATGTAGCAATATCGATTAGCAAGGGCTTTTAAAAAATCTGCATTCTCCGGTGTGATATCCATAGCTTCATGTTGACCTCAGTAATCATAGTTCCATGTGTAGCATCGGTATCCAAAAAGTATTTGGATTAACGCTCACGGGCAATGTCTTTTAGTTTTTCTTCTCCGTAGTTTTCAAGCCGTCAGCACCCAACTTGCTTTCAGAAAACCATGATCCAAATTGAGAGTGGGGGCATTGTATGGCATGGATTGGGGTGTTTTTACAATAAATGGGTATTGTAGTACTGGACATTGTGCAGTGGTGACAATATCTCTGGACCGTGTAGACAGACTAGTGTGTATTGTAGATCAGTGCACAGGGGTAAGAAGGTTAGTGTATCCCAGAGGGAGAAGGAGAGAGTCGGTTGTATTATGACCGATTGAGAGGATCCGTTGCTGGAGATGGAAGGCTTTCAGTATGCAAGTGCACTCAGTCTCAAACTGCGTTAGGAACACAAGTCCTGTGTGAAATGTATACATGTAAATATATAGATATTTCAATTTAAACCTATTGTATGGATGTTTATTATCATGATGAAAAAATGATATATAATATACATAATGCATATATGACTATTTAATATAAAAATACTAGCTAAGATAATAGATATTGTTTGTACCAACTTATTGTTATACATTTTGCACATTAGAAGCATCCTTTACATTTATGTAGTCAACTTTGTGCCATGCAAGGTCAGCTTTGAAACACATTCATTAGCTTCTTTCCCTGACCATTGTGTTTTCAAATGAACAAGGTATTGTAAAAAGATGAACTCTTTAATCAATCATGCACCCTTAGCGTTTTAACCATTTCTCCGCAGGGTAATCGTGAATTACTCTTCTTTATTTTTGATGTACAGGTCGATCTATTGATGGGGAGATGGCTTTGAATGTCAATTGCACCTTTTTTTAAATATGGCAATAAAGTGAGTCAATTGAAAACCACAAAAGTACTGTATATTAAGTTCACATTAATAATTTTATTTGAGGATTTGCTAATAATCAGTGATGATAAATTGCAGACTGGACAAATAAATGTTTTCCTTTTTCATAGAACTTTAGCTTTAAAGATAGCAAAATCCCTGAAGGGTTCCTCTATATTGTTTGCTAATTAAAACCTCAGCTAAAATACAGTTCTTGACATTCAGAGTGGAAAGTGGGCCACCACCAGTTGTTGTTATTTTGTCATACTAATTTAGGAAGGCATTGTATCTGTTCCAGAGCACTGGCTGTAGAATCTGTGGTATATTTGCAAACATGAGCTTCCAACCCCTTCTCCTTTCACATACAGCAGCTGTAACATGTATATAAATGCATCGCAAACCGATCCCCTATGTTGGAGACCAAGTAATCCCCCATTTAGAACTGTTGTTCTGGACAGTACTTGCTTTTCAAAGTTGGGTCTTTGATCAATGTTAGGTACCTGTGGGAGTTTTTTGTTTTCTTGTGTTTTAATTTATCAGGCATAAAAAAAAAAAATATTAATTTGGAAATAAAACAACATTTTTTAAAGCACAAATGTTGAAGATATATAATGGATGAGGGGTAAATGCATCCACACTCACTGATATGTGTTTGTGGTATATAATGTATGATAAATGACAAACGATGATGGAGATGGGGTAGGATTCTGTTGGATTGGGTGGAAAGGTGTACCTTCTGTAAATGTTTTGTTTTGTTATGATATGGCCCTCTGTAGAATCTGTCTTTAAATAAAAGAGAGGAAAACAGTCATGTTGACATTTTTATCAATGTGTAATAAATTGAATTATAAAAATGCCAACACATTATTCCTTGTCACTTTTCCTTTTATATGCTTTCTGCTCCTTTTTACAAACAAAGATAATGCTTGATAAGTGACAGTTCATACATTTATGTATCTCTTGGGGAATGTAAAAGTAGAATGCAAGACCTTTGCAGCTTACTACAAGCATATAAAATACATTTGGCATGGACTCAAGGGGACATAAAGTTGAATTTTGCACAGGCAATGCTAGAAATATGCACAATCATGTCTCAGGTGGCAGTGTTGTTTGGGTGAGAGGGCTAAGTTGACATAATTAATACATAACAGATTTATCTCCTCTGGTTAAACTGAATTAAAGTACTGTAGAGCTCTTCTACGACTTCTGGATTAGAGTAAGGTCATAGAAACCTACTTTTACCCAAATGATGATCTGTCTAACTCTCTAAGGAGTGCTGAAGTTAGGAAACACAGTAACTCATGCCTATTGACCCTCCCCTTTTACAGCTCTCACCGTTTCTTTCTTACAAATACAGGCAGGCCGCAGGACTCTATACATGTATGTCATGGTCAAAGGTTTTGAGAATGACACAAATACACATTTTCACAAAGTCTGCTGCCTCAGTTTTGATGATGGCAAGTTGCATATACTCCAGAATGTCATGAAGAGTGATCAGATGAATTGCAATTAATTGCAAAGTCCCTCTTTGCCATGAAAATGAACTTAATCCCCCAAAAACATTTCCACTGAATTTCAGCCCTGCCACAAAAGGACCAGCTGACATCATGTCAGTGATTCTCTCGTTAACACAGGTGAGCGTGTTGACGAGGACAAGGCTGGAGATCACTCTGTCATGCTGATTGAGTTAGAATAACAGACTGGAAGCTTTAAAAGGAGGGTGGTGCTTGAAATCATTGTTCTTCCTCTGTTAACCATGGTTACCTGCAAGGAAACACGTGCTGTCATCATTGCTTTGCACAAAAAGGGCTTCACAGGCAAGGCTATTGCTGCAAGTAAGATTGCACCTAAATCAACCATTAATCGGATCATCAAGAACTTAAGGGAGAGAGGTTCAATTGTTGTGAAGAAGGCGTCAGGGCGCCCAAGAAAGTCCAGCAAGCACCAGGACCGTCTCCTAAAGTTGATTCAGCTGCGGGATCAGGGCACCACCAGTGCAGAGCTTGCTCAGGAACGGCAGCAGGCAGGTGTGAGTGCATCTGCACGCACAGTGAGGCAAATACTTTTGGAGGATGGCCTGGTGTCAAGAAGGGCAGCAAAGAAGCCACTTCTCTCCAGGAAAAACATCAGGGACAGATTGATATTCTGCAAAAGGTACAGGGATTGGACTGTTGAGGACTGGGGTATAGTCATTTCCTCTGATGAATCCCCTTTCCGATTGTTTGGGGCATCCGGAAAACACCTTGTCCGGAGAAGACAAGGTGAGCTCTACCATCAGTCCTGTGTCATGCCAACAGTAAAGCATCCTGAGACCATTCATGTGTGGGGTTGCTTCTCAGCCAAGGGAGTGGGCTCACTCACAATTTTGCCTAAGAACACAGCCATGAATTAAGAATGGTACCAACACATCCTCCGAGAGCAACTTCTCCCAACCATCCAAGAACAGTTTGGTGACGACCAATGCCTTTTCCAGCATGATGGAGCACCTTGCCATAAGGCAAAAGTGATAACTAAGTGGCTTGGGGAACAAAACATTGACATTTTGGGTCCATGGCCAGGAAACTCCCCATACCTTAATCCCATTGAGAACTTGTGTTCGATCCTCAAGAAGTGGGTGGACAAACAAAAACCCACAAATTCTGACAAACTCCAAGCATTGATTATGCAAGAATGGGCTGCCATCAGTCAGGATGTGGCCCAGAAGTTAATTGACAGCATGCCAGGGCGGATTGCAGAGGTCTTGAAAAAGAAGGGTCAACACTGCAAATATTGACTCTTTGCATAAACTTAATGTAATTGTCAATAAAAGTCTTTGACACTTATGGAATGCTTGTAATTATACTTCAGTATACCATAGTAACATCTGACAAAAATATCTAAAAACACTGAAGCAGTGAACTTTGTGACACCAATACTTGTGTCATTCTCAAAACTTTTGACCACGATTGTACAGTCACATAAATAATTATTTCTGCTTCTTTCACTAACCATGAATGCTCCGAGTGAGAAAGAGAGAGTGGGGAGGAAAAAAATGCCAGTTAATTATATGCAGTGTCTAAGATAGGAGTCTAAAGTTTATTTCAATTCAGTATGAAATTGTCTGTTGTTGATGGTGGGGGCTACTGCAATCTGCTCTCTGTCTCTCATTTCCTTACCCAGGAATCTGTTTGATGCTGAGTGAAAGTTAATTGGCTGAGACCTCACATCCAGACAGAGACAGGGAGCTTTCCTCTATGTACATCTCTCAAGCATGGGCGGATTGGCCATCAGGCAATTCTGGCAAATGCCAGATGGGCCAGACCATCTTTTTGTTGGGTGGGCTGGTCTAAAAAAAAAAAAGATAAAAACTATTGACTAAACGTTTTTTTCCTCTGTTGTCATAATTCTATACACTGAGTGTACAAAACATTAAGAACACCTTCCTAATATTGAGTTGCACCCTTCCTTTTGCCTTCAGAACAGCCTCAATTCGTTGGGGCATGGACTCTACAAGGTGTCAAAAGCGTTCCACAGGGATGCTAGCCCATGTTGACTCCAATGATTCCCACAGTTGTTTCAAGTTGGCTGGATGTCCTTCAGGTGGTGGACCATTCTTGATACACACAGGAAACTGTTGAGCGTGAAAAACCCTGCAGCATTGCAGTTCTTCACAAAAAACGGTGCTCCTGGTACCTACTACCATACCCCTTTCAAAGGCAATCAAATATTATGTCTTGCCCATTCACCTCCTGAATGGCACACATACACAATGCATGTCTCAATTGTCTCAAGGCTTAAAAAAGCTCATTTAACCTGTCTCCTCCCCTTCATCTACACTGGTTGATGTGTATTTAACACTTAGGCCTAATTAGGGAAGCAGGGATTCAGGGGAACACATACAGTGCATTCGGAAAGTATTCAGACCCCTTCACTTTTTCCACATTTTGTTACGTTACAGCCTTATTCTAAAATGGATTAAATAAAAAATGTTCCGAATCAATCTAGGCACAATACCCCATAATGACGAAGCAAAAACAGGTTTTTAGAAATGTTTGCTAATTTATCAAAATAAAAAACTGTATTCAGACCCTTTGCTATGAGACTTGAAATTGAGCTCAGGTGCATCCTGTTTCCATTGATCATCCTTGTGATGTTTCTACAACTTGACTGGAGTCCACCTGTGATATATTCAATTGATTGGACACGATTTGGAAAGTCACACACCCATCTATATAAGGTCCCACAGTTGACAGTGCATGTCAGAGCAAAAACCAAGACATGAGGTCAAAGGAACTGTCCATAGAGCTCAGAGGCAGGATTGTGTCGAGGCACAGATATAGAGAAGGGTACCAAAAAATGTCTGCAGCATTGAAGGTCCCCAAGGACACAGTGGCCTCCATCATTCTTAAATGGAAGAAGTTTGGAACCACCAAGACTCTTCCTAGAGCTGGCCACCCGGCCAAACTGAGCAATCGTGGGAAAAGGGCCTTGGTCAGGGAGGTGACCAAGAACCCGATGGTCACTCTGAAAGAGCTCCAGAGTTCCTCTGTGGAGATGGGAGAACCTTCCAGAAGGACAACCATCTCTGCAGCACTCCACTAATCAGGCCTTTATGGTAGAGTGGCCAGATGGAAGCCACTCTTCAGCAAAAGGCACATGACAGCCCACTTGGCGTTTGCCAAAAGGCACCTAAAGGACTCTCAGATCATGAGAAACAAGATTCTCTGGTCTGATGAAACCAAGATTGATCTCTTTGGCCTGAATGCCAAGTGTCATGTCTGGAGGAAACCTGGCACCATCCCTACGGTGAAGCAGGTGGTGGCAGTATCAGGCTGTGGGGATGTTTTTCAGCGGCAGGGACTGGGAGACTTGTCAGGATCGAGGGAAAGAAGAATGGAGCAAAGTATAGAGATATCCTTGATGAAAACCTGCTCCAGAGAGCACAGGACCTCAAACAGGGACGAAGGTTCACCTTCCAACAGGACAATGACCCAGACAAGACAAGCACACAGACAAGACAACGCAGGAGTGGCTTCGGGACAAGTCTCTGAATGTCCTTGAGTGGCCCAGCCAGAGCCCGGACTTGAACCCGATAGAACATCTCTCTGGATAGACCTGAAAATAGCTGTGCAGCGACACTTCCCATCCAACCTGACAGAGCTTGAGAGGATCTGCAGAGAAGAATGGGAGAAACTCCCCAAATACAGGCGTGCCAAGCTTGTAGCGTCATACCCAAGAAGACTTTGAGGCTGTAATCGCTGCCAAAGGTGCTTCAACAAAGGGCTGAGTAAAGGGTTTGAATACTTGTAAATGTGATATTTCAGTTGTTGTTTTTTTAAATTAATTTGCAAAAATGTCTACAAACTTGTTTCTGCTTTGTCATTATGGGGTATTGTGTGTAGATGGATAAGGGATAACAAAAAAAAAAATCAATTTTAGAATAAGGCTGTAACGTAACAAAATGTGGAAAAAGTCAAGGGGTCTGAATACTTTCCGAATGCAACACATTAAGGAACTGGCAGTGCATCTGGGTCTCTTTTTTCTTCCTACCTCCACTGCACTCACATCTGAGCTGTTTCTAATTACTATTACATATATAATATAGAGCCAAAATATGAATACACTGGCAGTACATCTGTGTCAGTGTCTCTCTCTCTCTCTCTCTCTGTCTCTCTCTCTCTCTCTCTCTCTCTCTCTCTCTCTCTCTCTCTCTCTCTCTCTCTCTCTCTCTCTTGCTCTCTCTCTTGCTCTTTAAAAATTATTATTTTTTTACATTGGATAAAAGTAGAGACTCAGAGCTAGAAAATGGTACATCATACACTACAGTTGAGGAGCAATGGGAAAGTAATTCTGCTTTGAAAGTTGATAAACTTGTAACCCCACTTTTGAGAAAATGGCACTTGAAAAACTGTTTTGGTACACCTAACAGAGAGCTCTTCTTTGTCTACACCCATTCAGCATAGCCCGACCCATCTCTTTAAGGATTCACATTTGAGGCCATGTGCTAAACAGAGTGAGGACGGTAGTGTCACAGCCCAGGACCATCCAGCTTCTTCACCTGCGGGATCGTCTGAGACCAGCCACCTGGACAGCTGATGAAACTGTTTGTTTGCACAACCGAATCATTTCTGCTTAAACTATCAGAAACCGTATCAGGGAAGCTCATCTGCGTGCTCGTCGTCCCCACATGGTGGTGGTTGGTTTATGGTATGGGCAGGCATAAGTTTCGGACAACGAACACAACTGCATTTTATTGATGGCAATTTGAATGCACAGAGATACCGTGACGAGATCCTGAGGCTTATTGTCATGCCATTCATCCGCCACCATCACCTCATGTTTCAGCATGATAGTGCACGGCCCCATGTCGCAAGGATCTGTACACAATTGCTGGAAGCTGAAAATGTCCCAGTTCTTCCATGGCCTGAATATTCAACAGTATACGATCCAGAGCATCCCATGTTTGGGATGCTCTGGATCGATGTGTACAACAGCGTGTTCCAGTTCCCGCCAATATACAGCAACTTCGCACAGCCATTGAAGAGGAGTGGGACAACATTCCACAGGCCTGATCAACTGTATGCGAAAGTAATGTGTTGCGCTTTATGAGGCACATTGTGGTCACACCAGATACTAACTTTCTGATCCACGCCCCTACCTTTTTTAAGGGACTGTATCTGTGACCAACAGATATCTGTATTCCCAGTCATGTGAAATCCATAGAATAGGGCCTAATGAATTCATTTAAATTGACTGATTTCCTTATATGAACTGTAACTAAATCTTTGAAATTGTTACGTGTTGCGTATATATTTTTGTTCAGTGTACATTGTGTGTGATGCTTAACTGTATTTTTGTATACAACATTTGCTAGGCCTACACATACAGTGCCTTCAGAAAGTAATCACACCCCAGTGCCTTCAGAAAGTAATCACACCCTTTGACTTTTTCCACATTTTGTTGTGTTACAGCCTGAATTTAAAATTGATTACATTGAATTTGTTTGTCACTGGCCTACAGACAATACCCCATAATGTCAAAGTGGAATTATGTCTTTTTTTTTTATGTTTACAGATTACTAAAAAATTATAAGATAAAATGTCTTAAGTCAATAAGTATTCAACCACTTTGTTATGGCAAGCCTAAATAAGTTCAGGAGTAATAATGTCCTTAACAAGTCACATAATATGTTACATGTACTCACTCTGTTCAACAATAATGTTTAACATGATTTTTGAATGACTACCTCATCTCTGTACCCCACACATACAATTATCTGTAAGGTCCCTAAGTCGAGCAGTGAATTTCAAACACAGATTCAACCACAAAGACCAGGGAGGTTTTCCAATGCCTCGCAAAGAAGTGCACCTATTGGTAGATTGGTTTAAAAAAAAGCAGACATTGAATATCCCTTTGAGCATGGAGAAGTTATTAATTACACTTTGAATGGTGTATCAATACACCCAGTCACTACAAAGATACAGGTGTCCTTCCTAACTCAGTTGCTGGAGAGGAAGGAAACCGCTCAGGGATTTCACCATGAGACCAATAGTGACTTTAAAACAGTTACAGAGTTGAATGGCTGTGATAGGAGAATGCTGTGGATGGATCAACAACATTGTAGTTACTCCACAATACTAACCTAATTGACAGTGTGAAAAGAAGGAAGCCTGCACAGAATAAAAATATTCCAAAACATGCATCCTGTTTGCAGCAAGGCACTAAAGTAACACTGCAGAAAATGTGGCAAAGCAATTCACTTTTGTCCTGAATGCAAAGTGTTATGTTTGGGGCAAATCCAATACAACAGACTACTGAGTACCACTCTCCACATTTTCAAGCATAGTGGTGGCTGCATCATGTTATGGCTATGTATGTAATCGTTAAGGACTGAGGAGTTTTTCAGGATAAAGAAATTAACGGAATGGCGCTAAGTAGAGACAAAATCCTAGAGGAAAACCTGATTCCGTCTGCTTTGTACCAGATACTGGGAGACAAATTCACCTTTCAGCAGGACAATAACCTAAAACACAAGGCCAAATCTACACTGAAGTTGCTAACCAAGAAGACGGTAAATGTCCTTGAGTGGCCGAGTTACAGGTTTGACTCATACATTTGCAAACATTTCTATTATCATTATATTTCACTTTGTCATTATGGGGTATTGTGTGTAGATGGGTGAAATCTATTTAATAAATTTTGAATTCAGGCTGTAACACAGCAAAATGTGGAAAAGGGGTGTGAATACTTTCTGAAGGCACTGTATAACCCATGGCATTTAGGATATACCCTTAGTCTCTTTGGACATTCATTGGGACCTCTCTCTTCATTTGCAAACAGGCTTTCACAGCTTTCCATATCTGAGGACAGAAAACATCACAAAGAAACAGGTTTCATTAAACTCAAATTAGACAGCACTGAATATTACTGTATGCTGCTATTATCTCTCTGTCCCTCTTTCACCCTCTTCCATGGCTGTTATCTACAAATGCATTTGGAGACTGTGTTTTTAATTCACATTGATTATATCAAGAAAGCTAGCTAATACGACGTTAGCTAGCTGATTACGTTTAATTCACTTAGCTAAACATTTATATTTTAGTCATTTAGCAGACGCTCTTATCCAGAGCGACTTACAGTTAGTGCATACATTATTTTTTTATCAAACCCACAACCCTGGCGTTGCAAACGCCATGCTCTACCAACTGAGCTACATCCCCTGCCGGCCATTCCCTCCCCTACCCTGGACGACGCTGGGCCAATTGTGCGCGCCACCCCATGGGTCTCCCGGTCGCGGCCGGCTACGACAGAGCCTGGATTCGAACCAGGATCTCTAGTGGCACAGCTAGCACTGCGATGCAGTGCCTTAGACCACTGCGCCACTCGGGAGTTGCCGTTGACTAAACAGTGTGTAAAGCTAACTAGCTAACTAGCAGCTTAGTTGAGTTAGCCTACAAAGTGGCCTACATAATGTTTTTACATTTAAAAATGAATTTACTTACTTGATTAGGTTCTCCCACTGCCTCCATTTTTTGGGTCCTTACAAAAACTAAATAATAGGCAATCTTTACAATATTGTTTGTGGTAGCAAAGCGCAGCCTGCAGCCATGTGGACAAATGTGACCGACCGGCTCGATTCGGTCTTATGTAGCAATATTTTAAATTGTGTTTTTTTTTACATTGGATAAAAGTAGAGACTTAGAGCTAGAAAATGGTATATCATACACTACAGTTGAGGAACAATGGGAAAGTACTTCTGCTTTTGAGGAAATGGCCTTTGAATGTTTTGGTACACCTATTGGAGATCTCTTCTTTGTTCACACCCATTCAGCATCATTCACACCCTCTTAAGCTTTAGCCCCACCCATATCTTTAAGGGTTGATCTGAGCGTTCTGTCCTAACAATAGCAGTCAAGCACTGAAGCTAACTGGCTAACATTGGCTAGCTTGCTAACTACTTCCAGACACAAATGAGAGAACAGCTCACTCTGACCATTTTACTCGCCCTAGAAGAGCTGGTTAGGCTGTTTTTATGTTATCCAGAGCATTGGTGACTGCAACTGTGCTGCTGGCAACAATTTATGCTTTTTTGCCAATGTTTACTAACACCGGCCATATTCAACGGGTGTTGAGCGTTTGTAAATCTGTCAGTTATTCTGCGCTCTGGCACACTCAGACGAGAGTGCTCTGAAATCGGAGTAGATAGCCATAGCGAATTTACCAGCTACGTCTATCAACAGCTGTTGCAGTGACATCTTTAACATTCTATTGTAATGGTTACTTGCATAGTGGAGTCTTTCGTTAACACATGTAGCTAGCTAGCTAAACAATGAACATGAACAATCAAATAGTCCGGGTAGCCATGATTAGCGGTTCAGGAGTCTTATGGCTTGGAGATAGAAGCTGTTAAGAAGTCTTTTGGACCTAGACTTGGCGCTCCGGTACCGCTTGCCATGCGGTAGCAGAGAGAACAGTCTATGACTAGGGTGGCTGGAATCTTTGATAATTTTTAGGGCCTTCCTCTGACACTGCCTGGTATAGAGGTCCTGGATGGCATGAAGCTTGGCCCCCGTGATGTACTGGGCCGTACGCATTACCCTCTGTAGTGCCTTGCGGTCGGAGGCCGAGCAGTTTTCAAACCAGGCGTTGATGCAACCAGTCAGGATGCTCTCGATGGTGCAGCTGTATAACTAAAAAAAGTTTAAGTTCAAATGTCTCTCCTGTGAAGTAGTGATACGCGACATACACCTAGTTTCCTGAAACTAGTCACAAATGGAGACAAGGAAAAAAAAGTGTGTTTCTCACCAGAGTGGTTTAGAACATGTTGTGACGTTTGACTTTACCAGCGTAATCCACTTTCAATTTCAATAAATATAAATCGCAGACTGTCAGCCACACTTGATAACTTGAAAACTAGCATTTAAAACTAGCATAGGCAACAACTACCTGGACTGAAAACAGTGACGCACATAACACTTAGCACCACATGTTTACATATCTTGCACTACTCATCTCATATGTATATACTGTATTCTATTCTATAATATTCTATTGTATCTTAGTCCATGCTGCTCTGTCATTGCTTGTCCATATATGTATATATTCTTAAATTCCATTCCTGACTAGATTTGTGTGTATTGGGTGTATGTTGTGAAATTGTTAGATATTACTTGTTAGATATTACTGCACTGTCGGAGCTAGAAGCACAAGTATTTCGCTACACCCGCAATAACATCTGCTAAACATGTGTATGTGACAAATAACATTTGATTTGATTTGATTTGGGGAGGGTTATTGAAATGTAACAGCCAATCAGCATCTTTCCGCAGACCATTCAAAACATTTTTGCAATACAACATTTTTCAGATCTCCAAGGGAGGCGTGACAATGACATGATTTTGGAGGTGTGGCAACGTTAGACTGGGACCATCTCAATATGACATTCCGCCTGGGGACTCGGGGCATGAAAGCCTTGCTTATTTTCTCAAGCACTAAAGCTCCAGTTGATTCAGAACACTCGCCTTTTTTCCTTCATCTTTTGAAGACACTGATAGTTTGTAATAAAGGAACTTGGCTGTTTTTTTTTTTAAATTAGATGAAATTAAATGAAAATTAAGTTAAATGCCATTGACCTGTGTGCTCTGCCTGCAGGCTAACCTTTACACACTGCCTGTTTATGTTGATGTTAAGAAGTTTTTCCCCCGCAGACATTTAATTTACATCTAATTGTTTAATCTGGCTCACAGCTCGCGCACCCCTGGCGTGACGACAACCACTGAAAGAGAGAGTCAGAATTGTCTTTATCGTGAGTCTTTATCGTGAGACAAAAATCAAATTTAGTTTGGTTGTGCTTTGACTTTGTGTCTAACACTGCACACGCTGTTTGAATACTGATGGCTGACTTTGAGACGGACGCCAGTCCCTATTGATTCATACCATTGCAGTTGGGTGACATTCAAATTTCAGCCGTGCCTAAAAATCCCGCTGAGCAAACCGTTCCCACACTATTTGAGAAATGGACATTGACAAATACTGTTGTTGAGTATTACTCAGAATGCATGTCAACCATCCCCTCTCCCTCCCCCAGTTTATTACCTTTAGTGAAGGCTGTACTTTACACTGCCAAATACAAAAAACATCGTAAGAGTGTGGTAACAAATAAAGAGGGAGAAAAAAGGTAAGTGAATGTAACAAAATGAATAGGGAGAGGGAGAAATAGGGAGAGAGAGAAATAGAAACAAATGAGGCAGAAAAAGAGACAGAACGCAAGAGAGAGTTGAAAAGAGTGTGAGTGTGAGAGAATGACAAAAAGAGACGCAAGAGAAAGAGGGAGCGAGTGGAAGACAGAGTGAAGAGAGAGTGAGAAGAGGAGAGAATCTCAGCAAACGCTCCATAATTCATCAGCTCATCTCACTGCAGTAAAGCCAGCAGGGGGAGTTGTTGTAATATTTGGTTGTGTGTGAAGCACTGCGTCAGGCAGGCAGACACGTACAGCCAGAGACAGCCTAGCTCTATCACTGCAGTCAATATCACCAAGTGCAGCGAGGTACAGTCAACTCAAAGGAGTTCTGTGACAGTAAATGAACCAGGCCGTCACTGGCTGTCGTAGCTCACTGTAGGTGTGCAGTCCATCCTGGCACATAGAGCCAGCCCATGAAATGTTTCCTGCACTTGGGAGGCACTGACATTTTGCCTGCTATAGTTCTCTGGTGTCACAGGTGAGACTGGCTGAGACAGTCTGAGCTGAGGTGTCTTTTATGCAGAGCTGTGGTGAAGGATAGTTTGGCAGTATGGATATCTGTTTGTTTGGGTTGCAGGTCCGAGTTTATCTCTGAGCTCATATGATGTGTAATTTCTTCTGTGTAATTCTGTACCTGAATTTGGAGAAACACGAAAAGGAAGTCACCCATGGTTTAGAGTAAATAGATGACATATTAATACTGCATACAGTAATGAATAACAGATGTTTGTGTTGTTGTTTATTTCGGAATCATAAATACAGATTATGCCCTGGGGGGTGATTGTGGGGTGATATGAAGTCTTATTTTCTATTACATTAATAACACATGCCCAGTCGCAATGCACCCAGGGACTCTGCTGCTATTACTCACTGAGACTACAGTGGGAGAAGTTGATTTTTCAGCACTGAATAACGTTCCACTGCCATGTCCCAAAGGCATGATGACCACTGACGTTGCTGCTTTCAACTCGATTCCAGCTAAATTCAGGTCATAGGGTTTACATTGGTAAAATGTTAGCTCTAAATATTTCATTATCACTATGAAACCTGTGAGGAGGAAGCACAAATAGCTGAGTGGTGTGACGGGGAGATAACGATCTGTAAAATGCATGTGTCAAAGCTGAAATGGAGCACAAGGCTTCCTCTTTAAGCCTTCCCAGCGCAGGCTAGGCAGCAGAGTGTGTACTCAGGCTGTGGGTCCGCTGGGGCCAGGCTATGGTGGGTTAGCTGCTGATTGACAGGGGATCAGATACGCAGCTGACAGGGGATGTGAGGGCACCACTATCTCATGGCCCCCTCTGCTGACACGCCGCCTGTTCCCATCCGGCCCGCGGAGCCGGAGATGCTAAATGCTGCACTCAATATTGGAGGATGAGTAGTGGAGGTGGAGAGGCAGGAGGCGCAAATATTCCAATCCAGGTTTGAACGCGCTCCAGAAAAAACGTTAAAAGTTCTTACCTAAATCTATTATTCCACTAAATTGAATCACATAGCTGAGTAATTGCTCTCACGTTGGAAAGAAAGGGCCCCCTGATCGAGACGGTAGACAGCTGAGGGTTAGGCTAAGGTGTGGACCAATTAAAATAAGTGCATCTAATGCAGAGAGAAACGCTGCATCTCTCAGCCAGAGCACTTTTCAACCAGACAGAGATATTGTAAATTAGGATTAATGCATATTTGATTAACTCATAAATAACCCAACACAGCACAAATCAGAAGTTAATACACATTGCTGCCAGGGTGCATTATTTCTCATTCGTTCTGGCCAAGTATAAAAAATGACTGTGTAGCTCCAGATGTATTACTCAAACCTTCACAGTGTGAAGATGAAATTGACCTTTACATGTGGGCATAAAAGGGGTGGTGCATAATTGAAAATCTTTCAAATCAAAATGTAGGCCTTCTCAGAATCTTTTCTGTAAGCATTGTGCAAATGATAAATGAGTCTGCCATTTATTTCTGATAAAAGGGTAACTATTCTGTATCAGTACATGAATTGAAGATTAATAGAACACACTCTTAGAAAAAAAGGTTCTGGATAGAACCAAAAAGGGTTCTATTGCTTGCTTCATATATGGCACCCCTAAATGTTCTATATAGAACCCTTTTCCTGGGGTTCTTCTTCAATGAACCAAAATTGTTTCCATATAGAACCCTTGGGTTCCATATAGGGTTCTATATATATACAGTGGGGAGAACAAGTATTTGATACACTGCCGATTTTGCAAGTTTTCCTACTTACAAAGCATGTAGAGGTCTGTAATTTTTATCATAGGTACACTTCAAATGTGAGAGACGGAATCTAAAACAAAAATCCAGAAAATCACATTGTATGATTTTTAAGTAATTAATTTTATTGCATGACATTAGTATTTGATCACCTACCAACCAGTTAGAATTCCGACTCTCACAGACCTGTTAGTTTTTCTTTAAGAAGCCCTCCTGTTCTCCACTCATTACCTGTATTAACTGCACCTGTTTGAACTCGTTACCTGTATAAAAGACACCTGTCCACACACTCAATCAAACAGACTCCAACCTCTCCACAATGGCCAAGACCAGAGAGCTGTGTAAGGACATCAGGGATAAAATTGTAGACCTGCACAAGGCTGGGATGGGCTACAGGACAATAGGCAAGCAGCTTGGTAAGAAGGCAACAACTGTTGGCGCAATTATTAGAAAATGGAAGAAGTTCAAGATGACGGTCAATCAACATCGGTCTGGGGCTCCATGCAAGATCTCACCTCGTGGGGCATCAATGATCATGAGGAAGGTGAGGGATCAGCCCAGAACTACACGGCAGGACCTGGTCAATGACCTGAAGAGAGCTGGGACCACAGTCTCAAAGATAACCGTTAGTAACACACTACGCCGTCATATATATTCAATGTCTGCTTTTAAATTTTTTACCAATCTACCAATAGGTGCCCTTCTTTGCAAGGCACTGGAAAACCTCCCTGGTCTTTGTGGTTGAATCTGTGTTTAAAATTCACTGCTCGACTGAGGGTGGGGTACAGAGATGAGGTAGTCATTCAAAAATCATGTTAAACACTATTATTGCATACAAAGTGAGTCCATGCAACTTATTATGTGACATGTTAAGGACATTCTTACTCCTGAACTTATTTAGGCTTGCCATAACAAAGGTGTTGAATACCTATTGACTCAAGACATTTCAGCTTTTCAATTTTTATTAATTTGCAAAAATTTCGAAAAACTTAATTCCACTTTGACATTATGGGGTTTTGTGTTTAGGTCAGTGACAAATAAAATCTAAATGTAATCCATTTTAAATTCTGACTGAAACACAACTAGATATGGAAAAGGTCAAGGGCTTTAAATGCTTTCTGTAGGCACTGTACATCCATTTCATCGTTTGAGTTGACACACTTTTCATTAAATGCTTCGTCAGGCATTCTTTGACATAACAGCTACACTTAAGGTTAGATCTCTGTATGCAGCAGTAGAAACAATCGTAAAGGTTATTTATCACCCTTTTCCTCTGGTGACGACAAGTGCACTCGTCTTTGTCCCCTTAGTCAGGGAGAAAATGGTGGACACAAAAATCCTGGAAGAATTACAAATTGTTGGCTGAGTAACTATTGCTGTCTGTATTCACAGTGAGAGAAATATATGGCTTTGGGTTAAACACAAGTTATATAACTGCCTGATGAGAATGCAGAAAGGGCTTTACCAAACATCTCTTGGGCAATAAATTAGATTTTCATCTAAATTCTGCAGTGTTGAGAACTACTGAACACAGAGATACGTGACATTCTGTTATTACAGGGGCTGGTTGCCACACAGGTTGGTTGTCACAATGCTCATAACTCAACATTTGGAGGGTGCTGTGAATTGTGAGTGCCCACAGATCAGGCATTTTGGTAATGCCTGTCAATTTGGATCAATATTGCTGCAGAATTATTTTCCTGCTTAGAGACAAGCTATGTTTTTCCAAGATACCATGTTGCATTAGCTCAACCCAGGGACAGCAGTGATCTGCTGACCGTTCTGCAGTGTTCTGACTGATATGAAGGACACATTGTATTGTTATTAAATGAGACGCAAACAATTTCAGGCTCTACAAATCAAATTCCCCACTGTTATCTCAATGGCTTTGATGGCACATTCTGTCTTTGTACTGAATGTGGTAACATCTCAGGTCTAAATGACTTTGTGATTGTCCATCATGCATGGATCTCCAGGCATTGTGCTACATTTGTCATTAAATTCCAAAACAGATTATAGTTGATGTGGCTAAATATCCCCTGGCTTTAAAAACCCAGTTACTGGCATGGGGAAAATTCATCCTCATTATGACATAAACATTAGGAAAGATCAAGGACTCATTATTTCAAATGGAAATGTCCTTCATTTTGGCATCATCCTACAGAATGGTCCGAAGGGTTGGATCATGGATTCACAAACCAAGAGAAGTCTAACTTTTCAATGATTTTTGATGGCAGGATAAGATGCGTGAACGATAAAAACTGTTATACTTTACAGAATAAATAATAGTCATTTCTGAGAGCCTTCAATATCAATCCTATCCCACTGTCAGAAGGGGCCAAGAGGTTAGTGGAGGCATGGGAGAAGAGTGGCAAAAACTAAATAATTCACCACAACTTGGCGGAGCAGTACCATCTCAGAGATTGCTGCTCCAAGAAACCTGAAATGAGTCACGCTGCTCTCGAGCATCACTCTGCTGTTTGTCGTGAATAACAACTAAGCCATACATACACGGGCACCTCATGTTCACCTCAAGAAACAGAAACATAATTATTTGGCTTTAGTTTAATTTAGTTAGTTGATTAGAGACTTGGAGGGGGAAAGGACCCTAAACACCCCTAGAACATGGCACATTTTCTTCGATAGTAAACAGAAGTTGCATTTAGAATGTAGGTACATGAATTATTTTGGGCTCTAATATCTGAGATCAGAAATTACAATGTACTGCTAATCTAAAAAGTCACTGTTTTGCGTTGGTATTGGTTAGAGTCTCTATTTACATTTTAGTAATTTAGCAGACGCTCTTATCCAGAGCGACTTACAGTTAGTGAGTGCATACATACCTGGCGTTGCAAGCGCCATGCTCTACCAACTGAGCTACAGGAGGCCCACATCTGTTTGTTTTTTCTATTAGGTCTAATTGGCCCAGTCTCAGTACTTGAATTAATCAAATACTGTACATGTAAATGAAGTTATACCTCGTATTTGCTTACTTAGTAATGGAGTACTTATCTTTGCAATAATCACTTATTCTTGGCAGGGGATGTAATTTGTCAAATATCAACAGACTCTTATTTTTTACCATTTGATTAGTAACTCTTCTCATTTACATATTTATCCACATCAAACATGTCTTGTTGCATGAGATGAAAGGGCAATTTAGTCCAGAGGATTATTTAGTATTATTTATGGAGGCGTAAATACTTTTGGATGACAGTTCAAATCAAAAATACATGCTGGCATCTTATTAGAAAATTTGATTTGAGTTCCATTAAGCAAACAGTTTAGTTTATGTTTTGAAATTTAGGAGAGAGTGTGGGTAAAAACAAGAACATGAGGAGTTGAAGATTTTAACACGTAATCAGAGAATCCCATAGGGTGTCGAGGAGTTTGCAATCTGCCTGAGGATATGCTAATCTTGATTATACAGACCCTGAATGATCGGGATGGAAAGAGTGCTTTGACAACATCCTAAAGCAGCTGAATATGTTGACAACAGAATTACAAACTGTATGTGTGTGTTTACATTACTTTTACTGGATATTACATCTTTGATTAGTTAAGGGTTAGTGTAGGACTGAAGAGACAGGCTATATGCACAGATGGAATCAGAACAGTGATTTTTTTGTTTACAATACTCTAGTCTACGAGACTGTAAAACGGTAATGTGGCTAATCACCTGTTCCCCATATGTAATCTCCTTTTGGGTAAGTCTAAACAGTCTCACATACCAGTTAATAGTTATGATGTCTATTTGAATTGGTACCTCCCTACAGAGAGGCCCCGCAAACACTATCTATGCCGGAAGGAAAAACTCAACATGATCTACCTTAGGGAGGGGAGATTATACCTGCTTAACTTAAGCAGCCCACATATTGTATCAGAGCAGCAATTAAATCACCCTGCTGATGTCTCCCATAATCACAGCAAAGAAAGAGAGAGAGAGGTTAGGAGTAGCCAGACAGGCGCCCCCACTGCTCACAGACCGAAAGGAAGAGATGCCAGCCTTGCAGAAACAGACATAAAGTAGTTGTAGTATGCTTACTAAGTGGAGGAGTATACTCTAGTTTAGGAACTTTTTTTGTCATCAACCTCTCATGGCATGATTGTGTTCTTATGACTACAGTGCTGTCCTTGTTGTGATAGGCTACGTAGCTCTTTCCTGCAGTCAAACGACATAATTAATAAACAGTCAAACAAATAAAAAACAATGCTGAAAATTCGGTGTTTATGTCAAACGGTTTTGTTATATTTCAGTCTATAAAATGTAATATTGGGATGCAAACTCAAAATGTAATACATTTAAGCCCATAGCCATGTGTGTGAGGTGTATACTTTTGTTTCAAAGTAGATCTGTTTAAGACTACCAAAAAACACTCTGTGTGACCCTGATTTAGCCCATTGCAGTAAAAGGTTAAGTGTAAATGTATCTGCATCACTATACTACAGATGTGTGTGATATCAGGACACACTTGGGGTGGAGGAGGGGGCTTGAGATGCAGTGCATCAGCCCTAGATATAGGGTGTAGATAGACTTCCTTGGTATTGTGATATGGGTTAACAGTCTTGGGAGCAGGTTTGTTTGTGTGGTCATTGCCAAACTTTTAATGAAAGTCATCAACTAGGAGCAGAGACGAGCAGAGACTTAAAACTGTAAGCCCAGTTTGCTGTCTTTGCCCTGAACAGGCAGACTTCTGTGACAGAAAATCAAGAGGAATATGTACTTTTTACCTGAGGGTTAGGAAATGAGTACATATTCCTCTTGATTTTATCTGGAATTTTATGGTCTAAGCCCATTGGTGTGTACATAAATAGTTTTTGAAAACCAACATTATATTTTAGACATGTCGTGAACTGCAATTTTAAAGGTGGATATGCACCGAGATGAGAGTTTTCGTTACCCTGACTGCTCAAAGATTTTGAGGTAAACTCTGTCTGGCAGACAATGCATGGTCTAGTATCTCTAATGGCCCCATAAGCCCATGTACATAAAAGAGCACTCACTGGAGACAAATATGTCGGCTCCTCTCTTACCAATGGTAATTCTGGCGTAACCCTACTTTATAAAACAATGCTCTGACTTTAAGAAACTTAGTTGTGTATACACTGCATTCGGAACGTATTTCCCTCACCAATCTACAACACAATACCCCATAATGACAAAGCGAAAAACAGGTTTTCAGAAATGTTTGCAAATTACAAAAGAAAATACAAAAGAAAATAAATACCTTTTTACATAAGTATTCAGACCCTTTGCTATGAGACTCGAAATTGAGCTCAGGTGCATCCTGTTTCCATTGATCATCCTTGAGATATTTCTACAACTTAAGTGGAGTCCAACTGTGGTAAATTCAATTGATTGGACATGATTTGGAAAGGCACACACATGTCTATATAAGGTCCCACAGTTGACAGTGCATGTCAGAGCAAAAGCCATGAGGTCAAAGGAATTGTCGGTAGAGCTCCGAGACAGGATTGCGTCGAGACACAGATCTGGGGAAGGGTAGCAAAACAATTCTGCAGCATTGAAGTTCCCCAAGAACACAGTGGCCTCCGTCATTCTTAAATGGAAGAAGTTTGGAACCACCAAGACTCTTCCTAGAGCTGGCTGCCCGGCCAAACTGAGCAATCGGGGGAGAGGGGCCTTGGTCAGGGTGGTGACCAAGAATCCGATGGTCACTCTGACAGAGCTCCAGAGTTCCTCTGTGGAGATGGGAGAACATTCCAGAAGGACAACCATCTCTGCAGCACTCCACCAACCAGGCCTTTATGGTAGAGTGGCCAGACAGAAGCCACTCCTCAGTAAAATGCACATGACAGCCCGCTTGGAGTTTGCCAAAAGGTACCTAAAGACTCTCAGACCATGAGAAAGATTGTCTGATGAAACCAAGATTGAACTCTTTGGCCTGAATGCCAAGCGTCACGTCTGGTGTAAACCTGGCACCATCCCTACGGTGAAGCATGGTGGTGGCAGCATCATGCTGTGGGAATGTTTTTCAGCAGCAGGGTCTGGGAGACTAGTCATGATCGAGGGAAAGATGAACAGAGCAAAGTACTGAAAGATCCTTGATGAAAACCTGCTCCAGAGCGCTCAGGACATCAGACTGGGGCGAAGGTTCAGCCTCCAACAGGACAACGACCCTAACCACACAGCCAAGATAATGCAGGAGTGGCTTCGGGACAAGTCTCTGAATGTCCTTGAGTGGCCCAGCCAGAGCCCGGACTTGAACCCAATTGAACATCTCTGGAGAGACCTGAAAATAGTTGTGCAGCGACGCTCCCCATCCAACCTGGCAGAGCTTGAGAGGATCTGCAGAGAAGAATGGGAGAAACTCCCCAAATACTCCCCAAATACAGGTGTGTATTCCAGTGACAATTTTCTCCCCCCCACCCCACAAACTCTGAACAGTAGCCATTAAAACAATAGCAATCGCTATCAAATCGATATTGATGCTATTAAACATCACATATAGCCAATCACCATACTAATGATATATATGTAATGGAGTGATGGTGTAACAACATATGTGGTGGTCGTAAAGCCATATTGAATCCCGTTGGCTGGGCATCTGGACTAAAATGATAATGCCATTGTGGAAGGGCAAACCTCCCCTAATCCTCCCTCCTGTTGCCGGAAATTGACTCAATACATCACTTACTATCCAACACCATTATCTACCATCAATCCAGATTCTGGTATTGTGTTACCTTATTATGTCAACAGAGTAAATGATTCAGAACCGATTGCGCTCATTACAATGTTATAAGTATATCCCCTGAAAGGCTAGTTGTGTAACCTAAGTGTGGCATCTTCACAATGTATTCAAACTGCACCGTCTCCAAAATTTCAGCCTATCAAAGATTCATAAGAATCCCTTTAAAAGAATGCCCTTAAAAATACATGATACAAGAAAAAGAATTCCTTTTTAAATATTGGTGATGCACTTAACGCTGTGATGGAGTTCAAAGATTTACATTGAACAGGAACCACAACCTAACTCAACAAATTACCAATTCCTTCAGTTCATCTAGTCAATAGAGTGTTAAGGGGTGGTGTAGATAAGAGGAGGCTTAAGTGTAAAGTGGTTGTTGCTGAGGTGCATATTGCAGGTGAGTATTAGGGAGAGAGTATAGGGAGGCACTCTTCGGAGAGAGCCCAGGGAGAGAATCCAGGGAGGCAGTACAGCAAAGGTGTATGCGTGACAGGGAGCATTTCCTGAATCACTCTCCTTCTGTGACCGTTGAACCAACTCTTTCACCATGTATCCTGCCTCTCTCAAAATCCAAAATAACCTGTGCTTGACTTGATGGAGTGCCATGAGGAAAATCCTATATTGGTCCATCTCCAATGGTTGTTGTGTACTGTGCAACTGCAGTTTGCCTGTTTAAACTGACTACAAGCATTCGTGTTCATTGAAAGGACACAGTTACAATTTTATGCATTGATTTACATACACAAATACACAAGTGCAGTGCTACATAAAAGGTAGATTTTAAAGGTTACTTTACTAGAACTATTGGATGAATTCAAATGAGCAGCAATGACTGCTGGAAAATCAGCATCTAATCAACATCCAACCAAATCAATATCTCCGTACCATCTTTGGGGATTAGCGGTGACCTGAGCAGTGTCCATGACAGTACCAATGACATGGTGGCCTGCCTGGGAGTGGGATGCTGATGCATCAGTCCCTGGGGTATGTGTTATTATGGATGTTTTCAGATGAACAACAGACTGTAGAGTCTAGGTCCATGTGAGCAGTCAGCCAGACCCACATTAGCATACTGGTGTCTTATTATCCTGCGGTTAATGATGACAAATAGAGAGGACACTGATGACCGCAGAACATGGAGGCTGGGTATGGGAAGGAGTGGTTGACTGTACTAATACTTTGTAGATAAAAAGCACAGTGGAAGTGAGTTATGTCGTGGCTGATTCTACTGAAGCTGATAAAGAATTAAGTCTATCAGTGATCTGTACACAAAGGATGTTTCCCCCACTATGCAAATTAAACACATTTTCCTTTTTATACATTCATGTTTGTTGACTTCATATCAGCATGAAGGGCCCATGTAGCTAAGTAACTAATCCCTCTGATATATGATAATTCAAACAATGTATGTGACCATCTATTGGAATTCGTGCTCCACCGGTATGGTACACAGATTAGTTGACCGAAAATTGACATAAAGGCCTAGAATGTGTATGTAAATCTCCAGTGAAACACTTCCAGCAATCATTCCAAGCAGTTGTAAAGCTCTTTGTTTATCATGTCTGTCTATGTGGGGCGACCTGGAGAGCCGTGTCATTTATATAACACTGAACTAAACAAGAAGAGTTGAATTAATCTGCAGACAACTGATTGATACAACCCTCAACCGGGGCTGTGTAAGCTGCCTCCTCTCAAGAAATAACATAAATAATACACAGGCTCAGACCTGTAGTATGTGTTTCCTGCTGTTGTTCCAGGTGACATTAAATGCTTATGGACTTTACACCCACTAGTTGTAAAGGTATTATGATCTGTAATCAGCCTCCAACAGAAGTTTTATTCTACACATGTTCAAAGCTAAGTATAGACTTCTTCACTACCTAGTGGATGTCAATGTACCATGTGTTGGCTAAGGGTTAAAGGGGTCATTGCGAGAATATAAAGTAAAAACGACAGCAGGAGATGAATAATAATGTTGTCCTCTGTCTTCTTTGCCCTTGTAGATCAAACCAAAACATCCCCTCTGCACATCTCAGAGCTCTTTCACTGTACCAGATATGATCTACAAAGGACCTATTTTTAAGATGCAACTATGTATTTTGTCCAAATACAATGGAACAATGAACAATGATTTTACACTGGTACCATTCCATTTTATTTATTTTGGGTAATGATATGTAAAGAATTCAGAATCCCTTTTTGAAAGTCACCGGAGAGAAACACAATGGAATGTTTAGGACCAAAACAGATACAGTAGTCAGTGTAATATAAGTGGCGTTGCTGGGGAACATGAGGCTTGCCTGAGACTAGATTCTGTATTCAATTGTATCACAAATCCCAAATATTTTCCAGGTCAGTGCAAAAAGCACATGTTCCTGGGTTATATAAACATGGGCATGTGATGTTCTGTTATCATCGCTCTAAATGTAGTTCCGCATCAGTGTAGATATACGGGTGGTGATAAAACTACAAATTCTAGCATTTCCACATGTTGCGTGCAGTACAGTGCTTGTGAATCTGACATTTGAAGGAAAGCTTCAGGCGCTTCTGAGAAATTGGGTTCGAAACCATTCATAGGGTGATACTAAATATTACAACATACTCTCTTTATTTTCATTAAAGGTGTTTGTTGGAGATATTTTGCTTCAAGGAGTTATGGTCCTCTGTAGCTCAGCTGGTAGAGCACGGCGCTTGTAACGCTAAGGTAGTGGGTTCGATCCCCGGGACCACCCATACACAAAAAAAAAAAAAATGTATGCACGCATGACTGTAAGTCGCTTTGGATAAAAGCGTCTGCTAAATGGCATATTATATATATTATTATTATATGGTAAGGCTGGTGAACCAACCTTCAATTGTTACAAATGAGTACATGGTTTTGTTTATTAAACCAAGGCACCTCACCATCCATGCATGGCACAGGCAGCTGGTAAGGCTAGCCATTCAATTAGATTAATTCAAACCAGATATAAAACCAGATATAACTGAACTGTTATTGCTAGGGGTCAATGCAAGGACACTGGATCCTCATATTGTATCTGAATGAAACAGTTTTTACTATGCAACAGTTCATCACCGCTATCCTCATAGGACCCTCAGCGATGCGCATCTGTTGTTGTGTATGCGTGTGGGGGGATGTTGGCAAGCATCTCATTAAAAGATGTAGACTACTGGATACATCTGGTCCCATTGAATTCAGATGAGTAAAACGTTCTTTCTTGTGACCAAGAATTTCGGACAATGTTTGTTTGTTTTCAATTCAGCATATTTTCTTATTTGGAAAAAGCAACAACACTTTTATCTTTCATACAACACTGAGCATCTTAGTGCTGGGCAAAACACTTTGATTTGTGAAGGGAAATCATAAGACAAACCCAAGGACAGCACACGACATCAGGGTCAAATGTCATGTGTTATCTCATGGTGTAGGCTATGCATTTGGTTGATTTCAATACATACCGTGGAATACATTCTAGAAATGAAGGCTACTGTACAGTAGGCTATGTTGATTAGATGTACCAATGGGGGGGATCTTCCCCAGGTGAAAGTAAATGGGGACTGACCATTTGGGTATAACTGTCTCCCATGGTTGAAATGACCCAGGCTTCATCATCAAATAATGTGTCAGACAAATGATATTATCTCATTTTCAGTTATAGTAAATTACAGCAAATAAGAATATTAATAAGAACATTAATCCCTGTGTTGAACAAATGTGGAAACTCTCCAAAAGAGACCAGTGAAAACCACAGTGTTCGTACATTACAGCTAACAAGACATGGTGGGTTGTTAAAATAGCCCTGAACTACAAACCTCCAAGACCAAGACCAAGACCAAATACACTCCAAAAGGGTTCTTCGGCTGTCCCCATAGGAAAACCCTTTTTGGTTCCAGGTAAAACCCTTTTTGGTTCTAGGTAGAACCATCTAGGTAGAACATGGAATCCAAAAGGGTTCTACTTGTAATCAAAAGGGCTCTACTTGGAACCAACAAGGATTATTCAAAGGGTTCTCATATAGGAACAACCAAAGAACACTTTTAGCTTCTACATTGCACCTTTTTTCTAAGAATGTAGCCTGTATCAAGCACATTGACAATTAAAACGTGTCATTTATTTTCTTTCCTATGGAAATCCATTTGCAAAAAACACTGTGGGGGGAGCTGTCCAGGGTGCTGAAAGCAAAACCGTAGGGGATCTGTCCATGGTGGCGACGAGTCGCGTAGGCTATAGCCTAGATTACATCTTTCAGCTCAGTGAAATATATATTGTTTCAATTGTTTACAATGTGAAAGATTTAGCTATAGTATAATTCTGTTTGCTGGATCTATTTAGTAGCACCCAATTGAATACACGTCCGTTGCACGCTCAAACCTGCCAAACCAACTCTCTCTTTCAACATCTTATGAGGCATTTCTAGCATACGAAAATAACACTCAAAACGATTTAGGGTGCATTTTTAAGGATAGTAGCAAGCTAAGGTTTATTGTCATCTCTTCACAGCTCTGCTTCCGCGCGATGAAACCACGCATGTGTAGATCTGTGCTGCAGCAACGTGCATCCGTTCCTCTTTGACCCCAGAGTTAATCTACATTCAGACTGACGATTCAATATATTTCTCCGTTTCTGGATATTAAGCTATTCCGGAGCCGCTGTATTTATGTAGTTTTACTATTATTTCGTAAGATCGGTGAAGCTTGCTTCGATTCAATCAGTTGTGTGTCCGTTTTCCTCAACACTGCAGCAGGTCTACATTTTCCGAACCGAATGCTAACGCGAGCCGCTTATGCTATTTGCGTAATGTATCACAGTGAGTATAGACAGTAAATAAGGGGACCCGTCCATCTGCAATAAATAAGGGGACCCGTCCATCTGCAATAAAGAGGAAAAGAAGATGGTGAAAATGGCTCCTCCAAATGTAGCATCTAAATGCTCGACAGCGATGGAGAAGGCTTCCTTCCCTCTAAAGCTATTTCTCTGGGTGTTTTTATTCGCTAATTTTCCTACAAGGTAAGCGGAAACATACGAGGCTTTTATTAAAGTGCAGTCGCCAGATACATGTATGGCCGGGCGAATATATTTTTTATGCTTACTAGAATGAGAGCCCAGCCCAGTTATTTCAATATATTATGTTTCCTCGAATCTTCGTCTTATGCTTTCTCTCAGACATGATAAAACACTGTCGCTTCTTAGAGTGGCTTGTTACAGAACCAGGACTCGTTTAGTTAGGCTACATGTCAACCAATGTTTTCACACATTGTAACGGTATGTTAACAGGTTGGATATATATTATTGGCTCCATCGGGGCATTCACTGTAATGCTTCCAACAGATAGTCGTTTTTTTGTGAGGTTCTGCAGGATGTCCATTATTTCCACGGGTGTATTCGCTGTACAATGAATATAATAACGGTTCTGTGGGCTACTGGGCAAAGCTATTCAGATCTGAATAATATTTGAAGTCAATGTCATGAGCAAATATGTATAATATAGCCTACCATATATATGTATTGAAGAATTGCAAATGTAAGCTACTCTTTGTATTTATTGTATACCCTAATTGGATATGTGAAGACCTGGTGAAGACATAGTCTATTGACGCATGTTCCTTATATTCCAAGATCCAAAGCATCATCATTCCAGAATGTTTTTAAGGTGATGGACTGTGTACTTCCTGTAGAACTTCAATGAAAAAGCCACTGGTCTCATATGTAGCCCCCCTTAGCCATTATAATCATGATTCTTCAAAAGTAATTTTTGATTCCTATATCTAAATCACGACATTTCAAAATGGCAGACTTTTATATTTACAGAAGCAGTGCAATTGTAAAGGCAACAATATGGGGAAATCATATGGACTATCTCTCTTGAATGCAACCATCTTGATGTCTTAACGTTTGAGAATATTATACTGAGTCACTGCTAACTCCCGAATCTGTAGAAAGAAAATGCTCAATTGACTTGTCACGAAAAGGCAGCCATTGCAGCAAGAAAATATGAACACTTGAGAAGGAAGCAGATGGTTTAAGGGCTCACATCGCTTCCGTCTTATATGCTGCCTGAGGGTGAAAAATGGAGGGTGATAGATCAGTGTTCATTCAATTACCATCGTAGAAAATGCGACCATGGAGCTCTCTGGCCTAGATTAAAATGTGTGCACTGTGTGTGCAATTGTATTCACACATATTTCAGCCTTTAACGTGATTGAAGCCTAATTTAATAGGATTCTGTGGTTAAGAATTCAGAAATGCACAGTAGGATTTTCATATGCATCTGGGACCTTTGGTTATATCATATCACAGATCACATGAAAATGTTAAATAGATGCATGAAATGTAATGAACACCTTGATTGCAGCTCATGTTTATCAAAGACAGACACCATAAAGGTGCATTCTAGTTAGTCAGTCAATTCTAGGAGGAATACTTACATAATACATCCATAGGCACCTGTGAAAGAGCAATACTGTATAGGCTGTCAAGGCTAGGTACAACGTAAGGTTTGGCCTGTCCCTACAAATGGCATAGGGAATTTATTTTGACACATTTATTTGAGGGGTGTAGTTGTTACTACAATTTCCTTACTAGCTATTTGAACTTCAATATTTTTTTTTACACGAGTATGACCTATGAAACCACTGTTAGTAACAATAAGATACTCATAACAATAAGATACTCATAACAATAAGATACTCATAACAATAACATTATCATAACAATAACATACTCATAACAATAACATACTCATAACAATAACATACTTCCACTCCAACTATTTGGTTTACAGTATACTGGGCCATGCCCACCTATAGTTCACTGTTGGTAGCACCGGCACCCAGGGGAAACATGTGCCCTCTGATGTAATCCCCAGGAAGTATCTGTAAACCCAGGAAGTGCCAAGGCCTTGCCAGCACAAAGTACTGTCAGAATGAGACACTACCTGTAGCCTAGTGGCCCTCCCTTGGACCCCACCCCACCCAGGCATCTTGTGTTGTGACGTCTCTGATTTCAAAAGGTCAATAGATCATCACGGGTCAGGTAATCTGTGTTGAGTGGATTATCACAATATGATTATTAAGCCATGCCCAGACAGTGCTGGATTAAGGTGGGCCCTAGGCCAGAGGCATATAAAATAATAGGCATAGGTGTATTAAGCTGTATCACATTGGTGTGCCTTATCAAAGAAATGTGTAGTGTTTATTAAGCTGTATCACATTGGCGTGTCTTATCAAAGAAATGTGTAGTGTTTATTAAGCTGTATCACATTGGCGTGTCTTATCAAAGAAATGTGTAGTGTTTATTAAGCTGTATCACATTGGTGTGCCTTATCAAATAAATGTGTAGTGTTTATTAAGCTGTATCACATTGGTGTGCCTTATCAAATAAATGTGTAGTGTTTATTAAGCTGTATCACGTTGGTGTGCCTTATCAAAGAAATGTGTAGTGTTTATTAAGCTGTATCACATTGGTGTGTTTTATCAAAGAAATGTGTAGTGTTTATTAAGCTGTATCACATTGGTGTGTCTTATCAAAGAAATGTGTAGTGTTTATTAAGCTGTATCGGCGTGTCTTATCAAAGAAATGTATAGTGTTTATTAAGCTGTATCACATTGGCATGTCTTATCAAAGAAATGTGTAGTGTTTATTAAGCTGTATCACATTGGTGTGTCTTATCAAAGAAATGTGTAGTGTTTATTAAGCTGTATCACATTGGCATGTCTTATCAAAGAAATGTTTAGTGTTTATTAAGCTGTATCACATTGGTGTGTCTTATCAAAGAAATGTGTAGTATTTATTAAGCTGTATCACGTTGGCGTGTCTTATCAAAGAAATGTGTAGTGTTTATTAAGCTGTATCACATTGGTGTGCCTTATCAAATAAATGTGTAGTGTTTATTAAGCTGTATCACATTGGTGTGCCTTATCAAATAAATGTGTAGTGTTTATTAAGCTGTATCACGTTGGCGTGTCTTATCAAAGAAATGTGTAGTGTTTATTAAGCTGTATCACGTTGGCGTGTCTTATCAAAGAAATGTGTAGTGTTTATTAAGCTGTATCACATTGGTGTGTCTTATCAAAGAAAGGTGTAGTGTTTATTAAGCTGTATCACATTGGTGTGTCTTATCAAAGAAATGTGTAGTGTTTATTAAGCTGTATCACATTGGTGTGTCTTATCAAAGAAATGTGTAGTATTTATTAAGCTGTATCACATTGGTGTGCCTTATCAAAGAAATTTGTAGTGTTTGATACATTATGCAACCTTTTCAGACAATCATACTGTACCTACAACATGTACTAGATGGTCAAGTCAGAGCTCCAGTACAGCAAAACTCAGCATGGCGCTACTGTCAAACAGTTTACCTATAGCAGACCCACCACACCACAAATGTCTATTGTTCATTTGCCCCTCTCAATGTGTCCTCTCATTGTATACTCTCTTTCATCTCACTTGACATAGTCAACAATGTTGGATGTATGTTGGACAGGTTGAATAGCCTTTTGTCAAAGATGACAACAGTACACAACTACAGTATAGCATATTGGGGACATTTGTCAACGGCTTATAGGAGCCAAGAGCTTAAATCAAGTAAGTCACTGTATGGCATGCCAGAAGCAATGCCCTGGGTTGGAGCCCATGTTGCCCATTGGGTTAAACTGGCCCTGATCATAGCATCTGTTGTTATTGCACAACCAATATGTCAGACAAACTGCATCTATAGTGTGATCCCTCAGAATGTCCATGTTACTATGACCTACAGGTGTCGCATGTCTCTACCGGGCATAACTTTAATGAATGAAGTGGCTGGCCCTTTCTGTTTGCTTTGATGGAAGGGATTGGAGAGAGAAATGCTTGTAGGTTTGTCCATGCACATCTATTTATGGGCTTTGGGTATGTCTGCATTATTTTGAGAACACATTGTTACAATTGTTCACAAAATATGAAGAGATAAAGCTTCTCTCTCCCTAGTTGAAAGCATTTGAATGTGAAGAAGCATTGGTAAAACCTGAGGGTACCGTACTTCTCTGCCGTGACCCAGAGTTTGTCATCTCAGTTACTCATGGGGTAAATGTGAGAGCAATTTTAGATTCTGGGATACAACTGGGATCTGGGTCTCAATGTTGAACTGAAAACACATGTAGCCAGGACCCTCCAGTCAGTATTACAATAATACTGAAGTAGGACCACAGGGATTTATATGCACTTTTACATTAGACACTTCATTTACCTGGTGCATAAGATACCGCTGACTGTGTGGTATCTCAGGATGGCCACTGCTGTGTTAGCCTGCAGGTAGTGATTTCCAATTATCCTGAAAGACACACTGGATATGGACCGCTTGGCCTATTCTTAATCCTAAAAAGCAAGTTTATTTCCAAAGGGCACATGGCATAAGCCTACTGTAGTTGGTATACTGAGGATAATACATGCTGTGAAAAAGTATTTATATAACCTGCTTCCTTAAATTCCCACCTGCATGACACTTAATGTGTCAAGAATTACAGTAGGCCTACGTAGTCCCATCTTTCAATTTAACTGCTCTGTTTTAATCAATCAGCTTTCAGTGCTTCCAGGATTCTGCGATTCTGCGATCACATTTCTTTGGGCTAAATTCCCTGCATATTATGGGAGGGCTTGCAAATTTGACCAATCACCGCACTATTTCCGCATAGAAAAGTAAAATAGTCACAATATTATCGCATAAAACTGACCCATCACCGCAGTACAAAAAGAGGGCTTGCAATTTCAACCAATCACAGCAAATTTACCGCGTAGCATGGTTCAATCAAGCCACACGTCAACAAACATTTTCCTTCATCAGTGCATTTCCACGACAAAATTGGACAAAATCATAGCATATTTCCATGCAAAATGTCTGAATTGCCGCAGCAAAATCAAACCTTTTTGCCTGCAAATATCACAAAAAATCCCAGAGACATCCTGGAGGGACTGAGCTTCTGTGTGTTATTGGATTTTGACTGTGATTTGCCATCTTATACTAGCTAGTTGTAAAGAGACAGGGCACCCTCTTTCCCTCATAAAGCTGTGTGTATGCCTACAGGTCCTTTTTTCTGAACTGTTGATACAAATTAAACCAATAGTCTTGTGCCTCTCAAATTGGCCTAATCTGCCCTGAGTTTTATTTGTATCATTATTTGTTAATTTATTTAACCTTTATTTGTCCAGGTTAGTCTCATTGAGAACATCTCTTTTTCACTTTTTAATTGATGGAAAAAGTGTATTGCGCCTCTTAAACGATCCTTTCTAATCTGTCTGATTCCATTTAATTAGGCTTATCCGAGTCCACGAATATCGCTGCTGCAAGAGGTGAGCTAATTAGGGAGTACCAGGCCACCACAGGTCAGTTGATATGTTGCTAAAAGCTCTGCATCCTCAGGACAGGGCACCGAGAGGGAGGCCATTTTACAAAATCTCAGCTAAACTGCAATCTCACCCTCCATGAAATGAACATACATAGGCATTTTCATCTTGTTCCACCAGGGATATCTTAGTGCCTTCACTATGGCAATATCAAGCAAAATGGTGTGAGGTCCTCCATTAAGGCAGTCTGTGTTATTGTCTTTCATTAAGATTTTGCTAGCTAGCATAATGAGTCTTCATTAGGTGTAATGATTGTAAGAATGGTGACTAGTGATTGCCTGGTGTCTTGTGTGTGGTTGGCTGCATGGGAAGAGAGTTCGGAGGGGCCGTGCCAGCGTTAGCCACAATCACAAACACAGGGAATGATAGCTTACGGAAACGTGACATACTATCAACAGGGAAGCAGTGATTTTTGCACGTGATAATATTATGCTCAAGAGACCATTTTAAGTATACATCAAATCATCACAGCCTTTTTTGTAACATTTGAAATGATGGTTTAGTCACTGATTTGGGGGTCTTAAATGTATATTTGTATTTGATTAATTATTGGTTTTGATAAACATTTAATCAGACAGCATATTTAACAGTACTCATGTAACCTTCATTTTTAAATACATCCCAATTGGTTTCCTGAAGACCATGTTTCACATGCTGACATTTGAGTTCTCTTTTCATCTGATAACAGTTTTCACATGATGCAACCACCGTAAAGGACAATTTAAACATTTGAGTATAGGAAACAGTCCTCTTGTGGTTAGCTAGGCCCTTCTCAATGGAGGTAGCTACAATAACATTACTGTACTCCAGTGCACTCCAGCATCACACTCTAGCTTGGACATATTTATGGGCCTCCCTTTACCAAATGAACCACTGATACTTCAGATCTGTCTTCAGATTTCTCTTTCATCCAGCCACCTCTGGAGGATTTCCATTGACAGTACAGAGTTCTGTTAAAACCTAGGAACAGCACTTGAATGCTATTGGCTCAATCAACTCTGTAGTAGATTAAAACCACATAACTAAAATGTTCATTCTATTTCAATGTACATTCTAGTTCTATGATTAGAATCAGATCCATTTACAGTGTCCAAGGTAGCCCAAAAAGATCCAAGCTGTCCTGAATCCGTCTATGAAGTTTTAATGTGAGGGTGGTGCCCCCATATAGGAATATAGAGCACTTAATGCTGCCTGAGGAAGACTGGTAGTCAAAACACGATATCCTGCACCATACCTAAGTGCATGAAAAAGCCATTAGAGATATGTGCTGTTTTCTTTTGTTTTTGCTAAACATTATTCCAAGCTCAAAAGCCTCTCTCTGCTCAAAGGGCTTTCGGTGGCTGGCTGTTCTCAAGGTTGTTTTATTATATATCCCTCAGATTCCATGGGTACTGAGTTGGGGTGAGCTCTAGAGCTGTGAGTTTTGATACAATGGAAATCCTTCATATTCCATTGTATTGTGCCGTTGGCAGTAACAACCTCCCAGAGCCCACAATCTGTGTTTGCTAGGCTGATCACACACTTCATGGCAGTTTGTTGCCGTTAGCACTTCTAGATCAAGCTCATCTGTGGTGCACTCCAATGCACCATTATTAGTGTATGCACGTCTCCAGCCTCAATATTCCAGACCCATTGCAAAACACCTTTTATTCAGCATGTAATTCAGTTAGCTGACTCTTGGCTGAGTGAAGCAAACATTTATTGGGATTGTTGAGACGTCTTAATGCATTGAGACGTTTTACAGAGGTGAGCCAACTCACAATACTGACCCTTCTGCTTGAGCACTGAAAAGAGTGAAGAGAACCAAAGATTCCTTTTACAAAATCTCACAAATGGAACATACACTGTTTGTAGCTTGCATTTCTTCAGTGTTTTGTGAAAGGGTTTGGGTAACCATAATGTTTTCTCCCCATGTTTCTCTCCTAATTGGGTTTTTGGGGACTATGGCACTCTTGGTTGTCTTTACAAAATCTCAGAAATGGAACAACAGAGCAACTGTTTGTACCTTGCATTTCTTACATTTTTACATTTTAGTCATTTAGCAGACGCTCTTATCCAGAGCGACTTACAGGTCCCCCATGGGAAACGAACCCACAACCCTGGCGTTGCAAGCGCCATGCTCTACCAACTGTTTTATGAAAGGGTTTTGGTAACAGAATGTTCTCTCGCCGTGTTTCTCTCCTAACTGTGTTTTTGGGGACTATGGCACTATTCATTGCCGTTATCCTCAGTTCCAGCTGCACTTTGGGACTGGTGTCAGTTTGTGAGAACTTTCATGTAGGGCAACACATAGAGATCAGTGGCAAACAGCAGGAGTTTTGCCCTTTTATCCAGTTTCTGGCTTGTCCTTTAATTTCAACCAGAGGAAAGTGCACATTTGTAAGAATGGAGCCTAAATGTCACGCCCTGACTCTAGGGACTTGTATTTGTTGAGTCAGGGTGTGTATTTTATGTGTTGGGTTTGTCTAGGTTAGTTTCTAGATCGTTTAGATCTATGTTGGCCAGGGTGGTTCCCAATCAGAGGCAGCTGTAGCTCGTTGTCTCTGATTGGGGACCATACCTTGGTTGCCTGTTGGCACTAGTGGGGTGTGGGATCTTGTTCCGTGTGAGGTATGTTATTTGTCTACCTTGGACTTCACGTTTCGTTTATTGTTTTGTCGTGTGTTTAGTCGTCAATAAACATGAATGCATATCACGCTGCGCCTTGGTCCGTCTCGTCCGTAAACGATCCTGACAGAAGATCCCACCAATCCTGGATCAAGCAGCGTGACGAGGAGAGAGGATGGACTTGGGAGGAGATGAGCGAGAGTCTGGCAAGAGGGATGGAGGCCATGATCACGGGGGAGAGACAAGCCCCAAAAAATTTTAGGGGGGGGCTCACGCCGTGGACGACGAGGCAGCAGGAGGCCGCAATAGAGCGGTTCAGCCGTTTAGCAGAGGAGGCCGCCAGATTAAGGGGGTCATTGGTTCAGAGGGAACAGAAGGAAAGTGTAGAGGCACGGCGAGAGGAGCTGGTTAGGCAGCAGAAGGAGCGGGGGTTAATGAAGGAACCCAGTCCCGCTCCTCGCACCAATCAAGTGGTGCGTGTCGCCAGTCCGGTCCGGCCCGTTCCTGATTCCCGCACTAAGCCAGTGGTGGGTGTTCCCAGTACGGTTCGGCCCGTTCCTGCTCCTCGCATCAAGCCAGTGGTGCGCATCGCCAGCCCGGTCCGGCCTGTTCCTGTCCCTCGCACCAAGTCAGTGGTGCACGTCGCCAGCCCGGCCCGGCCTGTTCCTGCCCCGTGCACCAAGCCAGTGGTGCGCGTCGCCGGCCCGGCCTGTTCCTGCTCCCCGCACCGGTGCGCGTCGCCAGTCCGGTACGGCCCGTTCCTGCTCCCCGCACCAAGCCAGTGGTGCGCGTCGTCAGCCCAGTCTGGCCCGTTCCTGCTCCCCGCACCAGGCCAGTGGTGCGCGTCGCCAGTCCGGTACAGCCCGTTCCTGCTCCCCGCACAAAGCCAGCGGTGCGCGTCGTCAGCCCAGTCCGGCCCGTTCCTGCTCCCCGCACCAAGCCAGTGGTGTGTGTGTCCAGTCCGGCACGGCCCGTGCCTGTTCCACCGGTGCCTGGTCCGGCACCGGTCAGCTGCTCCACTCCGGAACCAGAGCAATCCGCTCCACCGGGGTCCAGTCCAGCTCCGGTCAGCGACTCCACTCCGGAGCCAGAGCAGTCCGCTCCACCGATGCATGATCCAGTTCCGGTCAGCGGCTCCACCCCGGAGCCAGAGCAGTTCGATCCACCGTCGTCGGGTCCAGCTCCAGTCAGCGGTTCCAGTCCAGACCCAGACGTCAGCCCCTCTCCAGGTTCGGGGTCTCCCACACCAGGGTCCAGACAGGGCTTGGTACTTCGTGGGAGGAAGGAGAGGGGAAGCAGCGCGCCGAGGTCCAGACCAGACCAGGGGCGCAACGGGGGGGTGGAGAGTAAGTGGTGGTCACACCCGGAGCCGGATCCGCCGCCGAGGCGGAATGCCCACCCGGCCCCTACCCTGTTATGTTTATGTGGCGCTGTCGGAGTCTGCACCTTTGGGGGGGTTACTGTCACGCCCTGACTCAAGGGACGTTTATTTGTTGAGTCAGGATGGGTATATTCCGTGTTGTGTTTGTTCATTGTTATAGAATCTATGATGTGTAGATCTATGTTGGCCGGGGTGGTTCCCAATCAGAGGCAGCTGTAGCTCGTTGTCTCTGATTGGGGACCATACTTAGGCAGCCTTTTGGCACAAGTTAGTTGTGGGATCTTGTTCCGTGTAAGGTATGTTTGTGTGTTACCTTGGACTTAACGTTTCATTTGTTGTTTTGTCGCGTGTTCATTCGTTAAATAAACATGTATGCTTATCACGCTGCGCCTTGGTCCTTCTCGTTCGTAAACGATCGTGACACTAAATGCATAGCAAGCTTAGCCTAGCATGATGTAGTGGTCTTTGCTGTGCTGATGTTGTGGATAGGTGCTGATTTTCTCTCTTTTCATTTTACCTCGCTGCTTATAGTGCTGATGGAAAAATCATTTATTCATATTTCCTCTGTTCCCTTTTTCTCTCCTCAGCTCCATCCAGACTGAAAACGATGATGATGAAGTGACCAACAAAACCTGGGTGTTGACTCCCAAAGTGTACGAAAGCGATGTCACCAACATCCTAAACAGCCTACTAGATGGCTACGATAACAAACTTCGACCAGATATAGGAGGTAGGTGTCATACCACTGCACATTGATTGGCTGCTGCTGCTATGGCCGCCCTCCCCGTTACCAATCTCCATTCTCATCAACATCGTCAACACAAGCCATGAGGGATGAGCAGACACCATCATCACTGCTAGCATCATCAGAGACAGCCCTCTCATTTCAATGAGCCCATTCAGACTACAGGACCGTAGGCCCACCACAGTATGACTCATGTAGACGAAACAGCATGCTAGCATTGTTATGCAGAGACAGCGTTAGCTGTGAAACCTGGACGGGCTGGTAATGCATCATGGGCCAATTAGCATTGTCTGTCACTGCTGTGGGCCAAGTATAGACCCAGTGAAGGAGCTTTCTCTCCCTTCACTTTGACTGGCAGCTGTGCTCAGCTCCCATGTTCAGACAGAGAATGCGTATACAGGTGTAAGATCTTAATTTGACCCGTATCGTCGCAGGAAAATTATTCTGCAGCGACAGGATTTTAATGTTTAGTCCATAATGTTGCTTGATCAGGTGGTTAGGCTACTAACTGACCAAAATCAGTCTACGAGAAAAGTGCAATAATGTTAATATAACCATGTGTTAGTGCAGGTGTTCAGTAAATGTGTGTAAATCATTAAGCTCATCTGCATTTCCTGCAACGCAGGAACATTCTCAGTGACAACAGAGTGATCAAATTAAGATCCTACATCTGTAGCTACAGTATATCTACACTCTAATAAAAAAGGGTTCTAAAAGGGTTCTTCGGCTGTCCCCATAGCAGAACCCTTTTTGGTTCCATGCAGAACCCTTTTTGGTTCTAGGTATATCCCTTTTGGGTTCCATGTAGAACCCTCTGTAGAAAGTCTAGCACATACCAATAGACTTCCAGTCATTGTGCTAATGCTAGTTAGCATTGGCCTGTGAAATTACCTCTAACTTCCTTCTTACTGGACACAGAGGCATAAAAATGGTATCCACAAGTTCATCTGACTCTGGGGAAGTAGACAAAGTGCTTCATTGCCAAAATCCCAAAGTATCCATTTAAGTACTTTACACCACTGCACAGATACAGTGGGTTATAATTAGCTAACAACAACCAAGAGCGCTTTTTCTCCTACAATCACTGGGATTTGGATTCATTGCAGATTGTGCCACAGTTCTTTTGAAGTCCATTTTGCAGCTCATTCAATTTTAATGCTGCTGCAGTCTATGTATAGCAATAGAGCAAAGAAGAGAGATAGACAGGGAAATACATTTTCCTTTCCTCGATTTATGATATCACAAGGGCGCAGGCTGGATTGTCATTATGGATGAAAATAAATGGTGTGCTTCATAGCATGCAGGTATAAACAAGAAATAATGTAATGCCATCCTGGAGCGAAATGAAATCGGACATCCAAATGGACGTACTGATAGTTTGCTTCATTTATTGTTTTGCTTTAGGTTTTACACGTCATTGCACCTTTGATGAGTATTCCCATGATGAAAGTAGAAGTTTGTTTATACAACTGCATTAATGTTATCATTCTAAAATGTTTTTATTTAATTTTGTATACCGCCATATTTGTTGTGTTTTTCAAAGACATCTCTATATATATTTAGAGAGAGAGAGCGCACCATGAGCAGCTCCACCATGCCATCATTACAAACGCATACACACTAACTGCTACAGCACTACAAGCTATTTAGCCTTTACATACAGTGGGGAGAACAAGTATTTGATACACTGCCGATTTTGCAGGTTTTCCTACTTACAAAGCATGTAGAGGTCTGTAATTTTTATCATAGGTACACTTCAACTGTGAGAGACGGAATCTAAAACAAAAATCCAGAAAATCACATTGTATGATTTTTAAGTAATTAATTTCCATTTTATTGCATGACATACGTATTTGATACATCAGAAAAGCAGAACTTAATATTTGGTACAGAAACCTTTGTTTGCAATTACAGAGATCATACGTTTCCTGTAGGTCTTGACCAGGTTTGCACACACTGCAGCAGGGATTTTGGCCCACTCCTCCATACAGACCTTCTCCAGATCCTTCAGGTTTCGGGGCTGTCGCTGGGCAATACGGACTTTCAGCTCCCTCCAAAGATTTTCTATTGGGTTCAGGTCTGGAGACTGGCTAGGCCACTCCAGGACCTTGAGATGCTTCTTACGGAGCCACTCCTTAGTTGCCCTGGCTGTGTGTTTTCGGGTCGTTGTCATGCTGGAATACCCAGCCACGACCCATCTTCAATGCTCTTACTGAGGGAAGGAGGTTGTTGGCCAAGATCTCGCGATACATGGCCCCATCCATCCTCCCCTCAATACGGTGCAGTCGTCCTGTCCCCTTTGCAGAAAAGCATCCCCAAAGAATGATGTTTCCACCTCCATGCTTCACAGTTGGGATGGTGTTCTTGGGGTTGTACTCATCCTTCTTCTTCCTACAAACACGGCGAGTGGAGTTTAGACCAAAAAGCTCTATTTTTGTCTCATCAGACCACATGACCTTCTCCCATTCCTCCTCTGGATCATCCAGATGGTCATTGGCAAACTTTAGACGGGCCTGGACATGTGCTGGCTTGAGCAGAGGGACCTTGCGTGCGCTGCAGGATTTTTATCCATGACGGCGTAGTGTGTTACTAATGGTTTTCTTTGAGACTGGGGTCCCAGCTCTCTTCAGGTCATTGACCAGGTCCTGCCGTGTAGTTCTGGGCTGATCCCTCACCTTCCTCATGATCATTGATGCCCCACGAGGTGAAATCTTGCATGGAACCCCAGGCCGAGGGTGATTGACCGTCATCTTGAACTTCTTCCATTTTCTAATAATTGCGCCAACAGTTGTTGCCTTCTCACCAAGCTGCTTGCCTATTGTCCTGTAGCCCATCCCAGCCTTGTGCAGGTCTACAATTTTATCCCTGATGTCCTTACACAGCTCTCTGGTCTTGGCCATTGTGGAGAGGTTGGAGTCTGTTTGATTGAGTGTGTGGACAGGTGTCTTTTATACAGGTAACAAGTTCAAACAGGTGCAGTTAATATAGGTAATGAGTGGAGAACAGGAGGGCTTCTTAAAGAAAAACTAACAGGTCTGTGAGAGCCGGAATTCTTACTGGTTGGTAGGTGATCAAATACTTATGTCATGCAATAAAATGCAAATTAATTATTTAAAAATCATACAATGTGATTTTCTGGATTGTTGTTTTAGATTCCGTCTCTCACAGTTGAAGTGTACCTATGATAAAAATTACAGACCTCTACATGCTTTGTAAGTAGGAAAACCTGCAAAATCGGCAGTGTATCAAATACTTGTTCTCCCCACTGTAAGATAGACAGAGACATATATAACACCAATAACAACCTAAACACAGAATACCCCATCGTTCATCGAATGTGCATCATTACACTTGTTTTTTTCTTCTTTCAGTCAAACCAACCGTGATCCACACGGACATGTTTGTCAACAGTATCGGCCCAGTAAATGCTATCAATATGGTGAGTATATTAGTCCCTTCTCAAATTACACTCTGAAGCTACAGTAATATTCCCTTTCGGTAGCTGGCAAATTGTTTTTGTTCATTGTCTCATCATTGCACTTTTTCCATACATTTGACATCATGGTCTGTTTATGTACACACAAAGCTTCATTTCAAAATAGATAGATACAATGGAAGTCGTAATGTTGATCAATTGCGTTATGTAAGGAATTACAAAATTGTGTTATGCTTGTGTTGCTTTCATGTCATGCCATGGATTGTTGCATACATCAAACCTGAGATAATATGGCCTAATTCCTGCTCAAGGTAATATCATAGCTTTTGTTGCATTTCCTTGGCTATGGTTGTCAGATAAACATACAGAATAAGCAACTCCAAGATGGTTGTTGCTATTTGTAGACAGAGTACAGGAGTTAAGCTGGGCTGTAAAAATAGGGCAGGATGGGTATGGTTTGAAGAGCCTGCAGCCATTGTGTCCCATTGTACTGTAACTGAAATCCCTGCTGAGGTTCCAATTTCATTGTAATTCAGCACAACAATCTCTCATCTCCATCATCGGCAAGCACCAAGCCACAGAGAGAGTCTTAGCACAAGTATAGCTCTGTTGCTGTCATCACGGGGTTAAGCGGCAGTTTGATCTCCTGTTAATCACCTTGAGGCTGTGTATGTGTGCGTTGTGTGTCTGTTTGCATGTGAGTGTGCCTATGTGTGTGCATGCACATGCATGTGTGAAGACCATATTGATTGCTGTACATTTAGATATAATCTGTCTTGTGGGTACGTTCACATTAAATCACATGGCTGTTGTTGAGGAAATTGTGGTGAGGATGCTAGTTTTTCTACAGAGAAGAGGATTATGGGTCGACTGATGATTCAGGGGTGTCTCGAAGCATGAGCATGATGGTGAATAGTATGGTATGCACTAGGACTACTCACTCTGCCAGATACTAGGAAGAGGTAGCTTGGAGTCCCCCTTTCCTTTCTCTTTTTCGTTGCCGGCTGTGATGAGTGTGATAGGAGTCAGGCGCAGGAGGGTAATCACCGAATGTAGAGTTTATTCCATTGTACACAAATAGCGCTGGATAGCGACAAACGAAACAGGCACAGGGGAAAATCTGCCCTGGCAATACAAGGTAACGGTAGCGCCAGCAATAACAGGCACAGGGGAAATATCTACCCCGGCATTAACAAGGTACGAGTAGCTCCACCGAGCTACACTACTCTCACGAATAAACAATCACCCACAAGGACAAGGGGGGCAGAGGGAACACTTATACACTGACTAATGAGGGGATAAGAACCAGGTGTGTGTAATTATCAAGACAAGACAAATGGAATGATGATATATGGAACGGCAGTAGCTAGTAAGCCAGTGACGATGAACGCCAAAGCCTGCCCGAACAAAGAGGGGAGGCAGCCTCGGCGGAAGTTGTGACAGTACCCCCCTCCAACAGCGCGCCAACCCAGGCCTCAGTGACGGCCAGGAGGACGCGGAGCAGGGCGAGCCGGATGGCGACGGTGGAAATCCGGCAACAGGGAGGGATCGAGGATATCCCTCACCGGGACCCAGCACCGTTCCTCCGGACTGTACACCTCCCACTCCACGAGGTACTGAAGGCCCCCCACCTGACGCCTTGAATCCAGGATGGAACGGACAGAGTACGCCGGGGCCCCCTCGATGTCCAGAGGAGGTGGAGGAACCTCCCGCACCTCAGACTCCTGGAATGGTCCAACCACCACCGGCCTGAGGAGAGACACATGAAACGAGGGGTTACTACGGTAATCAGGGGGAAGTAATAACTTATAAGTGACCTCGTTAATTCTCCTCAGGACTTTGAGCGGCCCCACAAACCGCGGGCTCAGCTTCCGGTAGGGCAGGCGGAGGGGCAGATTCCGGGTCGAGAGCCAGACCCGATCACCCGGTACGAAGACCGGGGCCTCACTGAGGTGGCAGTCAGCGTGGCCTTCTGACAACACACGGCGCACTGGAGGTGAATGTGGGCAACGTCCCACATCTCCTCCGCGCGCCGAAACCAGTTATCCACCGCAGGAGCCTCGGTCTGGCTCTGGTGCCACCTGTGCCAGAACCGGTTGGTAACCTGGATAAGAGTGTCTGCTAAATGACTAAAATGTAAATGTAACCTAAAACACATTGGAATGGCGTTAGGTTAGTAGAGGAGTGGCGGAGAGAGTTCTGGGCATATTCTGCCCATGGCAAGAACACCGGCCACTCCCCCGGCCGGTCCTGGCAGTAGGACCGCAGGAACCTACCCACATCCTGATTTACCCGTTCCACCTGCCCATTTGACTCGGGGTGGAAATCAGAGGTCAGGCTGACCGAGACCCCCAGATGTTCCATGAACGCCTTCCAGAACTTGAATGTGAACTGGGGACCTTGGTCGGACACTATATCCTCTGGTACCCCGTAGTGCCGGAAGACGTCAGTAAACAGGGCCTCCGCAGTTTGCAGGGCCGTGGGGAGACCGGGCAGAGGAAGGAGGCAGCAGGACATGGAAAAGCGGTCCACAACGACCAGGATGGTGGTGTTACCTTGGGAGAGGGGAAGATCAGTCAAAAACCAACACTTAGGTGACACCATGGTCATTGTGGAACTGGTAAAGGTTGTAACTTACCCGCTGGGAGGTGCCTAGGTGCCTTACTCTGGGCGCACATCGAGCAGGAGGAGACGTACACCCTCACGTCCTTAGCCAAGGTAGGCCACCAGCACTTTCCGGTCAGGCAGCGCACTGTACAGCCGATACCTGGGTGACCAGAGGAGGGTGACGTGTGTGCCCAGTAGATCAGATGATCACGGATAAGAGCAGGCACGTACCGCTGCCCTGCTGGACACAGAGGTGGAGATGGATCTGTGCATAATGCCTGCTCTATATCTGCGTCTTGCGTCCATACTATCGGCGCCACAATGCAGGAGGCCGGGAGAATGGGGGTGTTGTCTCTGGGCCTCTCCTCTGTGTCATACAGCCGGGACAGTGCGTCTGCCTTCACGTTCTTCGTACCCGGAATGTATGACAGTGTAGAATCAAACCGGGTGAAGAATAGGGCCCACCTGGCCTGGCGAGGATTCAGCCTCCTCGCTGCCCAGATGTACTCCAGGTTACGGTGGTCCGTCCAGACGAGGAAAGGGTGTTTTGCCCCTTCGAGCCAATGCCTCCACACGGTCAATGCTCGGACAACAGCCAACAGCTCCTGATCACCAACGTCGTAGTTCTGCTCCGCCTGGCTGAGCTTCTTTGAGAATAAAGCACAGGGGCAGAGCTTGGGTGGCGTGCCCGAGCGTTGAGACAGGACAGCGCCTATCCTTACCTCGGACGCATCCACCTCCACTACAAACGGTAGTGATGGAATGGGGTGGGCCAGTACCGGGGCTGAGGTCAACAGACCCCGCTGTTTGCTGAAGGCCAGGTCAGCCTCAGCAGACCAGCGGAGCCGGGACAGCCCACCCTTCAACAGGGATGTAATGGGAGCTGCGACTTTGCCAAAGCCCCGGATAAACCTCCGAAAGTAGTTGGCGAAGCCAAGGAAGCGCTGCACCTACTTAACCGTGGTTGGAGTCGGCCAATTACGCACGGCTGAAATGCGATCTCCCTCCATCTCCACACCTGAGGTGGTAATGCGGTATCCAAGGAAGGAGACGGACTGCTGGAAAAACATACAGTTCTCTGCCTTGGCATTAAGGTCATTTTCCAACAGTCGGGCCAGCACTTTGCGAACCAGGGACACATGCTTGGCGCGCGTAGCAGAATACACCAGGATGTCATCGATGTAGACCACCACACCGAAACCAAGCATGTCCCGAAACACCTCGTTCACAAAGGACTGGAAGACGGATGGAGCATTCATCAAACCGTAGGGCATCACCAGGTATTCATAATGCCCCGTGGTTGTGCTGAATGCTGTCTTCCACTCATCCCCCTCCCGAACACGCACCAGGTTGTATGCACTCCTGAGATCTAATTTGGTGAAGAAGTGCGCCCCATGCATTGACTCAATCACTGAAGGAATGAGGGGGAGAGGATAACTAAATCTTATAGTCTCCTTGTTCAGTGATCGATAATCAATGCACGGGCGCAGACCGCCGTCTTTCTTCTTCACAAAGAAGAAACTCGAGGAGGCGGGTGAAGTGGAGGGACGTATATACCCCTGGCCCAGGGACTTGGTGACGTATGTTTCCATAGCCTCCGTTTCAGCCTGCGACAGGGGGTACACATGACTCCTGGGAGGTACAGCGTCTACCCGAAGGTTTATCGCGCAATCCCCCGCCCGATGAGGTGGTAATTTTGTCGCCTGTGTCATAGAAAACGTGTGCGCCAGATCATGGTATTCGGGGGGAATGCGCACCGTGGAGGTACCATCTGGACTTTCCACCGTGGTTGCACCAACGGAAACACCTAGACACCTACCCTGACACTCTCGCGACCACCCCGTGAGAACCCTCTGCTGTCATGAGAATGTGGGGTTGTGGAGTGCTAGCCAAGGGATACCTAATACCACAGGGAAAGCAGGAGGCTCAATAATCGAAAAAGTAAACTGCTCACAATGAGTCTCCTGGGTGATCATGGTGACTGGTACAGTGACTTCCTTTACAAACCCGGACCCTAATGGTCGACTATCAAGTGCTCTGATTGGGAGTGGAATGGATAGGGGAACCAATGAAATGCCTTGACGGCGTGATAATGCCCTGTCCATAAAGTTCCCAGCTGCGCCTGAATCGAATAGCGCCTTACACTGGGGAACTACAATGTGATCAGGAAAGTGGATAGGTAGGGTACAGTGTGCAGCAGAGGGCTCTAAACGAGTGTGGGGGTTCGATACCTGGGGTGATGCGAGAGTGCCCTGCCTGCCACCTTAAGGCCCAAAAGAGCATTGACTACGACGTGTGGTGTACTGTCCCTTCGTGCCACCAGAGTGGCACTGTCACTGTCGTCCTCCGCTCTCTCGGACGGCGGCTCCACCCAGCTCCATCAGCTTGGGATCCGAGTCGTCCAGGATGGAAACGGGCAGACCCCTACCAGGACGTCCTCTGGCTGCCAGCAGGTTGTCCAAACGGATGGCCATGTCCACCAGTTTCGTGAAAGACAACATGGTGTCCCGGCAGGCTAGCTCCATCGAACGTCCTCCCGCAGATGGCACCGGAAATGGTCGATCAGGGCCCACTCATTCCACCCAGACCCCACTGCCAGAGTCCGAAACTCCAACACGAAGTCCTGCACGGTCCTCGTCCCCTGCCTCAGGTGGACCAGCCGCTCACCCGCCTCTCGACCCTCGGGCGGGTGATCGAAGTCCGCCCGAAAGAGGCGAGCGAACTCCCCGTAGTCCTCCAACTCCAGGGCTTTCCCCGAGAGGCAGGAAACGAGGACGGACACCTTCTCCCGCTCCGATGGCGCTGGCCTGATGCTGGAGAAGTAAAGCTCCAGTTGGAGGAGGAATCCTTGGCAGGGCGCCGCCGTCCCGTCGAACGCCGTGGTCAGGATATCTGGATCCCTCCGGGTGCTGGGGTGTAGCTGGCTGGATCCGGTTGGCCAGCTGGTCTCAACAGATCGGGTCCTCTCCTCTCCAGGCGTTGGACGACCTGAAGAACATGATCCATCGCTTCCCCCAAGCTGGCCATCATCGTGGAATGGTCCTGGACCCGTGCCACGAGTCAGGCGCAGGAGGATAATCACCGAATGCAGAGTTTATTCCGTCGTACACAAATAGCGCTGGATATCGACAAACGAAACAGGCACAGGGGAAAATATGCCCTGGCAATACAAGGTAACGGTAGCTCCAACAATAACAGGCACAGGGGAAATATCTACCCTGGCAATAACAAGGTACGAGTAGCTCCACCGAGCTACACTACATTCTGAGCAAAGAAAGTAATAATTAACACAAAAATAGCCATAAAAAAGCAAACTCGAGCAGGAACCGACAAGACGTGCGCCCTCCTCAGCTCCGCCATCTTAATCTAAGATAGTAAGATGCATTCTATTATGGTCAGTAGTCTGAGGTTGAAATTCAACCGAAGCTGCCGTAACAATGTTTGCAAATGTTTGTCTGTACATTCACACTTCTAATTCCGAAAAAGAAGCATCTAGCTGTCTTATAACAGGAATCTACATGGTAGCGGCAGGTTTATGCTATCCCCCAAACCAGTTTTAGTAGACTCTGGTGGTAAAAGAGATAAGTAGCCTACGAGATATTCACGAATTTGACGAAAACCACCTCAACATTTTTTATACCTCCAGTTTTGGGTTTAATGTGTCAATGTATAGTTCATGTACATGAATAATCAATGAATTTAATTACTGTTTTACTTTAGCCACGGAATCCCTTGTTTGAGACAGATTTGAGACAGACACTTTTTTAAAGCTGGAGGCAGCCATTTTTCCAACCTAAGGGTCATACGGAATCTGGGCAAGCCCCTAGCCATTTGATTGACAGCCAGCAAGAAGCACCAGAAACTGTGTGTTCTTCCTCTACGAGACAGACAGCCTACAGTAGTCGACCTAATAACTATAAGTAGTTAACACAAATACTTTCAAGAATCAAACCTATCAGCCGAACAGGTAACATATATAGGCTATGCATAATACACCACATGACCAAAAGTGTGTGGACAACACTAGATGTTGGAGCATTGCTGCAGGGACTTGCTTCCATTCAGCCACAAGAGCATTAGTGAGGTCGGGCATTGATGTTGGGTGATTAGGCCTGGCTCGCAGTCGGCGTTCCAGTTCATCCCAAAAGTGTTCGATGGGTTTGAGGTCAGGGCTCTGTGCAGGCCAGTCAAGTTCTTCCACAGCGATCTCGACAAACCATTTCTGTATGGACCTCGCTTTGTGCATGGGGGCATTGTCATGCTGAAACAGGAAAGGGCCTTCCCCAGACTGTTGCCACAAAGTTGGAAGCACAGAATCATCTAGAATGTCATTGTATGCTGTAGCATTAAGATTTCCCTTCACTGGAACTAAGGGGTCTAGCCCGAACCATGAAAAACAGCCCCAGACCATTATTCCTCCTCCACCAAACTTTACTCTTGACACTATGCATTGGGGCAGGTAGCGTTCTCCTGGCATCCGCCAAACCCAGATTTGTCCATCGGACTGCCAGATGGTAAAGTGTGATTCAACGTGTTTCCATTGCTCCAGAGTCCAATAGCGGTGAACTTTACACCACTCCAGCCGACGCTTGGAATTGCGCATGGTGATCTTATGCTTGTGCTACCCGTTCTGTGAGCTTGTGTGGCCTACCACTTCGCGGCTGAGCCGTTGTTGCTCCTAGAGGTTTCCACTTCACAATAACAGCACTTACAGTTGACCAGGGCAGCTCTAGCGGGGCATAAATTTGGCAAAATGACTTGTTGGAAAGGCGGCATCCTATGACAGGGCCACATTGAAAGTCACTGAGCTATTCAGTAAGGTCATTCTACTGCCAATGTTTATCGATGGAGATTGCATGTCTGTACGCTCGATTTTATACACCTGTCAGCAATGGGTGTGGCTGAAATAGCTGAAATTGAAGGGGTGTCCACATACTTTTGTATATATACTGTATGTTTTTATTCCAAATGTATGGTATTATTTATGAACACTTATTTATGAATCAATGTATTGACATGTATTTTACAACAACCGATCGTTGTCTATAGAATGCTGATTAGCTTAAAATATGTTTGATGAAGTAGGTTATACTTTATAAAAATATATGCTACAAAGTATGTGATGTAAATTGTATACTGATATATACTGTATACTGAATTGATTTCTGAGGCTTCATGTACAGTAGGCCTCGATATCCTGACTGTTTGATTATAGACTGTGAAAGCCCATTAGCTCTGAGACTTAGATCAGGCTGGGGTGGAATGGGATGGACCCCCCCTACTGTGGTGAGAGACAGAGGTAGGATAGGAGCAAGGCCCAAATGAAAAGGCATGGGAGCCATGTCATTGACTTTGGGCTGTCTGTTTATTTATATATTTTTTAAATAGCCTATTGAATTGGCATAAATGTTTTCTGGGTAACAGAGTTGCTTTTTATCTTGTGTATGACTCTTTGGTGTGGATTTGGGCTTTATTGTTGGGCTAAGCTTTGTAGAAAAGTTAATGCCTCTATACCCTCTCACACACACACAACTCCCCAGATTTTTCTCTACCCGCACATCACTTTTTAACCTCAGGACCATTCCATAAAGCATAATGAAAAAAATTAAATGGTCAAATAATAATCAAATATTATACCCCCTCTCTGCACATCTCTATTTTTCTCTCTTTCACTTTCCCTCTTTTTCTTCCTTTCTCTCTCTCTCTCTCCTCTCTCGCTCTCGCTCTCCTCTCTCTTTGTCTCTCCTCTCTCTATCTCTCACTCAAACACACACACACACGACTACCCACACACACTGCTCTCTCCTTTCTTCTGTGCTCTATTGAATAGACTTCATATACAGTGCCTTCAGAAAGTATTCACATCCCTTCACTTTTTCCACATTTTGTTGTGTTACAGCCTGAAATTAAAATGGATAAAATTGCGATTTTTTGTCACTGGCCTACACACAATACTCCATAATGTCAAAATGGAATTATGTTTTTCAAGTTTTTTACAAATTAACTTAAAATGAAAAGCTGAAATGTCATGAGTCAATAAGTATTCAACCCCTTTGCTATGGCAAGCCTAAATAAGTTCAGGAGTAAAAATGTGCATAACAAGTCACATAATGAGTTGCATGGACTCACTCTGTGTGCAATAATAGTTTTTAACATGATTTTTGAATGACTACCTCATCTCTGTACCCCACACATACAATTAACTGTAAGTTCAGTCAGTCGAGCAGTGGATTTCGAACACAGATTCAACCACAAAGACCAGGCCAATGGTGACTTTAAAACAGTTACAGAGTTTAATGGCTGTGATAGGAGAAAACTGAGGATGGATCAACAACATTGTAGTTACTCCACAATACTAACCTACATGACAGAGTGAAAATAAGGAAGCCTGTACATAATAAAAATGTTCCAAAACATGCATCCTGTTTGCAACAAGGCACTAAAGTAATACAGCAAAAAATGTGGCAAAGCAATTAACTTTTGGTCCTGAATAAAAAGTGTTATGTTTGGGGCAAATCCAATACAACGCATTACTGAGTACCACTCTCCATATTTACAAGCATAGTGGTGGCTGCATCATGTTATGGGTGTGCTTATAATCGTTAAGGACTGGGGAGTTTTTCAGGATAACCTGGTTCAGTATGTTTTCCACCAGACACTGGGAGATGAATTCACCTTTCAGCAAGACAATAATCTAAAACACTAGGCCAAATTTACACTGGAGTTTCTTACTAAGAAGACAGTGAATGTTCCTGAGTGGCCGAGTTACAGTTTTGACCTAAATCTACCTGAAAATGGTTGTCTAGCAATGATCAACAACGAATTTGACATTGCTTGAAGAATTTTGAAAATAATAATGGTCAAATGTTGCACAGTCCTGGTGTGGAAAGCTCTTAGAGATTTACCCAGAAAGACTCAAAGCTGTAATCACTGCCAAAGGTGCTTGTACAAAGTATTGACTCAGGGGTGTGAATACTTATGTACATTAGATATTGCTGTATTACATTTTTTATACATTTTAAAATGTATGGGATATTATGGGATATTGTGTGTAGATGGGTGATAAAACAATCGATTTAATAAATTTTGAATGCAGGCTGTAACACAACAAAATGTTGAATAAGTCAAGGGGAATGAATACTTTCTGAATGCACTGCATACAGGTAATTGCCAAAATAAAAGAAACACTTGTGTAAAGTGGGATACAAAGTATATTGAAAGCAGGTGCTTCTACACAGGTATGGTTCCTGAGTTAATTAAGCAATTAACATCCCATCATGCTTAGGGTCATGTATAAAAATGCCCAGTTGCCCATTATTTTGGCTACCATGGCTAGAAGAAGAGATCTCAGTGACTTTGAAATATGGTCTCAAGGGAGCATAGGGGTTTAAAGGGTGTGTGTGTGTGTGTGTGTGTGTGTGTGTGTGTGTGTGTGTGTGTGTGTGTGTGTGTGTGTGTGTGTGTGTGTGTGTGTGTGTGTGTGTGTGTGTGTGTGTGTGTGTGTGTGTGTGTGTGTGTGTGTGTGTGTGTGTGTGTGTGTGTGTGTGTGTGTGTGTGTGTGTGTGTGTGTGTGTGTGTCTCGGTCACCAGATCTCAACCCAATTGAGATTCTGGAGTGGCACCTGAGACAGAATTTTCCACCACCATCAACAAAGCACAAAATTATGGAATTTCTCATGGAAGAATGGTGTTGCATCCATCCAATAGAGTTCCAGACACATGTAGAATCTATGCCAAGGCGCATTAAAGCTGTCCTGGTGGCTTGTAGTGGCCCAAGCCAGGAGGACGGGAGAGAAGGACTGGAGGAGTTGAGAGAAGAGGATGAAGTGACCTGTATTTCCCAGCCCTGTTGAATGGGAGACAGAGATCACTGCAGGAAACAATTCTCAGGGAGGTTATGAGGTTATATAATGCTTCTGCTAAACAATGGAAGATTAAGGTCACTTTATTTGTCAATTGCACACAAGGTCCAACCGAAATGTGACTTTCACTTTTAATTAACCCAACCCCTCCGAAAGACACACAGGTTTTGGAGAGGTCCAGGGGGCTGCCACACTGGGCACCCAGGGAGCTGTTATTGTGGGGGGGGTTAAGAGCCTTACTCTATGGCACAACAGCAGGCAATGACTTCTAGGATTTGATACCCTCCAGTTGCCAGCTCACCTTCGAACAGATTTTTTCCTGTCAGACCCGGGATTCGAACTGGCAACCCTCCAGCTTTTGGATCGCCGCTCTAACCGCTAAGCTACCTGCCGCCCCAGGGAAGCCATTCTTTGCCCTGTTATACATTTCATTTTCAAGTTTAGATGGTCCAGTTCAGCAGCACTATTTCATCGGGACAAAGGATTCATGACTGGAAAGGAAGCCATTTTTCTTTGAGAAAGTGCTCTTCCAATGTAAAACTGCCCTCAGAATAAAAGGTTTGGTGGAACCCGGAGAGTGATTTGTATTAACAGTTCTGGAGGACTCTCATCCTGTTAAGGGTCTCAGGGCACTCAGATCCAGTTAAGGATCCCAGGGTGCTCTATGGTAGTGTTTTTATTCGTTGTTAAATTTCAACACAGACTTTAACGTGTATATAGTCAAAAGTTTGGACACAGCTACTCATTCCAGGGTTTTTCTTTATTTTTACTATTTTCTACATTGTAGAATAATAGTGAAGACATCAAAACTATGAAATAACACATATGGAATCATGTAGGAAACAAATAAGTGTTAAACAAATCAAAATATATTTAATATTTGAGATTCTTCAAATTGCCACCATTTGCCTTGATGACAGCTTTGCACACTCTTGGCATTCTCTCAACCAGCTTCACCTGGAATACTTTTCCAACAGTCTTGAAGGAGTTCCCACATATGCTGAGCACTTGTTGGCTGCTTTCCTTCACTCCGCGGTCCGACTCATCCCAAACCATCTCAATTGGGTTGAGATCGGGGGATTGTGGAGGCCAGGTCATCTGATGCAGCACTCCATCGCTCTCCTTCTTGGTAAAATAGCCCTTACACAGCCTGGAGGTGTGTTGGGTCATTGTCCTGTTGAAAAACAATTGATAGTCCCACTAAGCTCAAACCAGATGGGATGGCATATCACTGCAGAATGCTGTGGTAGCCATGCTGGTTAAGTGTGCCTTGAATTCTAAATACATCACAGACAGTGTCACCAGCAAAGCACCCCCACACTATAACACCTCCTCCTCCATGCTTTACAGTGAGAACTACACATGCGGAGTTCTTCCGTTCACCCACACCGCATCTCACAAAGCCATTGCTGTTGAAACCAAATATCTCAAATTTGGACTCCAGACCAAAGGACACATTTCCACCAGTCTAATGTCCATTGCTCGTGTTTCTTGGCCCAAGCAAGTCTCTTCTTCTTATTGGTGTCCTTTAGTAGAGGTTTCTTTGCAGCAATTTGAACACGAAGGCCTGATTCACACAGTCTCCTCTGAGTAGTTGATGTTGAGATGTGTCTGTTACTTGAACTCTGTGAAGCATTTATTTGGGCTGCAAATTCTGAGGCTGGTAACTCTAATGAACTTATCCACTTATCCAACCTCTGCAGCAGAGGTAACTCTGGGTCTTCCATTCCTGTGGCGGTCCTCATGAGAGCCAGTTTCATCATAGTGCTTGATGGTTTTTGAGACTGCACTTGAAGAAACTTTCAAAGTTCTTGAAATGTTCCGTATTGACTGACCTTCATGTCTTAAAGTAATGAAAGACTGTTGTTTCTGTTTGCTTATTTGAGCTGTTCTTGCCATAATATGGACTTGGTCTTTTTCCAAATAGGGCTATCTTCTGTACACCCCCCTACCTTGTCACAATACAACTGATTGGCTCAAACGCATTAAGAAGGAAAGAAATTCTACAAATGAACTTTTAAGAAGGCACACCTGTTAATTGAAATGCCTTCCAGGTGACTATCTCATGAAGCTGTTTGAGAGAATGCCAAGAGTGTGCAAAGCTGTCATCAAGGCAAAGGGTGGCTATTTGAAGAATCTCAAATTTAAAATATATTTTGATTTGTTTAACACTTTTTTGGTTACTACATGATTCCATATGTGTTATTTCATAGTTTTGATTCCTTCACTATTATTCTACAATGTAAAAAATAGTACAAATAAAGAAAAACCCTTGAATGAGTAGGTGTGTCCAAACATTTCACTGGTAGTGTAAATGATGACTGTGAATGGAATTCACTCAAAACTACCATAGTGATGGGCAATTAATTAGGCACTGTCTTTGTTTATGAAATACTGCCTATGCACATACTTCTTATTCTGAAATGGGATACATCTACCTGTAAGGGGAGTCTACCTTGTATTAGTAGTAGCAGGTTGTTACAGTAGTAAAAAACATTATCTGATCTCATTTGGCCTTAGGAAAAAGAGCTACTGCGTAATACCGCCATGCCGGTTTGATTAAATCGAGCCTGTGTTTCTTTTCCTTCCGCAGGAGTACACCATCGACATCTTTTTTGCCCAGACGTGGTATGACCGGAGATTGAAGTTCAACAGTACCATGAAGGTCCTGCGTCTCAACAGCAACATGGTAGGCAAGATCTGGATACCCGACACCTTCTTCCGCAACTCCAAGAAGGCTGACGCCCACTGGATCACCACGCCCAATCGCATGCTCCGGATCTGGAACGATGGACGGATACTCTACACACTGCGGTGAGATGTCCAATGAAGAAGCACCGAAGGGTGACCCTGACACAAATGAGGAAACAGAGACTGTTTCCAGTTGACTGTATCTGACAGGCGGTAGTTCTCAATCGGCACTGATTGAGCTTTGGACCACGTTAATTATCATAATTTGGTGCCCCCGGTTAAGAAAGGAGAGTAGCTTCAGCCTGGCAGTGCTGATGTGGTCTAGTCTAGAGAACGCAATGGTCTAGGATGAGCGGTATCTACTAGCTAGCTAGATAACTCTCTCTCTCTCATACTGTCTAATTAGAGGAGGAACTATGCTGGACTGGACTCCTCAACCCAGCAGTGATTGATGTTCTCCCAGAATGCAACCACAGTTCATTAATTTGTTAGGGAACTCCAACCTCACCCATGGCTAATTGTATCGTCCTAATGCTGAATAGAATGATACATGACAAAAGTGCATGGATGGGTAGTGTCATTAATGCCCATTTTGTCATTAAGAAGGTTTAATGTGTCTGACTTTCAAGTCCACTGAACAGTATAAATCGGACAGGATTGTTACAAAACAGAAATATGTTAGACGCTTTGTTGACAACCCCGACCATCACAGCAGATGTAAACTGTGTGTTTTTCTGTTTGCAGGTTGACTATTGATGCCGAGTGCCAGCTTAAACTGAACAACTTTCCAATGGATGAGCACTCCTGTCCCCTGGAGTTTTCAAGCTGTAAGTCTGGCCATATGCTCTCTATTACCCCACCGTCTCTCTCACTCTCTCTCTTGCTCACACACACTCTATCTCTCTGCATGCCGTCCACATGCCCGCTTCCAACTGCATCAGCAGTGGCAGCCAAGAACAAGCACCATACCATGCCGATGAAGACATCAGCACACTGCACAAAATGCTCCCATGTTTTTTTCCTTTTTTCCTATTGCGAGATAGGGAAAAAGGAGAGAGAAAGCAGGACATTTTGAGAGGGGAGAAGCAATACATTTTTACATTGACCTCCAAACCATATACATTTAGATCCAGTACAGTAGCCAGGCAGGCAGGGTTGGTGAGAGAGACCACAGCCAGAGAAATCAGTGTTCCTCGTGAGGAGCTAGTGGGGAAGGGGTTTGTGGTAATGAGCCAGTAAGTGAGCTACAGATGCACCATGGGATGGTCTTCGGAGAGAGAGAGAGAGAGAGGTTCCTAAATAGCTCCAGGGCAACAAGAAAGATAAATGAAAGTTGAAGACCTAAAAATAGAACAGAAAAACACATTTAAAATTGATGAAAGCCACGGATGATTCCAGTGGCTGAAATCAGTTTGAAATGCATTAGCTTCCCTCAGTTGCAGCACACGATGCGGCATATTTCTTTCAGCACACACTGAGAAAAAGTGCCACATGGCACAGTTTCACTGCAACCATTTTGTAATGTATCCTGAAAGCATAGCCATGGAAGGATCTTTGGAAGGATAGCATGGCCTTAATGTGGACAGCAGATAAAGACTACAACCTTCAAACCTATGTGTCTCAGGGGTTTACTGTTACAGGATATATTTTCAATTACATAGCCCACTACAGCTTGCGCTTGGGAAAGTTGAGGTGCATTAAACCACCCCATTTAGCATGATGCCTATGCATTGTTGTTTTCTTCTCTGGACAGAAATCAACAAAGACTTGACTCAAGGTCAGTCGTTATTAGTGTCAATTCATTATTTAGGATTGCACCTTACGATGTTCCTGAATATTCATTGTCCACTTTACAGTACAGTCACCTTAAACCTAAAAACCATTGGAGTGGTACAGAAGTACATAGTGTAACACATCACCCGTTTAACACATTTGAATATGGGATGGATTCAGTCATAGACCACCAGATAGTAATGTCCAGAGCTAACTCGCCACCCTTCCTCTTTTCAGATGGTTACCCCAGAGAGGAGATAGTGTACAAGTGGAAGAGGAGCTCCGTGGAGGTGGGAGACATCCGCTCCTGGAGGCTCTACCAATTCTCCTTCGTTGGCCTGAGGAACACCTCCGAGATCGTCAGGACCGTGTCAGGTAATGCTCTCGTTCTCTCTCTGTATCTGTCTCTCTGAGCTTCCCTGTTCTGAATGTGCTGTGGTTTACTCAAGGAGACCCCTTTTCCCATACCCCTCACTTCTGCTTTCTGGCACATGCAGCTTGAATGAATGTGCACCCTGGTGAATTAGAAGACTCTGTGCCTAGTAAATAACAGAGGGAAACATATGCATTATTTTAGTAGATGCTCATATCCAGAGCATACATTTTCGTATTCTGTTTATGCTGGTCCCCCATGGGAATTGAATCCACAACGCTGGCGTTGCAATTGCCATGCTCTACCAACTGAGCCACACGGGACATTATGCATGCACACATTGTCTGTTGGTGGATTCCACTAGAAACAAAGCAGGAAATGAATTTGTCTCCTGAGGAAAATGGCTCCTCTGCAGCTACAGTGTATCAGAGGCTGGTCAGAGGCTGTTTTTAGTTGTTGGAGTTGAATGCTTATTATGTGTGGTGGTGTGTTAAGAGGCTTGTATGGAAATGCATGGATTGGTTGGGTAGTCACCGTGATATTGTCTGTAAAACTAAAGGCCAACCCAATGTTTTTTTTGTTTTTTTGGGGGGTGGGTATTTTTCCCCTATTTTCGTGGTATCCAATTTGTAGTAGATACAGTCCCTGTCCCATCGCTGCAACCCCCGTACGGACACAGGAGAGGCGAAGGTCGAGAGTCGTGCGTCCTCCGAAACACAACCCAACCGAGCCGCACTGCTTCTTGACACAGTGCCCGCTTAACCCGGAAGCCAGCCGCACCAATGTGTCAGAGGAAACACCGTACACCTGGGGACCGAGTCAGCGTGCACTGCGCCCGGCCTGCCACAGGGGTCACTATAGCGCGATGGGACAAGGACATCCCTGCCGGCCAAACACTCCCCTACCCTGGACGACGCTGGGCCAATTGTGCGCCACCCCATGGGTCTCCCGGTCGCGGCTGGCTACGACAGAGCCTGGATTCGAACCAGGATCTCTAGTGGCACAGCTAGCACTGCAATGCAGTGCCTTAGACCACTGCGCCACTCTGGAGGCCGGCCAACCCAATGTTTAATCAGTCATGAAGATATAATGCCATTTTAGCAGTTATTTCCCCTAAATGGCAGCTACAGAAGATGAAGTGATAACCAGAGGAAACACAATCTGTTACCATTATCATAAACGTGGCAAGAGTCTTTTTGGCTTCTGGAGGGAGAGAGTACAAATTAAGAAAGATCTTAAAAATATACTCAATTTATTTAGGTTATTCACTTAAATGGATATTGATCACGCAGAAGGGATCTTTCTTGGCTATATTTATCTGGACTATCTCCCTGGCCTAAAGAAACATAAATGATTGTATCAGACATGCTTTAGTAGAGCAATTATGTCTGGTATTTTCTTCAGATTACATCTTAGTATATTTAGAAGGCAATGTTGTTGTTCTGAAAGGTACACATTTTGCTATGTTCTAAGACATTTCCGGTTAGTAATCCATTTACTGCAAAGGGGACATAATGTACGATGCATTTATTATATTGAATCTTTTGGTCATTGCTTTTAATACTGGTGTCATTACACATATGATGGTTAGGCTACAAAAAGGTGCCATCTAGAACCTAAAAGGGTTCTTCGGCTGTCCCCATAGGATAACTTTTTGAAGAACCATTTTTGGCTCCAGGTAGAACCTTTTTGGGTTCCATGTAGAACCCAAAAGGGTTCTACCTGGAACCAAAATGGATTCTCCTATGAGGACAGCCGAAGAACCCTTTTGGAACCCTTTTTTCTAAGTGTACAGATGTCAGATAGCATATTCCTTTTTCAAAACTCCATGTAGTGGTCCTAACTAGTAATGTGAAAGATGAACAGAATGTCTTTGATGACAACAGATCCAACTCCTTTCAGCATATAGCCGTTATCAAGAGGTTATGTTTGAGGTACTCTTTTAAGTAGCCTATTTATCATGCGAACTATTGCATGTATAGATAGTGAAATGTAACCTGACCTGTTGAAAGTGTAAAGCTGTGTATGGAGAAGATAAATTGAATGAGCAGCAACAGTCATTCTGACCTGTCAGTAAATGCATGCAGTTTGACGAAACCTGGCACACCTCATTTTCATAGATACAAATAATAATAATAATGACAAAGCAACGCTCTAAATCTACCATGCACGGCTGCTCCGACAGCTGTTGACTTTTATATTCACACACTAGCCTGAAGTCAGTGAACAAAACAGAGGTACAATACAATGCCTTGGAAAATAACCCACTGTCTATACAACTGAGAGGGAATTACATTGATTGGAAATGGTATACTATAATCAGATTGATTGAACTTGCAATATATGCTGTGTGGGGAAGGACTAAATGGAAAGTTACTTTCTGTTCTTTTGACTTATTGGTTAGATAAACAAAATAGTATTCTCTTACATAACAAGGGAAAGTGGATGCCCCTGTTGTAATGGTGCAGTCCACTGTGGAGTTTGCCTCTGTTTAAGATTCTGGAACACACCATCTGGTGAAAATGTATTCAGAGGGAGCGGAGAAGGGATCATGCCCTTGCACTCTGTATTTTAACTACCGTACCATCTGTGCTGATATGGGAAATGTTGACTACTTGTAGGGCATTGGGTATATGTTGCATATTGTACATTCAGAGCACATAGCTTGAGTTAATATTTAAAGTTTGGCCAAAAGCACATAAATCATTAGAGTCACTTGATTAGAGTGATTTATTGAGTTACGTACATGTTGTAAAATAGGTCAGTTAGGAGGAGCACAAGGACACAGAGAAACAAGATGTCTGTTCTTGCTAAGGTTTATTCACAGTGAGGGAGAACAGAGTGTGGTCAGTGGCCAGGGGAACAGATTGTCTCACAATATCTGACGAGCCATTTTTGGACATATTATTCTAATATATTTTACATTAGATGCTCACGGTGACATGTTGAAATTCTAGTGAATTGTGATGAAAAGTGACGCTCTGAGAGGAAAAAGAGAGAGAGAACAAAAGGCAAGACAATCTGATCCTCCGCTGTGGTTGTTTGCTTTATAAGGAGGCTGTGTCTGCTTTGATTTGGTGTTCCTCCTCAGGCAACGTCAACAAACTTAGACCTTCACTATGTCACATCACATCAAGGCCACTGGAGGGCCACCAGTCTACCTGTGGATCCCTACGTCCTCCTCAGACAGTGTCCTGATCTAGCCCCCTGCTGTTGCCCATTGCTGCTGACAACTAAGGAACTAACTTTACATGGGCAAGCAGTTTGAGAGTGAGAAACAGACAACACACTAGAGGATTTGTCTGTAAGTCATTGCAGGGTCTCCCTCCATACTTGGGTAACCTTAATGCAAACTCAAAGCTTCAGTCACCGGGTTAAGCCGACGGTCCGGATCTGCTCCACCCATCTGGCAGGCTGCTCCAGAGATCAGGGCGGATCAGTGACAGAGACAAGGGGAGGAGAGAGAGGGGGAGGGAAGGCGAGCAGAGAGAGAAAGAGAGAGAGTAAGACGGCGAAAGGAAAGTGACTTGAGGGTTTGAGAGTAAGTTGTGTCAGACGTTGTTGTTTTCTTCCATTTGATTTGTCCCTTGCCAAACACAGACATTTGTTTCTGAGCATTTGTGTTAACCCATTTAATCCCATTGGTCACAAAACTTTACAGGCTCTAGAGAAGTTAAAGTTGTACTTATCAACAAATAAGTCCTATATTATGCATTATTAAGGTGACCATAATCAAAAAGCTGCACTTTTACAGACTAATTTGGCACCAGAAGTCAATATTTAACAGCTTAAAAAACAAATACATTGTTGACATTTTAAAATATTTTCTTCGTAAATATAATGTTTAAAGGGTCTAGTTTACATACATGCGTTCATGTTTCATGTTCAATACATTGATGCTTCTGGGATATGAAAATATCATTGTTACCAATGGGAAAATACAGTGGCTCTAACTTATTATAAACAGTATATTTAATCATAGCAGATTATTTATTTTTTCAGTAGATTGAAGTTGAGTTGGGTTATGGATATACTTGATCAAGATGATGTTACAGATGATTGTACCATTATCCATTAGCCTTTACATATGTTTAAATCAGTGGTTTTGACTGTAAAATGTAATATTTTGTTATTTCAGGGGGAATTGGCCATGTATAGACCCATAAACTGAATTTGTGTAATAACTAAACAAATATTTAATGTAAATAGGTCTGTTTAGTGTCTCTTGCACAATGGTAGACCTGGTTTATGTAAGTCTTGCTGAATAGTCACTAGGGTAGACCTGGTTTATCAGAGTATTGGGACTGTCACGGACGTTGAAGGACGGGTCAGACCAAGGCGCAGCGTGAAATGCATATATGTTTATTTAACAAAATAAACACACGAACAAAACAACATAACGTGAAGTCCTCAGGCTAAACACAATACAATCCTAAACACGGAACAAGATCCCACAACTAATGATAGCAAACAGGCTACTAAAGTATGATCCCCAATCAGAGACAACGAGCGACAGCTGCCTCTGATTGGGAATCACACCCGGCCAAACAAAGAAACACAAAACCTAGAAAGTGAACATAGAAATAACAACATAGAACTCCACACTCTGACTCAACATACTAGAGTCCCATAAGTCAGGGCGTGACAGGGACATAGCCACAGGTGTAAACCTGGTTCGTATTAGTATTTGGGCTTAGATATGCAGGTGTAAATCTGGTTTATATTATTATTGGGACTCAGTCAAAGGTGTAGACCTGGTTTGTGAGAGTACTGGAGCTTAAGTGTAGGAGTAGACCTGGTTTATAGTTTATGAGTATTCAGGCTTCAGCACATTTAGACCTGGTTTAGTTGGCTAATTGGGTTCAAGCACAGGCGCAGACTTTGTAGGTATGTAAATTGGAGCTGAAGTAAATAATATAATAATATGCCATTTAGCAGACGCTTTTATCCAAAGCAATCCAATGCGTGCATACATTTTTGTGTATGGGTGGTCCCGGGGATTGAACCCACTACCTTGGCGTTACAAGCGCCGTGCTCTACCAGTTGAGCTACAGAGGACCACAGATGTAGACCTGATTTGTATGAATATTGGGTCTGAAATGCAGGAGTACTCCTATTGTTATGACAATTGGGGCTGACATGTCGCAGTAGAACAGTTTTTTAAATATATTTTTTATCAATATTGGGTTAGACGTGCAAGTGTACAGCTGATCTGTAAGAATACTGGGGTAAACCTGTTCTATATGAGTATGCTCATAGATTTACCTGGTTTATACATTATGAGTAATGGGGTGTAGGGATACACAAGGCTCATACAGGTAAATGGTCTGGATGGATGTCTACTGCCCATTCAAATGCCCATTCAAGTTTGTGGTAGGAAAAAGTGAATGGGGCTGGGGCACATGTGTTATACCACTGTGCTATGAGTTTATCTATGAAATTATTAGTGTAAACAGGTCGGAGGTCACAGGACTAAGCTATGCACATAACAGGATTAGGATGTGTAGCAAATAGCTGAATAGCGGTTACTGTTGGTGACTTGGGGAATACAGGCCTAAGGAAAGTGGGTAACAGGGCTGAGACAGGCAAGTAAAAGGGATGAGGTGAATTGGCATGAGTAACAAATTGTGCATTTAGGGCTAGGATATGGGTGTATTGGTACTTGATTGTATCAATATTAGGGTATTGCCATGTGGGTGTAGGGTTAGGGCTTGAGTAACAGGGCTGGGGTGTGTGGGTAAGTGGGCTATATAGATATTGTGGTTGAGGAATAGGGATAAATGTAAGGGTTGGTGTGAGGTGTGACCCAGGTGCGGTGCAGGATAGACAGTAGGCAGTAGGCAGAGAAGGTGAAACAAGGATCTTTACTGGTGGTGCCAAAACCAGGATACAAAATAACGATAAAATAAAGAAGGAGCAAATTGGTCTCCAAAAACAGGATGACAGCAGAAATACGAAATACTAACAACAACTGAAAACAACAATGAAACAGGGAGAACACTTCTCAAGTACCTGTACATATGTCTCACGATCAGACACTGATGAGTACTGTTTGGCATCGAGAAACTAGCAGAGAAAACAGAGCAAGGGATCACAGGGAAGTGAGGGCATGAATACACAGGTGAACAGGTAGACACAGGTGACACCAATAGGATAAGAATTAGTCCAGACTGTGAGTGAGGGGGTGCCTAAGGTTGTCGGAGGATGACACCTAGTGGGTCGCTCCGGAACTGCGACCCCCTCCTGTAACAGGTAAATGTCTGTTCATTTTATTATAGGCAGAGCACTGTATGTTCCCATCGGTCACAATTGTGACTGAGAATAATACATTAATTTGTACATACTTCTCAATAAAATAAAATACAAATATGGGTTACATGTTAGGGTTACTAATGGCATAAGATTTGCATAGTGGCATGTCTGGAAAAATTTGGGGAACAAATGGGTTAATCATCAGCATTATTGCAAAAGGAACTCCCCACATTCATTAGTCTCCTTCTGAGTGCATTAACATAATGAATGAATTGAAAAAGCATTGTTTAAACAGAACCCGGGTTATGGCTATACTCTCAAGGTAAAAAGAATCAATCGTTTCAATTTCCATATTCCACATTTCCCCCTCTGTCTCTCTTAGATGAATCATAGTATGGTTTTAAGCAGTGTAGCTGATGGTTCATTTGTTATGTATTGGTGTGTGTGTGTTTCTGTGTGTGTGTTTTTTTGGGCGAGTGCTATTCTTAGAGTGACCTTTTAGATGCTGTGGCGTGCAGCTCTGTTGTCTGTGTGCGTCGATCTGTGTGATTTAGCTGGAGTCAAGAAAGCCTCGGGACACATCATCATCCTCCTCCGATTATGGAGCCCCACAGTTTGCAGATGAAATCTGGAGGCATTGTGGATGAAAGGAAGTGGCCGGGTCGAGGGGTGAGGGACGAGGGACAAGCACAGCACACAGGGCACACGCCGCCCGCCTGGTTAATGCGTCATTGTCCCCTCTTTAGCCCTTCGGTCACATGGGGGCCAGCAAAGAAACAAACAAAACCCAAGATGAACCGCCGCAGAAGGACAGTAGTGATGCTAGACTGAAAACTGACCAATTATCTCCAGAAAAGTCCTATTTTCTATGGTCAACACTAATGAAGGGGGGGTATTTGTTTCCTTTTTTAATCTCAGTTCTTGGATATTTGATGTTGTTATATTATTACTAGACAACCTCTACACAAGCTCTGAATAGATGGATGGACGGAGGGCTTTTGTTCCAGCAGCGTGTGTTAGTAGTACTGTACTGTAATCCCAACACAGGATATTTTCTGAGGCAATCCACTTAGGGTGAAGAGACAAACCTTGTGGCAATATAGTGACTGTGGTGGAGAGAGGTTTGGGAATCATCCCAGGGGCACTGCGGTAATGGCATTGCAACAGGTTCGATAGAAGTACGGTAATCAAAAGCAGATTAAGGAGAGAAGGTGCCAGGCTGTTTAAGAAGATGACCAAGAAGAAGTGAAAGCTCAAAGAGCCTTTCATAGGGCAGTGGAATGAATGAAGTAGAAAGAACAACTTGTATTGCTGCCAACAGCTATTTCCACGTGAAACACAAGTGCATAAACTATACTTACATCTACTCTATTTCAGGTTCTCCATTCCAGTTAAAAACAGTTCCTCAATGATGGAGCACATTTATTAAGTGCCATTTTATCTGATCTCCACGCAGTTTGTGTTAAAAGGGTTAGGAAGGATACATACAGTATACAGTGCATTCGGAAAGTATTCAGACCCCTTCCCTTTTTCCACATTTTGTTATGTTACAGCTTTATTCTAAAATGGATTCAATCGTTTTTTCCCCTCATCAATCTACACACAATACCCCATAATGACAAAGCAAAAACGGAAATATCACATTTACATAAGTATTCAGACCCTTTACTCAGTACTTTGTTGAAGCACCTTTGGCAGCGATTACAGCCTTGAGTCTTCTTGGGTATGACGCTTCTAGGGTATGAAACGTGGCATACCTTTATTTGGGGAGTTTCTGCCATTCTTCTCTGCAGATCCTCTCAAGCTCTGTCAGGTTGGATGGGGAGTGTCGCTGCACAGCTATTTTCAGGTCTCTCCAGAGATGTTAGATCGGGTTCAAGTCCGAGCTCTGGCTGGGCCACTCTGGAGCAGGTTTTCATCAAGGATCTCTCTGTACTTTGCTCCGTTAATCTTTCCCTTGATCCTGACTAGTCTCCCAGTCCCTGCCGCTGAAAAACATCCCCACAGCATGATGCTGCCACCACCATGCTTCACCGTAGGGATGGTGCCAGGTTTTCTCCAGACGTGACGCTTGGCATTCAGGCCAAATAGTTCAATCTATTTGTTATTTTTATTTTTATTTTTTTTAGAGGGGGGGGGGTAGATCAGCTTAATATTGCAGATATATTGTAACTTCCATCAATGTAATTATCTGCATAACTTCCAATCCCCCATGTTTTTTATATATATATACTCCCCTTTATTACTTTTCAACCCCGCCATCCTTTCCCTCCTTGGGGTAAATTAGTGAACAACAATGCCCAGGCCTCTACTTCCAGCCTATACTTACTATCTACACCTTATGGACACAGTCAATTTTAAAATAATTATATTTTATTTGTTTTTGCGCCTGAACTTCTTCTACTCTAAACCTCTCCAATCATTTTCATGATGTCCATCCGGTTTGCTTCTATATGCCATATCTTTCTAACTGTGCTCTTTCCCAAAAGCTCCCAACATACAACCTATATACTTATTATGGACACAGTATGCTTACATTATTAGTTATCTTGTTATTATTTGTTGTTATTTGTTATTAGTCCCATCCTTCAACTCCATTCAATACCTCCCATCTATCTCTTAACACCATCCATATAGGATTTCTATTTGCCATATATATTTCAACCGTACTGTGATGTTTTACAAAAGTTCTGAACCATTCTATTCTCATTGCTTCTACAGATTGTGAATTAAAAATAAACATTTTTGCTAAAAGTATTATTATATTATTGATCGATTGACTATGACTTTTCAGATCACCCAGTAATGCTATCTGCAAGGTTAGCTCCAGTTAAATATTGCAATCCTTTAGCCATTCCTGGACCTGTGTCCAAAAACAAGCTACAAATGGACAGAACCAAAACAAATGATCTAGTGATTCTGTCTCCAAGTTCAATCTTGGTTTCATCAGACCAGAGAATCTAGTTTTCTCATGTTTTGAGAGTCCTTTAGATGCCTTTTGGCAAACTCCAAGTGGGCTGTCATGTGCCTTTTACTGAGGAGTGGCTTCCGTCTGGCCACTCTACCATAAAGGCCTGATTGGTGGAGTGCTACAGAGATGGATGTCCTTCTGGAACGTTCTCCCATCTCCACAGAGGAACTATGGAGCTCTGTCAGAGTCACCATCAGGTTCTTGGTCACCTCCCTGACCATGGCCCTTCTACCACGATTGCTCTACGGGCAATTCCTTCGACCTCATGGCTTGGTTTTTGCTCTGACATGCACTGTCAACTGTGGAACCTTATATAGACAGGTGTGTGCCTTTCACAATCATGTCCAATCAATTGAATTTACCACAGGTGGACTCCAATCAAGTTGTAGAAACATCTCAAGGATGATCAATGGAAACAGGATGCACTTGAAGTCAATTTCGAGTCTCATAGCAAAGGGTACTTATGTAAATAAGGTGTTTCTGCTTTTCATTTGTAAACATAAAAAATAATAATCTAAAAACCTGTTTTCGCTTTGTCATTATGGGGTATTGTGTGTAGATTAATGAGGAACATATTTTATTTAAACCATTTTAGAATAAGCTCTAACATTACAAAATGTGGAAAAAGGGAAGGGGTCTGAATACTTTCCGAATGCACTGTATAATCAATTTACCATGGCGGAACAGCTATGTTCCCAAAGGAGCAGGTGTCTGAACCCCTGTCTTCCTCCTAGGTGATGCCAGTAATGAGCAGATGAGTGGGAGCAGAGACAGGCTGTGAGGGCTGTGATTCAGACACAATCCTCTCTGCTGAGTAAAATACCTCGCTTTACGTCCAGCCTGTGACAGACTAATAATCCCATAATTAACACCTGGACACTGATGCTCCTGATAAGCCAAAGAAGAGATTGCATTGGGAAAATAACACTTGTCAGTTGGTCCGCGCATGCTCTCAGTACACGCCCTAGTAATCCGTCTGGCCCCGCGGCCTTGTGAATGTTGACCTGTTTAAAGGTCTCGCTCACATCGGCTACTGAGAGCGTGATCGCACAGTCGTCCGGAACAGCTGGTAATCTCATGCATGCTTCAGTGTTGCTTGCCTCGAAGTGAGCATAAAAGGCATTTAGCTCGTCTGGTAGGCTCACGTCACTGAGCAGCTCCCGACTTGGTTTCCCTTTGTAGTCCATAATAGTTTGCAAACCCTGCCACATCCGACGAGCGTCAGAGCCGGTGTAGTAGGATTCAATCATAGTTGATTCATCATTGACGCTTTTCCTGTTTGATGGTTCGTCTGAGGGCATAGCGGGATTTCTTATAAGTGTCCCACTCTTTGCAAAACAGTCCTGAAGCGTAGCATCCGCATCATCTGACCACTTCCATATTGAACGAGTCACTGGTACTTCCTTCTTTAGTTTTTGCTTGTAAGCAGGAATCAGGAGGATAGAGTTATGGTCAGATTTGCCAAATGGAGGGCGAGGGAGAGCTTTGTGTGTGGAGTACAGGTGGTCTAGAGTTTTTTTCCCTCTGGTTGCACATGTTACATGCTGTTAGAAATGAGGTCAAATGGATTTAAGTTTGCCTGCGTTAAAGTCCCCGACCAATAGGAGCGCCGCTTCTGGATGAGCATTTTCTTGTTTGCTTATGGCCTTATACAGCTCGTTGAGTGAGTCTTAGTGCCAACATCGGTTTGTGGTGGTAAATAGATGGCTACGAATAATATAGATGAGAACTCTCTTGGTAGATAATGTGGTCTACAGTTTATCATGAGGTACTCTACCTCAGGCGAGCAATACCTCGAGACTTCTTTAATATTAGACATCGCACACCAGCAGTTATTGACAAATAGACACACACCCCCGCCCCTCGTCTTACCAGACGTAGCTACTCTGTCCTGCTAATGCACAGAAAACCCAAACCTATATTATCCATGTCGTTGTTCAGCCACGACCCGGTGAAACATAAGCTTTCTGGGATATGTTGTTTCAGCTCATGAAACATGGGACCAACACTTTTCATGTTGCATTTATATTTCCGTTCAGTATATTTGTCAACTAATTGCCACTTCACAATTGCTTTCAAAATAGAAACTGACAATATTCATACGTTTACCTGTGCAAACCACCTTTTCTCCTGGATTTTACTATCGGGAAAAGTGTGTAAAGGATTACATAAAAGTCGTAGACATAAAAGTTTGATAACACTTTATTTGAAGCATCATAGCATGTTAAAACAGTCATAACCATGTCATAATATGTCACAACAGCTGACATAACGTGTCATAATCTCTCATAATATTGTCATAACACAGTAATGACAAATATATTTAGACCTATTGTGATAAATATTGTGTTATTTTATGGCTACCACACAAGGCAAACCATTCCATTACACCATAGCCTACATGTAAACAGTATGTTTGTTTTATAACATTTCCTGAAATTGGCCATATTCTTGTCATTATAGTTCTGCACACATTGATGTCAGACATGTACCTACCCCAATGCTCTGTCGCTGATGACTGGGATGAATGCAGGAGCAGATTTCAGGAGCAGGACAAGACACCCTCTTTGTGACTGATGACTGACATAAGGGCATGTACGTGATAGGCTTGGCTTATTTGATTATGATGGTCTTACTGCTTCTTGACAGTGTGGTAAAGTGTATTTAGTTAGTCCAAGTAAAGTGACACAGGATGGTCATAATGCTTCTTGACATTTTCATAAAGTATATTTACTTATCCCAATTAAAGTCACACAGGGTGGTCATAATTCTTCTTGACAGTGTCTTAAAGTGTATTTACTTAGTCCAAATAAAGTGACACAGGGTGGTCATAATGCGTCTTGACAGTGTCATAAAGTGTATTTACTTAATCCAAGTAAAGTGACACAGGGTGGACATAATGCTTCATGACAGTGTCATAAAGTGTATTTACTTAGTTCAAGTAAAGTCACATATGATGGTTATAGTGCTTCATGACAGGGTCATAAAGTGTATTTAGCTAGTCCAGGTAATGTTGCACAGTATGGTTATGGTTATCATGACTTTCTATAGCACAGCCATGAATCTACACTAACATCAATTGCCATAATGTTAACAGCATGACTAGTAAAGAGGTGTTAAAGTTACCATGCACCTGCAAAAAAGATAGCTCAGATGTGTGAGTGACTTTTGAATTTTGAAGTTACAGCATAAAAAGATAATATGCAATGAGTTCAGTTAAAGAACATCATGTTTACAAATGGCAGTTGTTTCACTCAGTGTGTAAACTTTATTCAAAACTAAAAACTATGTTTTAAGTGAGAATAGGCGTTGGTCTGAAGTGGAAAAATAAAGGAAATTCACATGAGCACCACAATGCCTATTCCACCCATGCTCTACTAAGGTTTTCCAGCACACAGCTCTGACCTACTACAGTATCTAGTTGCAAAGTAGCTAAAAAGTGGTAAGTAGTTGCAAATTTGGTAATTAGCTAAAATGCTCATTTTCCATAATGAGATTGGAACACTCAACCTTTGGGTTGCTAGACATTCGTGTTATATGCCCATCCTTCCTCTCCGACCAGCCACCCTCATTTTTGCCTTAAGTAACCTTCTGTCTTATGTAACCATACCAAAGGATACATATCTACTAATTTTAGTGTCCCGGATTTACATTTACTATGTTACGTCTAGTCTATGGGACCAGGCTGCAACTCAGCATGTTGCGCATGCAGTGATTTTAATGTTGTTTTACCCTGGTGCATCGTGTGCAGCCCCCTGACTACTTTTTACTTGTGCAAGGCGACTTCAGATTTTCTGTGAACACACTGAACAGTAACTTGACAATGTGTTGATCAGTCAGCACACATTTGGATTATGAGAATGATAAGACAGCAGGAGAAAGAGCTAATGTCGGAGCTGGAATTTATTCTACACATGTTTGAAACAGTGATGCTGTCAGTCAAGTCTGCACAACTGAGGTTCTGTTTACGTGTGCATTTGGGGTTCAACCATTTACTATATTCGGTTCATAACTAGCTTACTGTTTCTTAACACAACAATTTGTTTTCTCGGCTATGGTTTGAGTGGTCTTGGTTGTTCTTCGAGGAAATGTAGCGTAGCTAACTGCAGTGTTTGTCCTGTCTGAAATCTAGCTACCTCATTTGACCATACTTAGCTTGGTCTGTGGAATGCAAATGACGTGAGTAGTATGGCAGTTTCCCAAAGTTTGGTGGTTTTAAACTTAACGTAACTAACTAGTTATGCTTTGTGTAAGAAAGTATGATCTATTGTGGTGCATGAACTGGCCATACATGTTAGCTAACGTTACAATCTTACGTTGGCTAAGGTTACTTAGCTAGCTAAACTTAATTGGCTATCATAGCAGCCAATGACGTTCACTAGTTTATTTGTACATATTTGTTTGTGCTCCGATTACACACAAGTGTCTAGATCAGCAGTTTACACATAACTTCGGCCTTATGTGAAAAACCTTACTTTGCAAAATATAGCTACCTAGCTTTCCTCACTTGTTGGTTAGCTACCTAACCAACGGTAGCTCTCATCTGACTAGTATAATGTTCCATTAGCTAGCTAGCTAGATAGCTACCTAGCTAATCAAAACAAAAACGCATTCATTGGCTAGCTAACTTTATTTCCCTGTTCGTTAGCTAGCTAGCTTTCAGCTGACTGGTGTTAGCTAGGTACATAGGCTAGCTGCTAGGTTTTGTACAAGCGAGCTAAAGTTAGCAACGTAACATTAGCTACCTAGTTAATCAAAATATATGTTTGCATTTATTGATTAACCTAAGCTTGAATACCACCATATAGCTAGCTATAAACAGTAGCCTAGGTTTGTTCGCATACACTTCTTATAACTGGCAGTGGCAGCATGGTGCAAACAGCTGTGTTGTTGCCAAGCAACCAACCCTGTGTTAGAACTCTGAGTTTCGGCTAAAAAAGATGTTAGCATTGTCAGAAATGCTACAAAAAGGTAGCACATAGTTGGTTCTTAACCGTTTGAAGGGGGCAGGTTAGCAATCCTCGCTATATGAGCCATGTTACAATTCCCACCAAGTGGGTTAACCCTATTGGCTCGATGCGTAGGGCGTTAGCCTTTCACACCAGCGACTCGGGGTCGCTTCTCTGCCCCACCGTTCGCTAAAGATATACAGTCAGGTCCATAATTATTGTCCCCCTTGATAAATATGAGCAAAACATTTTATAAAATAAGAGTGATTATATTATATTATACTAATACAATTGCTCAGAGAAATAGAATTGTGTTTAGCAAGTTATATATATTTTTTCTTTAAGAAAGTGGTCAAAATTATTCACACCCCTGTTTACAATACACTAGCACCCTCCATTTGCAAGGATAACGACAATGAGCCTTTTCTAAAACATTTTATGAGATTGGAGAGTACGTTGGGAGGGATCTTAGACCATTCCTCCATAAAGAATCTTTCCAGAACGTTGATATGCTTTGTCTGCTCTTATGGACTGCACTCTTAAATTCAAACAACAACTTTTCAATGGGGTTCAAGTTCGTAGACTGAGATGGCCATTGCAAAATGTTGATTTTGTGGTCAATTAACCATTACTTTGTGGATTTTGATTAGTCCAAAGAGCTCTATTTTCATGTCATCTGACCATAGCACCGGTTCCAATCCAAGTGCCAATGGCATTTATCAAATTCCAGGTATGGTATGTATTATTTATTTATACAGTCTTTTCTGCTCATCTTTATCAAGGTTGGCAATCATTTTTGACCTAACTGTATACACAGTACATTCCCCATATGTCAGTCATAAGTCACACATGTTGTCCTGCTCCTGCATTCATTCCAGTCATCAGCAACATAGCATTGGGGTAGGCACATGTTTGACATCAATGTGTGTGACATGGTAATACAATTGCCAATTTTACAAGTAGGCTATGCTGGAATGGAATGTTTTGCCTAGTTTGGAAGGTTTTGTTGGTTTTGACACTCTTATGTAGGTGTCATAACCAGCCATAAAATATCGTAATATATATCAGAACAGGTCTAAATATGTGTCATGACAGTCTTATGACAATGTTAAGACAGGTTATGACAAGTTATGTCAACTATTATAACATGTTATGACATGTTATGACTGTGTTATAAGGTGCTATTTACATTTACATTTTAGTCATTTAGCAGACGCTCTTATCCAGAGCGACTTACAGTTAGCGCATACATTATTTTATCGAACCCACAACCCTGGCGTTGCAAACGCCATGCTCTACCAACTGAGCTACATCCCCTGCCGGCCATTCCCTCCCCTACCCTGGACGACGCTGGGCCAATTGTGCGCCGCCCCATGGGTCTCCCGGTCGCGGCCGGCTACGACAGAGCCTGGATTCGAACCAGGATCTCTAGTGGCACAGCTAGCACTGCGATGCAGTGCCTTAGACCACTGCGCCACTCCCATAATGTCAAATAAATGTGCATTGGTTAATTCTAGATCATTCAAAATTCTAGATAATTTGATTATGTCCATATGTTTATGAAAATAGTTGGTAGTTTCAAACATAATTATTCTATCAGTATATTAACAAAACATATAAAAGGGCCATATGTGGTTGTATCATTGACATTCAATTGAATACATGAAGTCCCACCAAAATCTCTGGATTCCATTAATATTCTCTCTCATTATCCAATTGTTTATGTGTTATAATACAGTCAATATTTCATGGATTTTTAAAATAAAAAAGGGTTGATTATCGTACTCCATTATGCAGCTGTTACATTGATCAAAACTGTATTTTTGACCATTTATAAATGTTTACGATCGTTGCTATTTAATTGTCCTCGCTCCACTCCCAACCCCACACTGTTGAGACAACCCAGTACCAGTATCATCAATACATTGAGTTTTAAGCTGCAGGAAGCAGTGCAGAGTCAATGCCACTCTGTGGAGCAGTAGGTATGAGGAGAGGAGAGTCGTAGAGATCATGATCAAATTATCCAGGCATGCAAAGTCTACTGTGAGAGTCCAGGGCTCCCTACTCGCTCTAGCAGGGACATCATGCAGCCATTATTTTAGAGGGGCACCAAGTACCCCCTCCAGAAGTTGGAGAATTTAGCATTTTTCAAACACCTGAAACAGCTTTTTTCTTGCAATCTAGAGCCATAATCATTATGCCCTTTTCTATGTAAAAAAAATTATATTTTTCCACAAAGGTTGTCTAAGCATACCTCTTTACCTGTTTAATTGTACTTTTCATTAATGTTGCACGTTGATTCTTTAAGAACTTTTATGCCTTAGAAGTTTAGTACAACTGCCACACTGATATATGGTATCGTAACCAAATAATTAAATCATTTTTTGTCAATAATTCTGTATCTATTTGTTGTAATTTGAGTTTTGAAAAGAACAATCTAAATGTCTTTCAATCTCTGTCTATGAATTTTTATTCACTGTCTATGAATTTCCATAAAATAAAATTGCTAGGTGGCTAGTATTACAGAGAAACAACAAAACATGTTTTATTTATTCATCAAGGAATCAGTAGGCTACATAGCTTGATCAGATTAATTTACAAACATACCTCCTGTCCATCACCGGCAGCTGTGAGTGTCACTCTATACTCTCTCTCCTCCTCCACTGACGATACTGCACGCACTAGAGTAATTGCATCCAGCGTAGGGTCCGGTATCTTTGTTCCGTGCACCTAGGAATGGGCCACTTACTAGGGAGAATTGGGGGTGGGGGCAAAATACCTCAGATGGGTATTTTTATAAATAATTATGATAAAGTGTGGGCTTAAAAATGAAGTTTAGTAAAAACATCTGAAAAATGTAAAAACAGGACAGATCTGAGTGGGCACGTGCCTTAGTGCCCCCTATGGGCATGACACAGGAGTCCATGGCTCCGTACTCACTCTAGCCCTAATTGCTCTCACCCACCTGTCACGATCGTTATAAGAAGTGACGGACGAAGGCGCAGCGTGATAAGCGTACATTCTTTTAATGAGTACACACACGAACAAAACAATAAACGATACGTGAAGTCCTAGGGTTAAACACAAACCTTACGGATCAAGATCCCACAAAACAAAAGTGCCAACAGGCTGCCTAAGTATGGTTCCCAATCAGAGACAACGAGAATCAGCTGCCTCTGATTGGGAACCACCCTGGCCAACATAGAAAACACGAACTAGAACACAACATAGAAAATAACTAAACATAGGAACCAACACCCTGGCTCAACATTAAAGAGTCCCCAGAGCCAGGGCGTGACACCACCATTATACTGTACTGGGACACCTTCAGTCTCCAAGCTAATAAACAAGGAAATGAGGAGGAGAGAGGAGACTTGCTGGTCTCACTATAACTTGTGGCTGCTGATTAGTTTATGACATCATTTTTTATTGTTTACTACAAAAGAACATAGTACTGTAATATAGTATATAATCCCTTCGTGGAAACCCGAGCAACCAACTCATATTATATTTCTGAGACTATACATTAGACGTCAGATCACTTAGACTGCAGGCAATGAGATGATTACCTTGCTCTAACATAATGGTACATTATATGGTTACATTCACCATGAATCTCTGTGATATAATTCCACTACAACAGCTGAGCTGTCGTGTAAGCTATTTTGCACCTTTCCCATGTCCAAATGAAATGTGAAATATGCTCAGCTTGTAGTAACCCCTCGAAAAAACCACTCTTAAGCGTATTACTTTGTGAGGATGGATCCGTGCCTAGAGAAATATTGCTATGACAACTGGACCAATGACAGCATGTGCAGTACAGAAAGAGTATGATTGAACAGACCCCCTGCCTTCTGTTTTGGGTTTGGAAAGCCTGCCCTAATTGCACTGTGTACTGCATACCTCTGAGCTATAAGTGTGCATCTCCTTACTGCCGAAGCTCCAGGTCTACCGCCAACCACCGCATTGGCTTGCCTTCACTAGTTGGATCTTGTCATTTTGAATTGCAGATTATCTTATTTTTCCCAGCACATCCAGGATTAGAGTTTGCTCATCAGCATTCTGATTGTTCTGCGAGGGGGATAAGTCTTCCCCTAAACCAGTTCAAATGGGTAGCAAGCGGAGGAAGATAAGGAAATAAATATATTAGATATGGGGAGTGGGGACTGACTGCACTGGGAGTTAAAATTCAGATCTGGGTGGTTACGTAAACCCCAGATGTGGTAGTTCGACCCTAGACCTGAGACCATGATGGTAATCTCTTTGAACAGCGGGCACACTATTTCCTGACTAAGACATGCTGTCCAATCCTCCGCACATGGGCATTAATAATGTCCCTAGACAGACACTGTAACTGCTGTGTCCCCACTCCCCAGTGTATTGTGCTGCTCAACATCCCCTCGTATACTGTAGCTGACCCCACAGTCATGCTTACCATCCTTTCTCATAGACTGTGCTCTGTGGTTCTGCATACCGTCTCCTCTCATAGTCGACCCCTGACAGCGAGGCTGAGGCCATACCAAGACATCATGCCATCCTGTCACCAGATGCCTCTGACCATGGGACGGCCAACATGTGCCGCAGGTCCAAGCCTGCCTGTCTCCGTCATGCCAATTTATAGGGGGTGAGAGAGATTTTCCTGTGGCAGCAGCTTTTCTCCTAGTCAGCAACCCAACCTGGGATTACCATATCCCCTCTCCTGAAAGCAGTCGCCCCGGCAATATGCAGCCAGCAACATTCCTGGGAGTGATGTTTCATCATTTCCTCCGCCCATCCAAAGACATTATTTTTTTCCATCTAAAATAGAAAATGGAACTGCTTATTTACCACAGTAATGTTGTTGCAGTGGGATCTGGGATGGGAGGAGTATGAGGAGAGTGAGGCCTGTGTTGTGTGTATAATTCTATCTGGCAGTCCCAGAGGTTTTAACAGTGTGCTCTGAATGATTTTCCACCCCAAGTTATTATTGCATTCCATAAATCTTTACAGGAGGAGAAGATTACATCTGTGAGGTTTCTTACTAAATTGCCTGCATCAGGAAAATGTGCAGCTATACTAATACAACTACAGAAAACAATATCTCAATATAAACAATGAGTTTACTTTTGAGTCATTGTTTAGGCTACTGTATGTGGTGGATTTTTCACAGCTTTATAATTTTTTCTAAATTTTTCTGTTGTGTAGTAGAGTCTATTTGAATAGAAGAAAACAGAAAATCGCCAACCAATAGCCTACTAGTTAGGCTAACCATTAGATGAGGGATAAATATTTTAACCCACATAGACTAATTGAATCCAAGATCTATCTCAAGCTGAATATGGAAGAGGCTCCATCTTCATTGGCATGACCCAACCAAACCCATTGAGCCGATTACCAACCATCTTTAATGTTCTTGGATAAGGGTGTTGCATTTTCAAAGAGAAGTAAAATAAATATATAAATATATTAGGTATAGCCCCACCAGAGGAGTTGCCTGCCTGTTCGAAGGAAGCGTTGCTTCATGCATTCCCACGGTGTGAAGATTAAAGCAGGACAGGCATTTCTACACCTACGCCATTTGTTCCATTATCTTGTGGGCTGACAGATCAGATCTTCTGACAGAAAGAGAGGAGCTTTGAGTGTGTGTGTGTGTGTGTGTGTGTGTGTGTGTGTGTGTGTGTGTGTGTGTGTGCGTGCGCGTGCATGAGCTAGGCTGTCATTAGGGGGAAGCAGGCATGGCCCTTTGATGTCCTGGAGTGCACTAAGAAATGCATAGGGACGAGCCGGCTACTTCCCTCACTGAAGCTTTGTAGATTCTGGGGAGGGAGAGAGAGAGGGAGACCTATGCGGCACATGCCAAGGACCCAATATTACATTTCACTAAATAATTTGGGAGGGCTATTTTTAGGGCTTTTTCTGAGACACAGAAGAAGAAAAAAAGAGCAGAGCCAGGAATGGTGAGCCGTGGGCCATGATAATGTGTGATGTGTCACTGTTGCCGAGGTGTGCGTAGCCCCAGCGAAACATGATTGGGTTGTGTTGATCAGTGTTGTGTGTATCAAAGCTACACGCTATGTACTTTGTTCATCATACTGTCTACTGTGTGAGATTAACCAGATATATCTAGCTATCGTATCTCCATTTTACCTCATTCATTTGCTAGCTCCAACTCTTGTGTTGTCCACTGAAGGAGTGATAATGTTTGCCATGGTGAGAGATAATGGGGTTCTGAGCTAAACAAATAAACAAGGCGATAAACAAGAAAGCTGAGTGTTTCAGGACAACAGGAAGGCATTATTGAATTGATACTGATACATTAGCCTTGAGCCCTAATGGAGGAGGTTGTCAATATCCTCACCCCAAGTCTCTATCAGGAGAGCACTGTTCTCTGTAATCACTGTAGGAAACACTCTGCCAGAGCTGTGCTGTACTGTTGTGCACCGGGGGTGTCTTACACTAAGGTAGTATTTGGGTCCGTTGGCGAAGCCCATCATTATAAATAGTGGAGGGTAATGCAATGTGGATGTGCCACTGCTGACCAAGCTCAATAAGTGTATTAACTGGCAGTTTCTCAGTTGCCAGGGGCTGTCTGTGCAACTTCCAGCCCTCAACTTATGTAATGTTAATAAAAACAAATAGTGGACCACAGACCCCTGAGGACATCCTTCATGTCTCTCTCTCCTCTTACCAACTGCCTTGTCAGCAGAAAATAACATGGAGATATGAGCGGTAATGAGGTCTCTCTCTCTCTCTCTGTCGCTGTACTCGGCTATCTAATTACGCCATCAGTGTGGAGGTGAGGAGAGGTGTAACCTGGGATTGATCACATAGCCCTGCTGTGTGAACACACAGATGTTGGCGTTTTGCAGAAATGGCAGACAACGTGTGTTTCTTTTTTTACTCGTGAGATAAATTACCAGGTTGCCAAATTGCTTGGTGCTTTATTAATAAAGCCAGCTGTTCTCGTCCCATCTGAGAAGCAGCGCTGCCCCACTCGCAGAGCAGAAAAGGGGCTATGAGAGAATGCTCAATGCCTCCCAGGCTTACAAGCACAAAATATAGTATGGGACGGGAGGGTTTCTGACACAGCTTACACTATGGTGTTAATCAATTAGTGTACAACATACGGTGAGCTCACTGTAAACCTACACAAGCAGGGTGAGCTGCTGGCACTGTTACTCCATATAGCAGACAGAATCGATCCCAGATGGTGTAGGAGTCAGGGATACCCTGTGATAAGGGGGGGATGTGGTCTTCAGGAGGGATGTTGTGATGTTATGTGCAAATCTGATTTCCAGTATACACAATTCTAAAATCCCACAACTTTATCTACTTCTGTCTACTGTTTATTTGTTGACTGTGTGGCATTTATGTTTTTCTCTATGGTGATTCAATTGTATTGACTGCATCGCCTTCCTGCATATTATATATACTGAACAAAAATATAAACCCAACATGCAACAATTTCAAAGATTTTACTGAGTTACAGTTCATATAGTAAAATCAGTCAATTGAAATAAATGAATTAGGCCCTAATCTATGGATTTCAAAAGACTGGGTAGAGGTGCAGCCATGGGTGGGCCTGGGAAGGCATAGGCCAATCTACTTGTCAGCCAGGCCCACCCAATGGGGAGCCAGGTCCAGACAATCAGAATTAGTTTTTCCCCACCAAAGGGCTTTATTACAGACATAAATACTCCCCAGCACAAAGTGCATCTGTGTAATGATCATGCTGTTTAATCAGCTTCTTGATATGCCACACCTGTCATTTGGATGGATTATCTTGGCAAAAGAGAAATGCTCACTAACAGGGATGTAAACAAATTTGTGCACACAATTTGAGAGGAATAAGCTTTTTGTGTGTATGTAAAATGTCTGGAATGATTTATTTCAGCTCTTGAAACATGGGACCAACACTTTATATATATGTTGCGTTTATATTTTTGTTCAGTGTAATTTCCATATGGTGATTCAATGTTCTGCTTTTTCTCTTGTCTTCTCTCTCCTTTAGGCGACTACGTTGTGCTGACAGTCTTCTTCGACTTGAGCAGGCGGATGGGTTACTTCACCATTCAGACCTACATCCCCTGCACCCTCATCGTTGTCCTCTCCTGGGTCTCCTTTTGGATTAACAAGGATGCTGTGCCTGCTAGAACATCCTTAGGTAACAACAAAGCAATACAAATCTCATCCATAATTCTTTGATTTCAATTGAATTGAAGATAAATAAACATTTCTGCATCTGCCCTGTATTTAATCTCATCAGGTTCACGCCAAAGCATTCATTTTCATAATCTGCCAACCTAGCCCCGACACAAACATACGTTGCAGCATTATCAGTGGAGTTCATTAGCAGTGTGGTCCCTAATTGATCACTGCCTCTCATAAAATAGGACTTGCTGTGGTCCAGACCGACCCTTAGCGCCCAGAGAGGGCAGCTGCTTCAGTAACTAGTCTTGATTACATGAGCCCAGCCTGGCGCATATGTTTTTATGCATATCTCAGGGGAGATGCAGCCTCGGCATAAAAATGCAGGGGCCCAACTTTGCTTAAAGCAAAAGGGGGAATGTTTGAGGAGAATGTGTGAGCTATTGAATCTTCCCTTGTCTCCGAAAGGGCGGACATCTTCAGAGAATGTCGTCTTTTAGTTACATATTCCTTAGTCAGTTCCTTATGCACCTCCAAGCCTCTCCAGGCCTCTCAACCCTTACCGCAATCACTCACACCAGGACCATTAGAAGCATTGCTGAATGTAAATCAATCCAGGACACGGACATCCACTTCTTATCAGAGAAGAGCTGTTTGACCTTTAGAAACAATGTTATACCCTATTACTGTGAGAGGTTAACGTATTATTTAATTTATTGCCGGTGTCTATATCTTATAATTTTTTTTCTTATAATCTTCATAACATTTTACTAATATTATGACAAATTGAATTGCCTGCCAAAATGTAAATGGAGTCAAATAGCTTAATTTCCTTTCCAAAGATAACAGAGAGGTACATTTTGGTTACCTAGCTGGAAGGATTAATGGCTGTGACATAATTCTTAATCCTTCAGTGCCATCCAACCAAATATCACAATCACTCCAGGCACCCCCATGGATATTACAACATTAATCTTGAGACATGATGACGTCTCTCATTTTTCATAAAAAATTGATAAATAAACACCATATTAGCCTAAAGCCCTCATGATATATTAGAGTGACTTGTTGAAGAGCTGGGGTGTGTGTTTGAGGCAGGGATGTTGGAAGCTGTACACGGTAAACACACATCTGTAGTATCTGTGTGCTACGTTAAAGGGTTTCCCCTGGTGTAGTATCTGTGTGCTACGTTAAAAGGTTTCCCCTGGTGTAGTATCTGTGTGCTACGTTAAAAGGTTTCCCCTGGTGTAGTATCTGTGTGCTACGTTAAAAGGTTTCCCCTGGTGTAGTATCTCCCTCCACATCATCATGTCTCTTACATGGTGACAAAGAGCCCATGCACCAGATGGCTGGTGGTAAGGCATGGTATGAACATATTGGCTGAATTCGAAAGCATAGATATGTTGTGGATCAAGGGGGACCAAAACAGTTGGTCGCTACGCCATCCGTTATGGGAGACTATACGTCATACTGTGTCAATTGGTTGCAATTAAACACACTCTGCATTTCATAATCCTTTAGTTCCGTGTAATCCAGTACTCAAACCCGTTCTGGAAGAATTTTTTCTGATCACTATACTAAATCATACATGTTTTTACCTGCTGGAATAAAGTATGTAATGCATTTAAAACCCATAAGGATAAAATAGCAAGCTCTCTTCATGTGCAGCATGCTAAAATAGTTCAACCATCCCCACTGGATATCATACATATTTTATTTTGTTCAACCAGTCTGAGATTCCTCCATTCTAATAATTTCCTATGAGAATACATTTTTGGACAGAAAGTTTATTTTGAGTTTTTTATATTTTTTTCTCACATCTCTGAGACCATTAAAAAAGTAAATAAAACAACTATAAATAAAGGCATACTCTCAAACAACTTGTCATGTTAGTCTCCTACATCTCCTACATTTTGGAATGCCTCCACTGCACCATATCCCCAAATCCTAAAATCCAACATCCCTAAAAATGTGATCGACCACCACCCATAGCTACAGTACAAACTGATTGTCATAGCTAGCCACCATGCATTAAATGCTGTAGGACGAATCTGCAGGTAGCTAAAGCTAACCAACTAAGTACAATGTTAGTTAGCTAACATTAGGCTATAACTAGCAATGCGAATGTCTTTCTGAGATACAAATAATATTACTTCACAGATTATACACGTAACGTTAGCCAGCGAGCCAGAAAGCTAATGTTCGCTAGCTAGCGAACAGTACGCTTTAACCTGCAATGAAAACGACTTCCTGACAAAATTAGAAACGTATAATATCTGAAAATGTAGCTAGACTCTTACCCGTATACATGGATGATGACACGCTTCACGGCAAACTGGAACCACTTTAAGTAAGACGTCCTGTGTCTTTTCCATTTAATTTGTAGCTAGCTACAGCTTGGTTGGCCCGATGTGTCAAGTCACTCCGGTTCACACTGACCGTGTGCAGAAAGTAGTCTATCACAACTTTTTCCCATCTTTGTCGATAGCGCCTGCTAAATTAAGAGCAGCAATGTTGTTGAGAGCAGTAGCGACCCTTTTGCAGTTCTCCATGGCTAACATTATATCTTTCAAAAAAGCTGCGGTAGCAAGGATTATCTACACATACTGAGCAGCTCATGTTATCGACAGAAGCGTGCTACATGGCAGACCAATCCAAACTCATCTCTCGGCATGTCAACTCCATCCATTATCTCAGCCAATCATGGCTAGCGGGAAGGTTCCTGTCTTTTTCCATGGCTAAACCAACTAGGCTTGTAATTTAACAATAATATTCGTATTTACAGATGACATACAAGTTGGTTATTAAGGCACATGAAAGTTGACATGTTCAAGAAGGCGTTTCTGCCAAAAAACACATTTTGATAAAAAATATATAATTTTTAAAAAACTTCAAATGCCTCTCCTGTGAAATAGAGACGTGTGACATACGCATAGCTTCTTAAAATGGGTCACAAATGGTATATGTTATCCTTTGCTGCTATAACCTCTCTATACCCTCATCTTGACCCTCTTGGCCATCTTGTCCATTGACAGGCATTACCACTGTGCTGACCATGACTACGCTGAGTACCATAGCCAGGAAGTCGTTGCCTAAGGTATCCTACGTGACGGCCATGGACCTCTTTGTGTCCGTGTGCTTCATCTTTGTTTTCGCCGCGCTGATAGAGTATGGAACACTGCACTACTTTGTGAGCAACAGGAAGCCAAGCACAAAAAAGGACAAGAAAAAGAAAAACCCGGTGAGTGTTTTATATCCAAAGTAGGCCCACAAGTAGTGAAGACAAAATTGTTCTGTCAGGGAACTTACAGTATTTCTCCTTAAATCATTTAGCATTTGAGCTTAGCGTGTTTTCACAGAGTTTTAACCTTACCCGTGATGATGTGTATATATGAGGAAGAGGCTAGGTCAAGGAGTGGAGATTACAGCACTTTCCAAACACTGAGTTATTTCCAGCCTCGGAAAGCCTCACCAATCACTGTCACTGTATTATTGTGTTACTGTAATGTATAGCCGCCTACTACTACTAGGTTTCCTTAAGGGAGAAGTCCTTGTGAGTGCCATGCAGTCTGCGGGAGAGGCACGGGAGAAATAGAACCTGTCCTTAATCCACACCACACCTGTGCAGTAGTAATTTAGACCTTTCTCACATGACCAGAAGTTTTCTTAGGGTCTTCAAATCCCCACAACATAATGGTGGCTAAAGTGAAAGCACCAGAGCTAGCAAGGTACTTAAAAGGCTGTGGGATGCTCCAGTTTCAGCTTCTCTGTAACTAAGATTTTCTTTTGGATATAAATGTGTGCAGGATGAACGAGTAATGATCTGGATGTTCTCACCAAGGTTGTTCTCACCGAGGTTCTTCACATGGTCTGCCAAGATATGATGCGGAAGCCTTTGACTGAGATCCTTTTGATCTTCATGAATAGTTAAGAATAAAACAGGAAATCGAGGAAATAACATCCTTTCATTTCTCATAGGCTTTGGGTGTAAGGGTCTAACCATTTTCTGAAAAGATAAAACATAACAATGTCCTATTTCATGTTATGATGGTAATTGTTCAGAGAATTGTATTATGCATGAGGACAACAACAGGTTATTTATAATCAATCTATTAAATGTATGCGTACTGGAACTGATTAGGTATGCTAAAGTATTTTAAGTTAGATGGAGAAAGAGAGTATAAAGTACTACAAATCCATATTCAATGTGTTTTTTAGATACAAATGCCAATAACTGTACATAAAAATGCCTTTGTCTTGTTTTGGTGTAACGGGTCAGCTTTGAGCCCTACTAGGATCAATATCACCCCTAAACCATTGAAGTCAAGTTTTTATCATGGATATAGCATATCTCTAAAGGTAGATTTGACTGGGGATCAACCTGGTCTCCAGTGTGATGTATCCTGTCATGCATCTTCCTCCTCCTGTATGTGTGTGTCTCTTCAGTATGCTGTTCTCTTTCTACTTTTATGTTCTTTTGATGTTCTCTTTGTTTTAGTTTTTTGACATGTGTTCTTTTTTGTGTTGTTCTGTTTTAATTCCACATATTCTTTGTTTCCTGTTGGGACAAAAGCTCCTCCGGTTCTTTTCCTCAAAGGTATATTGCCTTGAGTTTCAACTATTGACTGCATGTGTCTGCTGCATTTTGCCTCTTTCTGGCTCCAGCTAGCGCACCGCACTGCTACTTGTCTGTTTTAGATACCCTTTCTTTACCTTAGAATCTCTTCCGCAATACCACTACACAAAGTGCTCACTGGAAAGTGCAGAGGCAGCCAGACGTACTTGTGTAGTGACAACATTCCGCTCTTTCAACCAGCCCACACACGTCCACAGCTAGTAAAAAGATGCCACACAATGGTTTCATTCTGGCTTTTTTTCATTTCTTTCTGCCTCACACTGTGCAATTTTGACTGTAAACCAGTGGCAGCTTTTTCTCCCCTGTCAGTTAACCTACCCGTGTATTTGTTGGGCTTTTAACCTGACGCTTCCTATAGAGTCAGCAGAGCCTTAACAGACTGAAATAGACAACCACTACACTGTGCTAAGCCTAATTAGTAGTGATCATCTTAATGGCTCCACACGCAGCAGAGTAGATTTAGCCCCAATAATCTTTAAACACTCATAGTGCACAGGGTGCTACTGAAGAGCTATATTTAACACTCAAGTAAAGAAGACTGTGTGCTTTAAAAATCGGAATCACCCTTAATCTATGGTATGAAATAACATTTCTTAATGGGGTCATTTGACTGAATTGAAATACCATTAGTCAGAGAATACTGTAAGTATGGTAAACATTTGAACCAGCCATTTATAGGAAGGCCATTTTCTATAGTTATTTTAAATTGACAAATAATTTAAAAAAGTTTTACTACAGCTGACACTAAGCTTAGATTAAAGTGGTACAGATCCAGAGCAGAAGCCTAAGTGTTTCCGTCAATCATTCCTCCCTAGAGGTTGTCTACTTTCATCCGGTTAAAGCTGCAATGCCACTGTTTTGTTTTGCAAACCCCGGCCACGCTGCAGTATCTGTGTTTGCTACTCTGCTTGAGCTAGCTCCCACCACGCTCTTCCTTCTACCGTGCAACCCCACTTTGAGAACCGAGTCACATGACCTGCTGCTGCTTCCTGCTGCAAATCCCCTGGCAGCTGTCAATCAATCAGACAATGATGTGGAACCAGCAATCATGCTTTACATGATGGTTATGTATCGTTTTCAAAGGGACGACAATAACCCTTGTGTTCTAGTGCTGGGCAAATTTGAGCTGCAGGGTGCGAGTTAAAGTCAAATCAATGTTTTGAGCTTTTATGATGTCACGTCTTAAACAATTTACCCCAATGCTTATGGCATTTGAGAAGTGGTACTTGACACACATATGATTCATTTCATAAGGACAGAACATTCGGAAAGCAATATGATTACCTAAACATAGTACTGGCACGGCATCCATTGTAAATAAAGCTACAGTAAAGCCTCATTAAGTGCAAAAAAGCTTTTGAAAGAGGCTAGAGGCTAGGGTCTCTGTTCAGGCTTTGGGCTCTGTTCAATTAGTAGCGATTCCATTCAGTTTATTTTAAGTGGGACAATCCAATATATAAATGTGTCATTATATTTCAAATTGACTCATTCAGAAAATATTATGCTGGGTCGGAGAAAACTCCGTCTTAAAGTTGATCATGAGAGAGTTTTTTTTTTAAAGGTGCCATGCTATTTTTAGATAAAAGCCCATGAAAATGCCCTATTTGAATGCGAATTGTGCCTCTTTTGACTGATGGAGCAAAGGACTCGCTGATGTCACTGACCTATTTTAGGAATCATCAGAAATAAAACGCTATGCCCTCAAGTGGTGAGCAGGCTTAAAAGGACGTTGATTTAACCAATTTAGGGACAGGAAATGGAGGATGGAGGAACAATGAGTCCCTGCTCAGGAGTCTTTCTTATCATACAGCTTACATCATGAGCGATTTACAATAAATTCCGATTTCCCCCCTGTGAAATCCACACAATGGTATCCATGTACAGAAAAAGAATTGGTCCCGCTTTATTTGAAGTGCATCTTATGAAGGCTTCATAAAGCCTTCATATAGGCTTCATAAGCACTACATAGATGCTTCACAAATCATCTACAACCGTATATCATGCTCTATAAAGATTCATAATGTGGCATAACTGCGTGACATAATCATACATTTATTTGTTCACAGTTGTTCATCTTTTATAAAGCATGAAATACAGTTACAGATGATTTGTGACCCATGTATGCAGTGCTTATGAAGCCTATATGAATGCTTTATGAAGCCTTCATAAGATACACTTCAAATATAGCAGGTCCGATGTAATTTGAGTGAATCATTATGCAAAAGAGGACTGTGTTTAGCTTTGGGACTAATGATAACAATGATGCTCCTCGTGTTTTCCCATGATGTGCAGCAGCAGAGCTTAAAATGGGTTGCCCAGCACTAGAGTCATCATTCTGCTAAATAAAGCAAAACTACACCATGTTTCTGATAGAAGCTAAACTTTGTACTCATAGGCTTTACCCAAAGGTGTTATTTGCATTGCGTGTTCCAAAGGGAATAGTCCATTGTCATCTTTAAGCCACTCTAATTAAATGCAGGTGCCACAGATTGGTATACATGTATTTTACTGACATGCTTAAAAAGATCCCATTGGCAAGTGAAGGTGCAAATTACATTTTGTATACTAACATAAAGAGAGACTAAATTAGGTCCCCTGTGCTGCCTCTTAGACTCTAGTCGCTAACTGTGCTCTCTCTGTTAAAAGCAGACCCCTACGGTGGACATACGGCCTCGCTCAGCCACCGCCATCCAGATGAACAACGCCACCCACATGCAGGAGCGAGATGAGGAGTATGGCTACGAGTGCCTGGACGGCAAGGACTGCACCAGCTTCTTCTGCTGTTTCGAGGACTGCCGCTCCGGGGCCTGGCGGCATGGGCGGTTGCACATCCGTGTCGCCAAGATAGACTCGTACGCTCGCATCGGTTTCCCCACCGCTTTCGGTCTCTTTAACCTGGTTTACTGGATCTCCTATCTCTATCTCTAGATCCAGCATGTAGCCAGCCTTATAATATACGTTCTGCTCCAGCTAGATGATTTTTAAGAAGGGGACCCACTGAAATGTTTTCCTTTTATTTTTGTTTCTGTTCGATTTCATTATTTGTTAATTCATATTTTTCATAATTTCTTTGTATGGTTGAAGCAAAAGTTGTAGCAAAACCAATAGGCATGCAGGGATCTGGTGTCCGATAGTGGAACTACGACTGTGCTTTGGGTAAGCAAGAACCTAAGCTCACCGTAGTGATTCTGCATGACTACGTTTCCCAGATTCCCCTTGGTCAGGTAATTGGTTTATGTAGAAGGTATTCACAATCAGGGCCGCTTCAATGTTTCTTTTGTATCTGCCCTTAGTCAGTATATTAGATTACAGTAAACATTTTCACAGTAAACAAACTTCATTCAAACAAAAATAGTATTAAGCATGTTCCCGTTTTTTTGTATTAACAAGTCACGCATGTACTGTAGAAGACAAACGGAAGATTTGACATCAGCTTAGTTTCCCATTTTTTAAAATATGTATTTATTTATTGCTATGTTCCATCCATCCAAAATCCAAAATAAGCAAAATCTAAAGCACTTTAATATATATATATATAGGTTGAACAGTTAGTATGATTTTCAATTATACTTTGATAGCTAGGTTTCTTTCAGCTAACTGTAAAACATTACTTTAGCACAGTTAAACATTACTTTTTTCATGTGTGGTCAGAGCGCTAGAAAATACTGTTTATGGTCAACTGTACAGACACTGTATATATTTAATATTATGTAGTGGTTTACATTTATTGCATGCACCTTTCAGGCCCAAAATCAACACATGTTTTAAAGGGGCAATCCACAGTTGATACATCAATTTTCAGACATATAAATTAATTATATACTCATAGATAATTGAAGAATATAACTTATAAAGGCCTCAAAAGCTTACTTCGACTGTCGTACCCCATCACAACCCAAGATATAAGCTTGTTTTACTCAATTGTTTGGAAACATTGTAAATGTAAACAAACACTGTATAGCCTCAAAATATGTTTAAAACTATAATTTAGATGTATTGGATGGTCAGTCCTTGCATCATTTAAGAGTGGTTACATTTCTTCAGGTCCATCCCTCAGCTTTTAACCAAAACAGAGGCGGGGTGTCCCTTTGTTATTGTTTAAACTGTAGATTGCCCCTTTAAGGTCTTCTATTGTTGGCTATGGATACAAAAAAAAGAACACTGCTGATTATTAATCTGGATTGTGTCTTACTTTTTTAGGAAAAGTAGAAAATGAGACAATAAAGTCAGATTTTGTCTTATAAATTAACGTTCATCTCTACCAATATGTATTACAAGAGGATCAATCCAGACCTTACAGGCAAAACGTTGTTATATCAACCTTTATTAACTTGTAGACTGCTCTGAGGAACTCATCTTCCCTTTCAAACACTTTGCTATTGGTGGTTATCTTCTTCAATTGACACACAAGTATGGCTGTGCTGGCTCCTATGGGAAGTGTGTAGATAAGAAATAGGCATCAAAAACAAAAGTATGGTTTTCTTACATCAAAACATATTCTGCTCCCTTTCTCTCCCCCACAACCACTTGGTGGAAGTGAATATCACGCAAACGCAGCAAGCAGTGTTTTACTTCATTCAGCTGGCACGTTGAGTGTCTACAATGGAAGCGGCTGTAGTTCTGAATGCCTACACCCATCAAAATGCCAAAACTCTCACTGAGAGAAAACACCCCATTTGTCATAAGACTGAACTGCATTACTTAGTCACTGCATTAAAACAGGATCCATTCCATCTGTCTCAATGGGTGGTTTAGAGGACTTAAGACAAAAACAAACCATTTAACTTGAGGAAGATTGATGAACATGACAGCTACATGGAGAAGAAAGCATCTGCTTGTGACCAGACCAGATGCATAAGCCTTACTCTCTTTTAAGAGAAACACTGTGGAAATTACAATGATCTGATGCTGACATTTTATTGAAAGATCTGGGAGAAGTTCAGGAATTTATTTTTTGTTTGATTTTCTGTTTTTCTGTGTTTATAATGGATCATTAAATCATTAATGTGTTAATACAACATTTCTCATTTATAGTGTAGCACATTGTGAATGTCAACATAAGTACTCAAACTATTTGTGCTTCACGTCAATAATGGTAATGGAACGCTTACAATGCAACTTATGGGGTATTTATATACCCAAATCATGGCCAACCTGTTCCAGAAGAGTACCTTAGGCAGCCAGAGGATGTTAAAGAGCAGTGCTTTAATCTAAATCAGGGTTTCCCAAACACGGTCCTTTGGCCTCCCATGGGTGGACGTTGATTTAAATTACTCATCATCAAGCTTTGATTATTTAAATCGGCTGTGTAGTGCTGGGGAAAAAAACTGAACGTGCACCCCTGGGAGGCCCCAGGACCAAGTTTGGGAAACCCTGATCTAAATGAATAAGTCATTTTACTGTACATATTGTAAATCACATGATATTATGTACATAGTAGATCACAAAAGGAAACAAACATTTATCAAACCCTTCCATTTTTTAAAGGTTTTATTTTCTTCATTTATCCCATTTCATTGATATCATTATTATCATTGTATTATGCTGGACTGTGTGGGATATTGAAGGGCAGGGGTAGTTACGAGGTCTGGAGCCTGCTGGGTTTCTGTTCTACCTGATAATTCATTGCACCCATCTGGTGTCCCAGGTCTAAATAAGTCCCTGATTAGAGGGGAACAATTAAAAAAAGGAGTGGAACTGGCTTCGAGGTCCAGAGTTAAGTTTGAGGGTTGTAGGGTATTTTTCAAGAAAATTGTATTTCCCTATTTAGAAAGCCCTCAAAGAAACAGAGATGGAGAATGTCCTTTGTCAACAAAATCATAGAGACATCCTTTCGTTCTGAAATGAATTGATCTTGTTGTTGTATTTTCTATGTTGTAGTCTACATAGCCTCTAAAGACCAGTTATAGTCTGTTCACTGAATGGTATGGCTAAAACGGTAGGTGGTGAAGTTACTTATTAACCAGCCTCAATTGACAAGATCTTTTCAGACATTTGACTGATGTTAGCTACTCCCGAGGTACTGAACAGATGTGCTACTCTAGTCTAGAGTGATCTTCAGAGTTTCTGCATTAAATTGTAAGGTTTCTTACCAACAACTGTACTACCCATTGTCAGTTGAATGGAGTGGAAAGTGGGTGGAAATTGAAGCTCTTCCCCTTGTGCATTCACTAGTGGTCCTCTATTTTGTACCTGTTACGAAGCTATCACGCAGTACAAGGTTTTGTCTTAAGGGTGTGTGGGGTTTTTTCACTTCTTCTTTTTGTCCACTTGATAGTTTACTTCAGTTAAAATGTAGAGGAATGTAAGGGAGTGGAAGAACAACTTTAAGTGCCAAACTTTGACACAAATGTTATATATCCTTTCAGAAACCCATAGTAGTCAATGATCTCTAAATCAAAATGAACTGTTTTTTTGCACTGGAGTTTTGAGAAATATGTGTGAATGGGAGAAACGCATTTAGTGTTCTTAGAGAAATAAAGAAATAATGTTTAACAGATTTTAAATATAATTTACTATTAACAGCATGAAAATATAAGACATTATTTGTATATCTTCATTACATTTCACAGACGCTCTTATCCAGATCAACTTGCAGTAGTGAGTGCATACATTTTCTGTACTGGTCCCCTGTGGGAATTTAACCCACAACCTTGGTGTTGCAAGCACAATGCTCTACCAACTGAGCCACACGGGACATTATCTCATAGCATTATCTCATGGTTTATAGCTTATGAACAAATATCAAAGCACAAGGACTAAACCATCTTTGAGACACACTTTAATTAATTCAAGTATACCCTCTGTCTTTGAGACACACTTTAATTAATTCAAGTATACCCTCTGTCTTTGAGACACACTTTAATTAATTCAAGTATACCCTCTGTCTTTGAGACACACTTTAATTAATTCAAGTATACCCTCTGTCTTTGAGACACACTTTAATTAATTCAAGTATACCCTCTGTCTTTGAGACACACTTTAATTAATTCAAGTATACCCTCTGTCTTTGAGACACACTTTAATTAATTCAAGTATACCCTCTGTCTTTGAGACACACTTTAATTAATTCAAGTATACCCTTTGAAAAAGAGAATGAGTTAGCATAGGGCAACATTTTTGTTTGTTTGCAAGAAAGGCTGAGCGAGCACAGTCAGAAAGTAGAGATGTTTTTAACTGTGAGAAAGTAGTTACTAAGGTATCAAGTGTATGTATGGTTTATAAATACCCAATGACCAACCCGTCATATTGAACGGTGCTGTCATACAAAATTAGATTATTTATATCAACTATTTAAATGTTACTTTACTATACCCACAAAAACATTATATTGTATTTTTGTGATTTCTTTATTTTCTTATGTTACTTTACACACATATACAGTATGGTACATACAGTATTACACACGGTTAAAGGTTTTGGAAGTCTCCTGGTACTTGGAATGAGATAATCATAAAAGATAGTGTACACAAGATATATAGGTCAATCACAAATATGAATATATTTTACATTTAGGTAGTATTACTATAGTATAGTATAATAGTAGGTGGTATTACTCAGCTTATTTTAATTTGGCTTCCATCTATTCGACCATCTCATGACCTAATTTAGGTTAGAGGAAGACAGAGCATTCAAAGATCAAAGAAGACAGAGTTATTTTATTTGGGGGAAACTACAAATAAGGCCTATATGAAGAGCACATGTAAATAATTTATATTGTTATATATTTTGTCAGACTGGAGAAAAAAAACATCTACAGTACCAGTCAAAGGTTTGGACACACCTACTCATTCAAGGGGTTTTCTGTATTTTTACTATTTTCTACATTGTAGAATAATAGTGAAGACATAAAAACTATGAAATAACACATATGGAATCATGTAGTGACCAAAAAAGTGTTAAACAAATCAAAATATATTTGAGATTTAAGATTCTTCAAATAGCCAACCTTTGCCTTGATGACAGCTTTGCAAACTCTTGGCATTCTCTCAACCAGCTTCACCTGGAATGCTTTTCCAAGAGTCTTGAAGGAGTTCCCACATATGCTGAGCAGTTGTTGGCTGCTTTTCCTTCACTCTGCGGTCCGACTCATCCCAAACCATCTCAATTGGGTTGAGGTCGGGGGATTGTGGAGGCCAGGTCATCTGATGCAGCACTCTATCACTCTCCTTCTTGTTAAAATAGCCCTTACACAGCCTGGAGGTGTGTTGGGTCATTGTCCTGTTGAAAAACAAATGATAGTCCCACTAAGCCCAAACCAGATGGGATGGTGTGTCACCAGCAAAGCACGCCCACACCATAACACCTCCATGCTTTTACGGTGGGAACTACACGTGCGGAGATCATCCGTTCACCCACACCGCGTCTCACAAAGACACGGCGGTTGGAACCAAAAATCTCCAATTTGGACTCCAGACCAAAGGACAGATTTCCACCTGTCTAATGTCCATTGCTTATGTTTCTTGGCCCAAGCAGGTCTCTTCTTATTATTGGTGTCCTTTAGTAGTGGTTTCTTTGCAGTAATTAGACCATGAAGGCCTGATTCACACAGTCCCCTCTGAACAGTTGACGTTGAGATGTGTCTGTGACTTGATTTCTGTGAAGCATTTATTTGGGCTGCAAATTCTGAGTCTGGTAACTCTAATGAACTTATCCTTAGCAGCAGAGGTAACTCTGGGTCTTCCATTCCTGTGGCGGTCTTCATGAGAGCCAGTTTTATCATAGCGCTTGATGGTTTTTGCAACTGCACTTGAAGAAACTTCTTGAAATGTTCCATGTTGACTGACCTTCATGTCTGAAAGTAATGATGGACTGTTGTTTCTCTTTGCTTATTTGAGCTGTTCTTGACATAATATGGACTTGCCTTTCACCAAATAGGGCTATCTTCTGTATAACCCCCCTACCTTGTCACAACACAACTGATTGGCTCAAACACATTAAGAAGGAAATACATTCCATAAATTAACTTTTAACAAGGCACACCTGTTAATTGAAATGCATTCCAGGTGACTACCTCATGAAACTGGTTGAGAGAATGCCAAGAGTGTGCAAAGCTGTCATCAAGGCAAAGGGTGGCTATTTGAAGAATCTCAAATTTAAAATATATTTTGATTTGTTTAACACTTTTTTGGTTACTACATGATTCCATATGTGTTATTTCATGTAAAACATTGTAAAAATAAAGAAAAACCTTTGAATAAGTAGTTGTGTCCAATCGTTTGACTGGTAGTGTATATATCACACCATAATTGTAGTACTGGGTACCTGGGTTCCAAAAACAAAATAAATCTATTATAAATTCCATTGATATCTTAGTTGTTTGCCATCTCTGTGTTTCTTGAGTATTGTACAAAATGGACACTGATTGATTATTGTTAGGGTCTGCATAATATACTAAATGTACTGAAAAAATCCTTTTCATAAGGGAATTGCACACAGTTGTGGAATTTTACAATAAAATGATTGCATTATCAGTGTGTCTTGTTTGTCACATTAATGCCTTGTGGACATTACACATGCACTTCCCTGTTATTCTATGGGATGGCATGGTATAACAAAACAAATGTGACCATGCATCAAAACATGACAAACTAACATTTGCTGCTGATTTCTCACACTGTATTGACCATAGAATACTTGTGAGAACAGGTTAAAATCCTTTTTGATCTACGATAAAGCTGTTGGTGCTGTTCCTGGACAAAAAAAGATGCATATACGGAGGCATGTGAATAACTTTTTGGTTTGCGAGTTGAGGTGTGGTTGACTGTTCAGTGATGTAATGGGAGCATCAGCAGCAGCCCTGCAGCTGTTTGATGTGTTTCAGGGCAGCAGCATGCTAGGCTGGCTGGCTGGCGCAGGGAGACCTCTGCTTTGGCACTTCATCCCCTGGGTTGAGTCGCAGCTGCTGGGTCAGAGATGTCAGCGAATCCCCCTGGTTATTACACAACGCACTATCAAAGGTAGCCTTTCATCTGCAGGGGTACAAGCTCTTCTGAAGAAAAACTGGAATTACAAGGGTCCACCATTAACAATGCAGCACAGCCACTCATTTTTTTCAACATTATTATCATCTTGGTGCCATCCATTCAGCACTCTGGTCCATGGCGAGGTGAGGCAATATTCAGGATCCATTATGCTGCTGAAGTTACAGTTCACTCCTACAGTACATCGATTGAGGTGTGTTGTTGATTGAGGTGTGCATATCCCTGGAATGTTGTCATGAACTCCATTCGATAGGAATTGCTTTTCACCGGGATTATAGCTTGCCATAAACTTGGCAACCAAAGATAGAGGTTTACTAACCTACATAGGCTAGGTGGTTGGAGAGCAAAGTAATTCCATGGACATAACAAAAGAGGGATTCTAGTAATGCGAATTAGAAGACATGCTGCACTTTAAAGGAGAGTTCCTCCAAAAAAACAAATGTCTCTCATCCTACAGATAGGTTACTTATAAAATACTATATGGACCTGGAGAGTCAATAACACAACATTTTGATTTACGGATTAATTAAGCATGGTTGATAGCTCCATTGAGCATGTTTTAGTCCAAGACGTTGCTCAATCTATGTCCAGGAAAAGCCCGTTAGACATACGTTGTTTTGAGTAGGGGGTGCTATCCAAAATTGGGGGAAAATCACCTTTTCCCATTAGCAGTGACTTTGTTGAGGGAAAATGTACATGATACGATTCTGATGTGTTGTTGTCTCACCTAGCTATCTTAAGATGAATGCACTCTGGATAAGCGTGTCTACTAAATGACTAAAATAGAATAAAAAGTTAATAATAAAGCATTGCATGCATCTATGCAGACTAACAATAAAATACATTTCCTAAAGTGATGAGCAGCCTAAGCATAGGACCAGATTTGGTAAAAGTTAGTTTAACTCATGGCTGTTTGCAAAAATGCCTGTTGTGAACAGCACACACATTTCTTTGTACTCCATATTTACAACGGGTGTGTATATGAGAGAGAGAGAGAGAGAGAGAGAGAGAGAGAGAGAGAGAGAGAGAGAGAGAGAGAGAAAATGAGAGGGGTGTGTAAATTAGTAAACACAAGATTGTGCACCATTGACAGCTATACGAGCCATCAAGGAGAAAAGCGCTCACCTTGATCCAGCACCGACGGGGCCACGCCCTGTGTTGCTTGCTAGTGGGCTAGTAAGCCTACGTGTTTGACATGGGCCGGAGCAGGCCTGCAAGCCGAGGGTGAGAGAGTGCCATGTTCCTTATTTAATATTGTTCCCATTCCCTTTTCGCTAGGGTTTAGAATTAGAAAATATAAGTAATAGAACTAATAGAAAATAGAAGTGGGAGACTATTGTGAGCACTGCTCCAGATCACCACAAGGGAGTGAGAAGAGAAGAGGGAGAGAGAGAGGGGGAAAGGGAAAGGGAAAGGGAAAGGGACAGAGAGGAGGGAGAGAGACCCGACTCAACTCAAACTTTCTATTGTACAGCAGAGCATGTGTCTGAATCCTAACCCCCACAACTGAATAGATAAGAACATAAATCATGATCACACCGCTTACAAAACAGAGCTGTGAGCTCTCCATGCAGAAGCGGGCCAGTGCCACTCAACTAAATCAAGCACTTATCACCAGAAACTCCCACCAAAGCACACAATCATTAGAATTAATTGCTAAACAAACCACAACACAACAACCGCATTCAAGAAGAGAAAAGGCACTAATTTCAGTAGCTAACACCATACTATCAACAAGCTATTGTGCATGGTGCACAAGAGTACCCAACACATTAACATTGCAATAATGTGACATTTTGTAACACAGCAATAAAAACAATGAATGCATCCTCAAATAAAGAATATTAACTGCACGGCGGCAGGTTATTAAACCATTGGTCTTACCATGCACGCCGGCAATCATAAAACATCAAAAGTGGCCTTGCGTTCCGGGGTGACCCTGATGAAGGCCCTCATCAGTGCATGTAAGTCCAATGTGTCCAGAATTTCACAGTGAACTTGCATAAGTGTCAGGTGTGTCAGCCTTTTCTGGCTCATTGTGCATCCACGTCTTTAGGTGGTAAAGGGTGGAAAACGCACTCTCCGAGGACACGACAGAGATCGGAAGACAGAGGCATGGTCATATCTCAGTGATGCAGTCATCTCTCAGTGCTCTGACCCGTTCCCTCAGCACATTGGCACATTCGAGGGTGCCGAGTGTACTCAATTTGGTGCTCTGTAGGGTCCTGGCCACTGCCTCACAGGGCCCGAACAGTGCTTCACAACACTGTATGCCAAAGTAGGTTCTTCCTTTGGGTGCCTGTTTGTGCAGTCGCCCGATTTTTGCTCTTGTTGCCCCCTTGACACTCTTGTCATTCTTCAGGTGCTAGATGCACCAGGCCCAGGGTTTTCATCCATTGGGGGGGGGTTTGGCTAGCTAGTACCAGGATTGAAGAAATCCACAAAAAAAATCTGAGAAATTTTGATTTTGATTGACCTTGATCTTCTAACTGCTACCCTACAGGAAGGAATGAACCTCGCAGTAGTGCATTGTCAATGATTGGTTGTAGCCTACAGCTTGAAGATTTCTTCTTATATATATCCCATGTTTTTTTATCTCCCCTACCCCAATTATCTTATTATTTATATCAATAATGCATAAATAAATAAAATGTATTGCAACAACACAAATTCTTATGCCTCTTCAACAGGGGGTGCTGACATTTTGCCATTTCAACACAGGGGCCGCACCCCCAGCACCCCTACTTCCCACAGTTATGCCCCTAGAGTTTTGCAATCATCAATGTTAAAGCTAAGCTGCAGCTGCTTAAAAAATACAAATCGTTACTGACTCTTTCGGTCCATAGAATACATTTTAGTTACTATAGACGGGTTGGTTGTTTAGCAACAAAACCAACGCGTGCGCAACTATGGGGCAGAACAGACAAGATTGGCTTAGATTGTTGACAACAAGTAAACTACATATAGGCTCCAAATGTTTATTGAAAACATAAATACATTTGCACAATGAGCACTTGTTGCCTCACAAATATATCGTTACAGATGTGGGTTAGCTAGCTAGTAAATTTGTCGAGGTAATTGTGGTAATATGTACAGTGAGGGAAAAAAGTATTTGATCCCCTGCTGATTTTTATTTGATCCCCTGCTCCCTTTAAGAGCGTGCTCCTAATCTCAACTCGTTACCTGTATAAAAGACACCTGGGAGCCAGAAATCTTTCTGATTGAGAGGGGGTCAAATACTTATTTCCATCATTAAAATGCAAATCAATTTATAACATTTTTTACATGCGTTTTTCTGGATTACTTTGTTGTTATTCTGTCTCTCACTGTTCAAATAAACCTACCATTAAAATTATAGACTGATCATGTCTTTGTCAGTGGGCAAACGTACAAAATCAGCAGGGGATCAAATACTTTTTTCCTTCACTGTACATGTAGGTAGAGTTATTAAAGTGACTATGCATAGATAATAAACATAGACTAGCAGCAGCGTAAAAGAGGGGTGGGGCAATGCAAATAGTCTGGGTAGCCATTTGATTAGATGTTCAGGAGTCTTATGGCTTGGGGTTAGAAGGTTTCAATAAAAAGATACAACGAGCTGAAACGATTCCCCACATGGCAGCTTCTTGTCATTGTTGCTAGATATCTGACCATTCAGAATCATAACACCACACTGCCTTCTGCCTCATCAATGCGCATGCAACATTTTCGTGATGTTGTCAGCCAATCCGTCTATAACAGCTTTTCACAATTCCATACAAAGAACTTTGTGGCCTTTTGCAAAACAGTAAATGCATTTTCAAAATATAGTTGCTTTCTCAAAATATACAGTGGGGGAAAAAAGTATTTAGTCAGCCAGCAATTGTGCAAGTTCTCCCACTTAAAAAGACAAGAGAGGCCTGTAATTTTCATCATAGGTACACGTCAACTATGACAGACAAAATGAGATTTTTTTTTCCAGAAAATCACATTGTAGGATTTTTTATGAATTTATTTGCAAATTATGGTGGAAAATAAGTATTTGGTCAATAACAAAAGTTTCTCAATACTTTGTTATATACCCTTTGTTGGCAATGACACAGGTCAAACGTTTTCTGTAAGTCTTCACAAGGTTTTCACACACTGTTATTGGTATTTTGGCCCATTCCTCCATGCAGATCTCCTCTAGAGCAGTGATGTTTTGGGGCTGTCGCTGGGCAACACAGACTTTCAACTCCCTCCAAAGATTTTCTATGGGGTTGAGATCTGGAGACTAGCTAGGCCACTCCAGGACCTTGAAATGCTTCTTACGAAGCCACTCCTTCGTTGCCCGGGCGGTGTGTTTGGGATCAATGCCCTTGCTGATGGAAGGAGGTTTTCACTCAAAATCTCACGATACATGGCCCCATTCATTCTTTCCTTTACACGGATCAGTCGTCCTGGTCCCTTTGCAGAAAAACAGCCCCAAAGCATGATGTTTCCACCCCCATGCTTCACAGTAGGTATGGTGTTCTTTGGATGCAACTCAGCATTCTTTGTCCTCCAAACACGACGAGTTGAGTTTTTACCAAAAAGTTATATTTTGGTTTCATCTGACCATATGACATTCTCCCAATCCTCTTCTGGATCATCCAAATGCACTCTAGCAAACTTCAGACGGGCCTGGACATGTACTGGCTTAAGCAGGGGGACACGTCTGGCACTGCAGGATTTGAGTCCCTGGCGGCGTAGTGTGTTACTGATGGTAGGCTTTGTTACTTTGGTCCCAGCTCTCTGCAGGTCATTCACTAGGTCCCCCCGTGTGGTTCTGGGATTTTTGCTCACCGTTCTTGTGATCATTTTGACCCCACGGGGTGAGATCTTGCGTGGAGCCCCAGATCGAGGGAGATTATCAGTGGTCTTGTATATCTTCCATTTCCCAATAATTGCTCCCACAGTTGATTTCTTCAAACCAAGCTGCTTACCTATTGCAGATTCAGTCTTCCCAGCCTGGTGCAGGTCTACAATTTTGTTTCTGGTGTCCTTTGACAGCTCTTTGGTCTTGGCCATAGTGGAGTTTGGAGTGTGACTGTTTGAGGTTGTGGACAGGTGTCTTTTATACTGATAACAAGTTCACACAGGTGCAATTAATACAGGTAACGAGTGGAGGACAGAGGAGCCTCTTAAAGAAGAAGTTACAGGTCTGTGAGAGCCAGAAATCTTGCTTGTTTGTAGGTGACCAAATACTTATTTTCCACCATAATTTGCAAATAAATTCATAAAAAATCCTATAATGTGATTTTCTGGAATTTTTTTCCTCAATTTGTCTGTCATAGTTGACGTGTACCTATGATGAAAATACAGGCCTCTCTCATCTTTTTAAGTGGGAGAACTTGCACAATTGGTGGCTGACTAAATACTTTTTTCCCCCACTGAATATATATATATAAAACATTGGGGATTGGAAGTGATGCAGACAATTACATTGATGGAAGTTACAATCTATCTGCAATATTAATCTGATCTAGCCCCCCCAAATTTAAAAAAATTAAAAAAATAAAACAGATATGTATGAAAATACCCTAAAATAAAAGGTGACATTCTGTACTGTCATCTCATATAAAACATTTGATCTCAAATGCTGGAGTATAGAGCCAAATTAAACGTTTTAGCTTCACTGTCCAAATAAATACGTGGAAAAAATGTATTCTAACTGATGAGAGATTCAACTGAGAAACTGCTGAGTCATCAATCAACTTAGCACATTTAGCTTGATGTTATGCATCAATATTAGCGAGATATGTCACTTTAAAGTATGGAGGACCTACAATATCTTATGGTGAAAACATTGTAATTACATTGTAATCCTCTCTGCTATATTATGAAACTTTGTAACTGCCTGAGAACCCATTTAGGTATTAGATCAAAGTCCACAAGATGCTTTCTGTATGCTCTTCATTTCCCTCTAAATGTGCGTTTTTGAAAGCAAACAAATTTGGAAGTTCAAAGAGGAACGCTGTGGTTCTCTGCAGTTATTAAGCCTTTCATTTTTTACATACTAATTGAACCTCTGGTGATTAGGTTCAAGAAAACAACATCGGTTTAATGGTAGGAGATAGGATGCACCAGCCACTCTAGCCACCATGCCATAGGCAGAGATCGTAGATTATGATAAACACATGATAATAGAATGCTCGTTTCCCCCAGAAGGCATAGTGCACAGTAGGTGAGGACACTGTAGCACCTTACATATGTATCATAGCCTATATGATGTCACAACAGAGAGCATTAGTGTTTTTCATGTTGATCTATTTATAGACCCACCTGACCCAAATCCAGATGGTAGAGTATTCTGTTTATCCACCATGAGAGCCAGGCATGATGCTTTCTCACCTGTGAACAGAATTTTCCTAAAGTCTCCTAAAGCACTCAATGGACCACAAAAGTTAAATGAACCTTAACTGAACAAAACTAGCTCTGAGATCCATGAGATATTTAACTTTCCACTTTCATTGCAGTTTCCAAATGTTTTCCCAAAGTGTTTGCTTGTTGTTATTTGTTCATTTGATTCTGAATGGTACCCTACTGTACAGTGGGGAAAAAAAGTATTTAGTCAGCCACCAATTGTGCAAGTTCTCCCACTTAAAAAGATGAGAGAGGCCTGTAATTTTCATCATAGGTACACGTCAACTATGACAGACAAATTCAGAAAAAAAAATCAGAAAATCACATTGTAGCATTTTTTATGAATTTATTTGCAAATTATGGTGGAAAATAAGTATTTGGTCACCTACAAACAAGCAAGATTTCTGGCTCTCACAGACCTGTAACTTCTTCTTTAAGAGGCTCCTCTGTCCTCCACTCGTTACCTGTATTAATGGCACCTGTTTGAACTTATCAGTATAAAAGACACCTGTCCACAACCTCAAACAGTCACACTCCAAACTCCACTATGGCCAAGACCAAAGAGCTTTCAAAGGACACCAGAAACAAAATTGTAGACCTGCACCAGGCTGGGAAGACTGAATCTGCAATAGGTAAGCAGCTTGGTTTGAAGAAATCAACTGTGGGAGCAATTATTAGGAAATGGAAGACATACAAGACCACTGATAATCTCCCTCGATCTGGGAGATCTCACCCCGTGGGGTCAAAATGATCACAAGAACGGTGAGCAAAAATCCCAGAACCACACGGGGGGACCTAGTGAATGACCTGCAGAGAGCTGGGACCAAAGTAACAAAGCCTACCATCAGTAACACACTACGCCGCCAGGGACTCAAATCCTGCAGTGCCAGACGTGTCCCCCTGCTTAAGCCAATACATGTCCAGGCCCGTCTGAAGTTTGCTAGAGTGCATTTGGATGATCCAGAAGAGGATTGGGAGAATGTCATGTGGTCAGATGAAACCAAAATAGAACTTTTTGGTAAAAACTCAACTCGTCGTGTTTTGAGGACAAAGAATGCTGAGTTGCATCCAAAGAACACCATACCTACTGTGAAGCATGGGGGTGGAAACATCATGCTTTGGGGCTGTTTTTCTGCAAAGGGACCAGGACAACTGATCCGTGTAAAGGAAAGAATGAATGGGGCCATGTATCGTGAGATTTTGAGTGAAAACCTCCTTCCATCAGCAAGGGCATTGAAGATGAAACGTGGCTGGGTCTTTCAGCATGATAATGATCCCAAACACACCGCCCGGGCAACGAAGGAGTGGCTTCGTAAGAAGCATTTCAAGGTCCTGGAGTGGCCTAGCCAGTCTCCAGATCTCAACCCCATAGAAAATCTTTGGAGGGAGTTGAAAGTACGTGTTGCCCAGCGACAGCCCCAAAACATCACTGCTCTAGAGGAGATCTGCATGGAGGAATGGACCAAAATACCAGCAACAGTGTGTGAAAACCTTGTGAAGACTTACAGAAAACGTTTGACCTGTGTCATTGCCAACAAAGGGTATATAACAAAGTATTGAGAAACTTTTGTTATTGACCAAATACTTATTTTCCACCATAATTTGCAAATAAATTCATTAAAAATCCTACAATGTGATTTTCTGGATATTTTTTTCTCATTTTGTCTGTCATAGTTGACGTGTACCTATGATGAAAATTACAGGCCTCTCTCATCTTTTTAAGTGGGAGAACTTGCACAATTTTTTCCCCACTGTATGTGTTGCTATTACGGCAGCAGTTAGCCTAGTGGTTTGAGCGTAACGTTGCTGGTTTGAATACCCGAGCTGACAAGGTGAAAAATCTTTCGATGTGCCCTTGAGCAAGGCACTTAACCCTAATTTGCTCCAGAGGTGCCACCCTATTATTGCTGAACTTGTAAAAACATCTTTGATGCAGTTAATATCGATGACATCAGCTGGCATTTTGTTTTGAACTTGAATGTTTATGCTTATGGTGATAGTCAGAAAACAGTCGATGCTGCTTTCCCCTGCTGAATGACTTGGCCGATCCAAAGTTTGTCACCTTGAGCCAAATAAGAAAAATAAGATCCCATGACACAGTTAGCACTACACAGTGAAACATGGGATTTGGACTTCATGGCCAATTGGGTAGCTGTCAACAGCATCTACACCTGTTCATATGTAAATATCTCAAACTTCTGTTTTCGGGGAAGTTCATAATTTACCCAATTGAATATTTTATGAAAAATGTGTCATCAAAAAGAAGAGGATGGAAAGATTGACCATGGAGGGGACTGATAACACTGCCTAGCAAGCAGCTGCCGCTCATTATGGAGAGACACTTGGGAGTTGCAGAGAGGCAGACTTTCTACCTCATTGGGCTTGCTGTTTGGATGCCAAACATGCACATTTGAATTGTTATATAATTCAAGGTCAAATAGCTGTGATAAACTTTGGATACGATTTCATGGTGGCTTGGTCTTGTGTATATTTATATCATGGTGTTATGGTGGCAGCAGACTGACAAATATACTACCATGTCCAAATAACTAACATCCACGTCTCATTATGTCCAAATCAAAACTACAGGCCAGATATCATCAACACTCCCATAGCAAGATTTATGCAATATTGTTGTTTATAGAACTACAGTGCATGGACATCTTATTCTTCAAACAAGAAGCATCTACCTATAAAATGAGTCTACCTGCTATTTTTACTGTGTCGAAAAAAAACAGTATGTCAATTTGATGTGACACGGGGAAAAAGTGTTTAAATACTGCAGTGTGTTTGACTTCATTGCACCCTACAGTGCATTCAGAAAGTATTCAGACCCCTTCCATTTTTCCACATTTTGTTACTTTACAGCCTTATTCTAAAATTGATTAAATAAATAAAAATCCTTATTAATCTACACACAATAGCCAATAATGGGAAAGCGAAAACAGGTTTTTAGAAATGTTAGCAAATGTATTAAAATAAAAAAACAGAAATACCTTATTTACATACGTTTTCAGACCCTTTGCTATGAGACTCGAAATTGAGCTCAGGTGCATCCTGTTACCATTGATCATCCTTGAGATGTTTCTACAACTTGATTGGAGTCCACCTGTGGTAAATTCAATTGATTGGACATGATTTGGAAAGGCACACACCTGTCTATATAAGGTCCCACAGTTGACAGTGCGTGTCAAAGGAAAAACCAAGCCATGAGGTCGAAGGAATTGTCCGTAGAGCGCCGAGAAATGATTGTGTCGAGGCACAGATCTGGGGAAGGGTACCAAAATATTTCTGCAGCATTGAAGAACCCCAAAAACACAGCGGCCTCCATCATTCTAAAATGGAAGACGCTTGGAACCACCAAGACTCTTCCTAGAGCTGGTACAGTACAAGTTTACAGTGCTTTAGTAATTTAAAAGGTTATGAACTTTGGTTTTACTTTGACACTTTGTGAAAGCTAACTACCTGGGAATAAATAATATAATCCAGTGTTTAATTTTCTTCAGACCTGAAGTTCCACCCATGCATCTGATATGCTGCTTACATAGATAGAATACTCATCTTTGTATCATGGCCCTGTGTAGCTCAGTTGGTAGAGCATGGCACTTGCAACACCAGGGTTATGGGTTCGTTTCCCACGGGTGGCCAGTATGAAAATGTATGCACTCACTAACTGTAAGTCGCTCTGGATAAGAGTGTCTGCTAAATGACAAAAAAGTAAATATAAATGTACCTGTGACAACATTGGCAGTGGCATTGAGGCTTTGAAGTTGTCCATTTTCTTCTTCAGGATTGGCTGATCCCTCCTGATGAACCGGTTGGACATGACTAGAACAGGGTTACCAGGAGGGATCAGCCAAAGAAGTTGGAAGTACCACCCAGTTGACTTCATTAAAATGGTGGAATCTCTCAATGGTGCTGCCCATGCTAAGACAGGCTTTAGGCCACTAGTGGCTTCTATCATTCTCTATGGCTGCTTGTTAGTATGCTCCCCCTGCTGGGCTGGCCCCAGGTACGCAAATGTTTTAATCCATAATCTGCCAGACTGCCCGCGGTGGCTTCCTCACTATGACTGAACCTGGAGAACTTAGAAGTTACAAAACACAAGCTCTGGATCAGTCAATGTTAAAGAGGTAGCATTATTACATTCCTACAGTCAGGGTAGTGTTAATTACTGCACACTGTACCAAAACTTTTTGCAATGATAACTAGAGTTTCTTAGTGGACAAATTCATAGTCCCTCCTTGTTTCGGAGGTCGCAGTTGTAAATTAGAACTTGTTCTCAACTGGCTTACCTGGTTAAATAAAGGTTAAATCAAATAAAATAAATAATAACAAAAATTCCATTTGGTTACTAGAGAATACGACCACAGCTGGGAATATCACTGCACTGTTTCTGTCTTCTTTCCTGTGAGTGTCTCATTGTTATTTATGACTAATGAAAAAAGACTCTCCAAACCTGGTCTGGGCCCCACATCATTTCATGCTCAGCGTTGGGTGACTATTAAAGATAATCAAAGTCTGATAAGGCAGGCCGACACCATTACCAACCGTTTCACAGTTTGGGTTCCAGATGAACTATGTCAATGAGCTTTGGCAGGATTGATGGGGCGTGAGGCCAGGAGTGACAGAGCGCTTTACACCTCTGTAGCGCCCGTCCGGGCTCCATGGCAAAGGCGAAATCAAATCTGCAGCACAGTGAGACGGCAAAGGCCTGCGTTTATTGCCCGTGCACCCGGGAGTGGAGAGTAGACAGGGCTCTATTCAATCAGTAGTGCTGAAGATCCACTTTATAGCACGATTGATAATTAAAGGCAATGTTCCCGCTGTATCGGAGACTGCATTCATGGTAAACGCTGCATATTTCAGCACATTCAGAAATTACCTTTACATTTTAACGTGGATCTTCCGCGATACTTCGGCTATACACATTTGAATCCAGCCCCTAGTTACTGGCACCACAGTGAAGTCAGACAGGCCGGCCTTGTTTACCTACTGTAGGTTCTAAACTACAGTGAGGGAAAAAAGTATTTGATCCCCTGCTGATTTTGTACGTTTGCCCACTGACATTGTTTTGGACTGCAAACCGGCCCAAAAACGTTTAGTTTATTGATCATACATGTAGTGCATGGTATTGCGTCACCAAGATGGATTATTATGAACCCAAAAATATCCCCACTGACACCTCCTTCCGCCTCACTGTGGATCTGTGGATGAGTCACAGACAATGTCAGCTTCTGGCTGATTGCTGAGAGTAATTCTGCTGTGGCAACCCCCTTCCTTCACAGCCAACCTGGTCTCAGAGCATTTCATATTATTCTGTACATAAATCAGAGAAGCTCCATTTAGTATGATACAGTGAGGGAAAAAAGTATTTGATCCCCTGCTGATTTTGTACGTTTGCCCACTGACAAAGACATGATCAGTCTATAATTTTAATGGTAGGTTTATTTGAACAGTGAGAGACAGAATAACAACAAAATAATCCAGAAAAACGCATGTCAAAAATGTTATAAATTGATTTGCATTTTAATGACGGAAATAAGTATTTGACCCCGCTGCAAAACATGACTTAGTACTTGGTGGCAAAACCCTTGTTGGCAATCACAGAGGTCAGACGTTTCTTGAAGTTGGCCACCAGGTTTGCACACATCTCAGGAGGGATTTTGTCCCACTCCTCTTTGCAGATCTTCTCCAAGTCATTAAGGTTTTGAGGCTGACGTTTGGCAACTCGAACCTTCAACTCACTCCACAGATTTTCTATGGGATTAAGGTCTGGAGACTGGCTAGGCCACTCCAGGACCTTAATGTGCTTCTTCTTGAGCCACTCCTTTGTTGCCTTGGCCGTGTGTTTTAGGTCATTGTCATGCTGGAATACCCATCCACGACCCATTTTCAATGCCCTGGCTGAGGGAAGGATGTTCTCACCCAAGATTTGACGGTACATGGCCCCGTCCATCATCCCTTTGATGCAGTGAAATTGTCCTGTCCCCTTAGCAGAAAAACACCCCCAAAGCATAATGTTTCCACCTCCATGATTGACGGTGGGGATGGTGTTCTTGGGGTCATAGGCAGCATTCCTCCTCCTCCAAACACAGCGAGTTGAGTTGATGCCAAAGAGCTCGAATTTGGTCTCATCTGACCACAACACTTTCACCCAGTTCTTCTCTGAATCATTCAGATGTTCATTGGCAAACTTCAGACGGGCCTGTATATGTGCTTTCTTGAGCAGGGGGACCTTGCGGGCGCTGCAGGATTTCAGTCCTTCACGGCATAGTGTGTTACCAATTGTTTTCTTGGTTACTATGGTCCCAGCTGCTTTGAGATCATTGGCAAGATCCTCCCGTGTAGTTCTGGGCTGATTCCTCGCCGTTCTCATGATCATTGCAAATCCATGAGGTGAGATCTTGCATGGAGCCCCAGGCCGAGGGAGATTGACAGTTATTTTGTGTTTCTTCCATTAGCGAATAATCGCACCAACTGTTGTCACCTTCTCACCAAGCTGCTTGCCGATGGTCTTGTAGCCCATTCCAGCCTTGTGTAGGTCTAAAATCTTGTCCCTGACATCCTTGGAGAGCTCTTTGGTCTTGGCCATGGTGGAGAGTTTGGAATCTGATTGAATATGTTGTCATATTTCACTCAGATAGCTACTCTGATGTGTAACAAACAAAATAATGTACTGTATATAACATTTCCAAGATTGGTAAAGATATACATATTTCATTACTGTATTTGCTAAAACCTTTCCAATACATATTTCACATTCCCTTTCGTCTAATTGAGGACTATATACAAATCGTGCTATCTAGAACCTAAAAGTGTTCTTAGGCTCTGTCCCCATAGGAGAACCCTTTGAATAACCCTTTTTGGTTCCAGGTAGAACCCTTTTGGTTCCAGCTAGAACCCTTTTGGTTCCAGGTAGAACCCTTTACACATGGAACCCAAAATAGTTCTACCTGGAACCAAAAAGGGTTATCCTATGGGGACAGCTGAAGAACCCTTTTGGAACCCTTTTTTCTAAGAGTGTTATCAGCTAGTAGTTTGAAAGCCTTGTTACTTTGTTAAAACCACAACTGAAACATTGTCAAATTCATGAAAGTTTTAAACCACGCTATCATCCCAAAACTTCCAATAATTTGTCACTTAAAGTGTCAAAAAGGAATCCAGACATGGGTCGATATCATGATGTCCAGACTCCAGGTTCACATTACATCTGAGCTCTGAGTTTCATCAGAGCAGTTAACATGGTGGTTTTTCCACAAATGCCATCTTAAGTGCAGGTGACACATGACTCTAAAGCCTAGGGGGGCTCTCTCTCCTATCATTCACCCCCTACCTCCAACAAAGTCATCCCCGCCAGCTGCCCCTCACTATCTGTCAGCAGCACTGACAGGTCCAGGCCTGATGATGGTGGGCTTTCTGGTCCACAGACAGCATGCTCACACCCAGTTCATCACAGGATCATGATGCCTCTGGACAACGCAGGGCCCTGGCTTTTGTTATCACAAGCCCTTAACTGCAGAGACAGAGGAAAGCCCCCAGAGACATACACTACATCCCGTCCCACAGTCCACTTGAGGATAAGCCACTGCTTTGAAAATGCACGACCACAGAATTGACCACTGTGGCTGTTGCCCTTGCTGCTACCTCATACCACGTGAAGCCGTGGGCCATGGGCTCTGTTGCGCCAACGTCATCTCTGTCTGCTTGTGCTGGACTGGAGCTCTCCCCCTAAACTATTGTCCATGGTCGGGTGCTTGCATGTCTCCTCCACTGCCTGTCTGCCACCCCCAGGACCCCTGAGTCACCCAGCTGACAGCTGAGTCACTTCTACAGGGTCCAGATAGTCGCCCAGGGAGGTTTGTGTGTGTGCGCGTGTGTGCACGTGCATGTTATGGTTATTTTTACTTGACTTGCGTATGCATAAATGTGTGGGTCAGACATATATATTTTGTAGCATGTGTGTATATTGTGAGTGTCTGTTTTTCCTTTAATCTTGTCCTCATTACCAGGGGGTACATTTAGTTATGAACCCAAGTCATATTGCAAAACTAGCCAAAATATTTTGGGGTCAAATACTTATTTCCCTCATTAAAATGCAAATCATTTTATAACATTTTTGACATGGGTTTTTCTGGATTTTTTCATTGTTATTCTGTCTCTCACTGTTCAAATAAACCTACCATTAAAATTATAGACTGATCATTTCTTTGTCAGTGGGCAAACGTACAAAATCAGCAGGGGATCAAATACTTTTTTCCCTCACTGTAGATCACATCAATGGAGTTGAGCGGAGACGATTGTGGGTGGACTGAACCTCCGACTACATGGAGTCGCTGTCAGTCCCTACTTGTAAAACATTTTTAACCCTTGCCATGTACCTATGTTTGTCCTCTGTAGCTGCATGCCTTACTTTGTTTGCTGAAATCCATAATTTTTTATTTAACTTTTGTCAAATACAACCACCAACTGTTTCCTCGTATCGTCTGACAGAGACTCAATGTAGTCAAAGGTACACTCTGCCCACAGTCGTCGCAACCCAACTCCAATGTACTGTACATATCGTGGAATTAAGAAACCCAGCTTGGGTTCACCATGCAGGATCAGTCTGTCCCACACACTAAAAACAAATGGTTCTATAAAACTATTTCACATGTGAAAATGCAATCCTCACATGTGAAACTACACATTTCACATGAATTTCAAGGGAATTTAATTATATGTTTTTTTAAAAGTGGTACGATGTTCAGCTAAAATTGTGTAAATAATCTTGATAAATGACATGATTCTGACTTTTTAATAACATGATCCTACCTGGGATTTGAAATGGCAACCTCTGGATTTGGGGTACGCTGATCTCTACACATTTATTACATATAATGTTGGTGGGGGATATAATTCTGTGTTAATGTTACTCCTGAATCACTATGATAAATAAAATAGTTTTTCTTGAGTGTATTTTTAACAAAGCTGAGATTTACTTTAATTAAGTCCAAAGTGTAGGAATACAGGTGAATTCAGTCACTGACACAGATATGGTGGCGTAGCAGGAAGATCAGAATACTGTGAACCTGTGATTTCAAATCTCAGTTGAGGACATGTTGAATAATAATTACTCTATAAGTAAACATACACAATCGAATCATGTAAGTTGAAAACACTACGTTAAAGGCCCTGTTTGTGTGTGTATCCTAACAACTCATTTTAGGAACATTTGAATCCACATGTGAAAGGTTGTGATCACATGTGAAACTTCATGTGAAATGTTCCAAAAACACATGGTTTCACATGATTTCACATGTGGAATTTCACGTGAAATAAAAATGATCATGTGCAAAACGTGAAAATGTTACATGTGAAATCATGTGGTTTTTCCTTTTTAAGAACCATACAGGGTTTTTTACTATGGTTAACAATATTATATGGTTAAAAATCCATAGGCGTTACTGATGCATTCATTGAAAAGTTGAATCAGGTGCTCTATCTCTGGAACGGCTGGGTTCCCTAAGGTAATAATTGAGAACCACTGAGTTAGATAACATTAGTCTTTCACAAGACACCATTACTGGCCATTATTATTTATAATTTGTAATGGCATAACACATTAGATGACAGGAATGACACACTCACTCACGGTTGCACAAAAATAACTGTCTATAAACCACGCCCCAAAATATTATTATTACAAACCACGCCCCTAGATTTATATTATTGCTTTTGTGAACTGCAAAGAACCATTGAAGGCCTAAAGGGTTCTTTGGGTCATTATGGTTCCACATAGAACCATCACCCTTCCCAAAGAACCCTTGAGGAACCCTCTTTTCTGTGCAGAGGAATGGAAGTGACTGGGCAGACAGGCAGAGTCTCATACAGCAGGCAGGGGGTGAATGGCCTGTTTGTCCTCCATCCATCCCTCCCTCCCTGAATCTGACTCTTGTATTAGCCCTGCTCTCAAGATGTCTTCCCCCTCTTCTGTCTTTGTCAGGGCAGATTGCAGCACGGCTAATTCCTGGAAGATGCAAATAAATGTACTGTGCTCCTGGGTGTGCCGTGCGTGTGTGTGTGTGTGTGTGTGTGTGTGTGTTTTTTTCGTGATGAGTGAATAGTTAGGAGGTCAAGGATTCACACATGGGTATCCTCTCATCTCTCTCTGGTCCCATTTGACTTGAAGCTATTGTCGTAGAGTGAGGATTATCATAAGCTGTCATAATCATTTACATGCAGCCATAAATGTCATGGTCAATCACTGGTGCATAGCATGAGTGAGTGTCAGTGTGTCATATCAGAGCAGGGACTCTTGACATCTGGTAAAGGTCAGAGGGGCAACAACTCATGCTATTTATTTTCACTTCACTCTACATGTCAACAGTTCCTGTACAGTACATTGGCTGGTGGCTTTTTGGCCAGGGGGCAGTCTAAAACATGATGTTCCTGTGCTTTATATATATATATATATATATATATATATATATATATATATATATATATATATATATATATATATATATATATATTTGTTACCCATTAATTATTTGATATTGAGTTAAAACAGCTGCATTGGACCTTTACGGCATTCATCATTGAGTGATGAGATTCGATTAGATAGGCTATTTACACAAACATAAAGATTCTGATCCTGTATTGCAACCCATAAGTTCCTCATAAGGACCATAAAATAAACTTAAGATATATAACTGGATGGATACATGGTCACATGGACACATAGGATGACATATGATTTCATTATAATAGACATGTCTCTACCTTGAGTTGATCTATGCAGTACATGGAAATGTCAACCATATAATGAAATTAAAGATTTCCAGTTGTTGCAGTCAACTATATCGCAGGCATGATTCAGTTTATTATATCATCATGATTCAGTTTATTGCACTTTTTCAGAGTGAAATGAAGTGCATTGAAGTTGGAGGCAAAATTAAGCAGTGACCGTTCACAACCCTGACCTTTCAGTACAGATGTTGCCTTCACATTACATTTCTGTCTCCTTTGGACCAATGGGCACCACAGCTGCTGTGCATTCTATGACGTCACCATGAAATGCCTGTATGTAGAATCCCAGTAGGCCATACTGTAGTCTCTCAGACAACACAACAACAGGTATTTCTGTTGCTTGGTGAGCTACAAGTGGCCATGAGAAAACCCATTTTCTAATATTTGTTAGCTAGCTCCCAGCTATGTTCCAGATAGGGAGATGGTTTGTATAATGATGTTTTAGATCGTGAGCGTAGCTATAAACCCCCAGTAAGTAGGTCTAGACAACAAAATATTTATCAAAGCAGTGACATGCTACCCATGAAAATAGAACAACAGAAAACAAATATAGCAAACACACACACTGAAAATAAGAAAGGATGAAGGCATAATTATTTTTGCAAACTCAGTAATAACTGTCGCCTGAAAAATACAACTTTGTTATAAAAGCCTCTGCTACACACAGAAACGTCAAATACATTTTTTATCTTTGTAACCTTGTTTGTGCATTTGAGATTTCATCTTTTCTGCGAGCCTGTGTGAGGTGAATGAGCACCAATACCTGTCTGATGTGTTTGTGATCTTATTTGGGAGCTGTGAAAGAAGCTCTGCCATGACACCGCCACTATGACGGAAAGCTTATTGGAGCGCTACAGCACTCCTCTCTGTTTCTCCCATGAGCCTCAGCTGCAGACACTGACCAGTGGACCCTTGGGGACTGACTGATAGACAGAGGGAGCCAGGAGCACATTTTAATCTAACCTGCATTGTCCTCCGCTTTTGTCTGGTCCACTTAACCTCTCTCTCTGAATCTAAAAGGAATGGATTTTTGGGACTATGTTAACGTTTAATTCAGTCTGCAAGGTCGTTTCCACAAGGTTGTCATTTGGTCATGTACAGAAAAAATTATAGTGGTTCAAGAAATCATAGATGTGCCCTTTTATCTTAGCTGACTGTGAAGAAGTTTGACGGTAGGTGTTGGTTGGTTCTTTAGGCAATGCCATTTGGTTTAACAAACACTACAAATAAACACAACAAATGCCAACATTGAGCAGAAAAAATATATGATTTTGCAACTTAGCACCGTGAAGCTACAGACAAACACAATGAACAAAACACCTCTTTTTAAAAGCAACTCTCGCAAAGTTACAGGTTCTTCATTTCAATTTTCTCAGTCTCAGACGGTAGGTAGAGTTAGTGTGATTGATGTCAGGGAAAGCCAGACAGTGAGCAAGCGACTATGGCAGACTTTTATAACCCTCATTCTAACACAAACTTTACTCTGCTTACAGTGCCTTCAGAAAACATTCAGACCCCTTGACTTTTTCTACTGCTGTTACGTTTAGCATTCTAAAATTGATTAAATAAAAATAAATCCTCAGCAATCTACACACAATACCAAATAATGACTAAGCGAAAACAGGGTTTTTGAAATTCTTGCAAATGTATTAAATATAAAAACCATAAATACCTTATTTACGTAAGTATTCCGACCCTTTGCTATGAAACTCGAAATTGAGCTCAGGTGCATCCTGTTTCCATTCATCATCCTTGAGATGTTTCTACAACTTGTTTAGAGTCCACCTATGGTAAATTCAATTGATTGGACATGATTTGGAAAGGCACATACCTGTCTATATAAGGTCCCACAGTTGACAGTGCATGTCAGAGCAAAAACCAAGCCATGAGGTCGAAGGAATTGTCCGAAGAGCTCCAAGACAGGATTGTGTCAAGGCACAGATCTGGGGAAGGGTACCAAAAAATGTCTGCAGCATTGAAGGTCCCCAAAAACACAGTGGCCTCCATCATTCTTAAATGGAAGATGTTCAGAACCACAAAGACTCATCCTAGAGCTGGCTGCCCAGCCAAACTGAGCAATTGGGGGAGAAGGACCTTGGTGACCAAGAACATGACGGTCACTCTGACAGAGCTCTAGAGTTCCTCTGTGGAGATGGGAGAACCTTCCAGAAGGACAACCATCTCTGTAGCCAGACGGAAGCCACTCCTAGTAAAAGGCACTTGACAGCCCGCTTGGAGTTTGCCAAAAGGCACCTAAAGACTCTCAGAACATGAGAAAGAAGATTCTCTGGTCTGATGCAACTAAGATTGAACTCTTTGGCCTGAATGCCAAGCGTCACATCTGGAGGAAACCTGGCACCATCCCTACGGTGAAGCATTTTGGTGGCAGCATCATGCTATGGGGTAGTTTTTAAGCGGCAGGGACTGGGAGACTAGTCAGGATTGAGGGAAAGATCAACGGAACAAAGTACAGAGATCCTTGATGCAAACCTGCTCCAGGTTCACCTTCCAACAGGGCAATGACCCTAAGCACACAGCCAAGACAATGCAGGAGTGGCTTCGGGACAAGTCTCTGAATGTCCTTGAGTGGCCCAGCTTGAGCCCAGAATTGAACCCGATCGAACATCGCTGGAGAGATCAGAAAATCGCTGTTCAGCAACGATCCCCATCCAACCTGACAGAGCTTGAGAGGATCAGCAGAGAAGAATGGGAGAATCTCCCCAAATATAGGTGTGCCTAGCTTGTAGCGTCATACCCAAGAAGACTTGATGCTGTAATTGCTGCCAAAGGTGCTTCAACAAAGTACTGAGTAAAGGGTCTGAATAAAAACAGTTTTTGCTTTGTCGTTGTGGGGTATCGTGTGTAGATTGATGAGGGCGAAAAAAATGATTTAATCAATTTTAGAATAAGGCTGTAACGTAACAAAATGTGGAAAAAGTAAAGGGGTCTGAATACTTTCCGAAGGCACAGTATACAAAGGGATAGAGCCGAATACAAGAAACATGAGATACACCGTTACGTTTGTGTGTAAGTGACTGTGAAGGGCTCTCCCTACAGTGAATAATAAGATTACTCTGTCTAAAAAGATATGGTATGGGCCCTCAGATCCTCAAAAAGCTCTACAGCTGCACCATTGAGAGCATCTTGAGTGGCTGCATCACCACTTAGTGTGGCAACTGCTTGGCATCTGACCAGAAGGCGCTACAGAGGGTAGAGCCTACGGCCCAGTACATCACTGGGGCCGAGCTCTCTGCCATCCAGGATATCTATACCTGGCGGTGTCAGAGGAAGGCCCTAAAAATGGTTAAAGACTTCAGCCACCCAAGTCATAGGCTGTTCTCTCTGCTACCTCATTGCAAGCGGTACCAGAGCGCCAAGTCTGGGACCAAAAGGCTCATGAACAGCTTCTACCCACAAACCATAAGATCAAATGGCTACCTGGAGTATTTGCATTGACCCTCTTTTGTTTTTGCACTGACTCTCTTGCGCTGGCTCTACAGTATGTACACTCACTGGACTCTACCCAAACACTCACATATACTACACTGACATTCCAACACACACACACACACACACATAGGGCTGTGGCTGTCATGAAACTTTGTCAGCCGGTGATTGTCAAGCAAATAACTGCAGGTCTCACGGTAATTGACCTTTAATTAACATAAACACGTTTAGCATTTCCTGGCTTCCATGATGCAAACCTTTAGAACATCCACATTTTAAAAAGTCTAATAAATCCATTAAATATAGCCTACACCATCACAATAAATCAATTACTTATTTTAGACAGGTCTAAAGAAACATGATATGAAGAAAATGTCTGTTTCTGTGACGAGTACTGAGGACACGAAGAGGCAGGACGCAGACGCAGGAATCAACAATGTAAAGGTTTACTTAACACTGAGCAAGAGAACAACAAAGAGCGAGTACATGAAAAGACTAACAATCACACACAACACAACACTGAACAGTCCAGGGCTATACAGCGGTGGTGATGAGATGATGAGATGCAGGTGCGCTGGAGGTGATTAGGGTGCGTTGGTTTTCCATTCCGGTGTTGCCGAGGTGGTGCGCTCAGACCAGTATGATACCTCATTTATCCACCGGAGGACCTTAAACGGGGGGCTCAGTTTCTTGCAGGGCAGGTGGAGAGGGATGTTTTTTGTGGACAGCCAGACATTATCCCCTGTAATACAGGGGTCTCACTGCGGTGGCGGTCGGCTTGGTCCTTCTGCCGACGAATGGCCCTCTGGAGATGGACATGGGCGGCGTCCCAGACCTGTCCGGCCCTGTGGAACCACTCATCAACAACGGGCGCGTCGGTCTGGCTGGGTGTCCAAGGGGCCAGGGCCGGCTGGTACCCCAGGATGCACTGGAAGGGAGTGAGCCCTGTGGATGAGTGAACGAAGGAGTTCAGGGCATTTTCTGCCCAGGGGAGAAACCTTTCCCACTCACCCTGCCGGTCCTGACAGTGGCAACAAAGAAACCTCCCCAGCTCCTGGTTCATGCGCTCCACCTGCCCATTCGACTGAGGCCTATACCCAGAAGTGAGGCTGGCCATGGCCACGATCTTCTCCAGGAAAGCCTTCCACACTCGGGAGGTGAATTGGGGGCCAAGGTCAGAGAGGATGTCCTCCGGAAGTCCATAATACCAGAAGACCTGTTGGAATAGGCCCTCAGCGACCTGGAGAGCAGAAGGAAGACCAGTTACTGGCAAAAAACGGCATGATTTGGAGAACCGATCTACGACCACCATGACTGTGGTGAAGCTGTCAGAACGTGGAAGGTCGGTGACAAAGTCTATGGACAGGTGTGACCAAGGTCGCTGAGGCACTGGGAGAGGAACTAGTTTGCCAGCTGGGGCATTCCGAGGTGTCTTCGTTTGGACACATATGGAACAGGAGTTGACGTAGCGGGAGACATTTTTGGGCTAGAGAATGTAGGGTGCCCTGCAGTAATGGTGGTGTGCGCCCAGATCAGCAGGTGATCACAGACACTGGTGGGTACATACACGCGCCCCGGAGGGGCGTTGGCTGGCCTGGGTCCTCCTGAGCCGCCAGGCGGATGTCTTCATCCACATCCCAAACGACAGGAGCAACGATGAGAGATGAGGGCAGGATTGTACCCCCCAGATCCTTCCTTTCTCTGGTATGGTGCATCCTGGAGAGTGCGTTTGCCTTCACATTCTGGGATCCTGTGCAGTAGGACAGAATGAATTGGAAGCGAGTGAGACATTGGGCCCACCTGGCTTGACGAGAGTTCATCCATTTCGCTGCCCATATGTGCTCCAAATTCCAGTGGTCAGTAAGAATCAGGAATGGATGGACTACGCCCTCCAGCCAGTGTCTCCATTCCTCCAGAGCGAGGACCACCACCAACAGCTCCCTGTATCCAACTCCATAGTTCCTCACTGCGAGGGTAAGCTTTTTTGAGAAAAAGGCACAGGGATACATTTTCTCTGGCTTACCGTGCCGCTGGGAGAGGACCGCACCCACGCCCTCCTCCGATGTGTTCACCTCCAGGATGAAAGGACGAGATGGATCTGGGTGTTTCAGAGTGGCCGCTGTGGTGAACCTCTCCTTCAGCCTCTTGAAGGCAGCGTCAGCCTCAGGGTTCCAGGCTACTTCTGAGGCCCACCATTAAGGAGAGAGGTGAGCGGGGCAGCTATGGAGCTGAAGGACCTGATGAAACGCTGGTAGAAATTAGCGAAGCCCAGGAAGCTCTGTAGGCCCTTGATGGTGGTGGGAACTGGCCATTACCTGACAGCGTCCGTCTTCACTCCTTCCATGAACACCCCCTGAGGACTGATCCGTATCCCAGGAAGGAGATGGCCTGTTGGTGGAATTCACATTTCTCCCCCTTCACCAACAGGCTGTGTTCCCGGAGGCGGAGTAGCACAGCTCGGACATCCCTGACGTGCTCCTTGAACGTAGCCGAGTAGATCAGGATATTGTCAATGTACACCACCACCTGTCTACTCAGCATGTCCCGGAACACGTAATTGACGAAGGACTGGAACACAAAAGGTGCATTGGCAAGACCTTAGGTTATGATGCAGTATTCATAGTGGCCTGAGGTAGTGCTGAATGCCGTCTTCCACTCGTCTCCTTCCCGGATTCGGATCAGGTTATAGGCACTCCTTTGGTCCAACTTGGTAAAGTGCCGGGCCCCTCGTAGCTGCTCGATGGCCGACGGAACCAGAGGGAGGGGGTACCGGTACTTGGTGGTGACCGTGTTCAGCCCCCTGTAGTCAATGCATGGTCTCAGTCCTCTGTCTTTTTTGACCACGAAGAAGAAGCTGGCGGAGGCAGGAGAGGTATAGCGTCTGATGAACCCCTGTTTCAGGGTCTCCGCCACATACTTCTCCATGGCTTCAGTCTCCGCCATGGAAAGGGGGTAAATGCGACTCTTCGGGGGGTGTTGTCCCTCCAGCAGGTCAATGGCGCAGTCCCAGGGCCTGTGAGGAGGGAGACACGTAGCCTTTAATGAAGAGAAGACATCGGAGAGATCTGCATACTCACGTGGAATATTGGGCTGGAGGGCGGACTCCGGACTCTCCACTGACATGGAACAACAAACCACCGGCAGGCAGGTCTTCCGGCATGAGGTGTACCAGGCTGTGTAGTCTGAGCCAGGGCAATCCCAAGACGATCCGGTGAAGGGGTGATGTGACGATGTGGAATGACAGCTCCTCGTAGTGCTCTGGTAGTGTGGGGATGGTGATGGTGATGGGGAGAGTGACGTGCGTAACCAAGGGGTTTATTGTCCAGTGAGATGACGTGTAGTGGAGATCGCAGTGGCACGGTGGGCAACCCCCATATAAGGTTCCCCACTGATCCAGAATCTATCATTGCGGTAGAAATGGAAGAGAAGGAATAACCAGTCACCGTTATGGGAACTAAAAACAATGGTTTTGTGATAGGAGCTGACGTAACACTCACGGAGTGGCGACGGGAGTCATACCGCCTAGATAGGGAGCCACCAGGAGATCTGTGGTCTGTGGTGGTGTAGGGGGTGTTGCTCACCTCCATGGGTGAGGAGTCGGAAGCAGGGCGGCTTGCATAGCTCAGATGAGGTGAGCGTCGAGGTGTTGGGAACGCCGTCTCTCTCTCAACATGTCGTCAAGACGGATGGATGTGGGGATGAGGGTATCAAGGTCCATCTCGTCATCCCGACATGCGAGTTCTGTTTTGATGTCTCATTCCAGCCGAAAGATGCCGCCACCGTGCTGAAGCTCAGAGTGTACTCGGACTGGGCCCCTCTCTCTGTTGTAGATGGAGGAGACGCTCACCTCCGTCCTTTCCCTCCGTGGGATGATACAACACAGCCCTAAACTTAGCGAGGAAGGTGGGGTAGGGAAGCGCCACTGCCTCCTCTCCTTCCCAGACTGCCGTGGCCCAATCCAGCGCCTTTCCATTAAGAAATGAAATCACCAGCGCTATCCTGGCTTGGTCAGATGGATATGCCCCAGGCTGAAGGCTGACGCGCCAGATAAAGGGAAACCTGTAGCAGGAAGCCGCTACATTTAGTAGTTTTACCGTCATAGCGTTCCGGTAGGATGAGGGTTCCCGCAGGAGTGGGTGATCGCATGGGAACAGATGGATTGGGGGCACTCGCCGCTCCCTGAGGTGGAACCCGAGCGCTGGGCAGATTATGCAGAGTTTGGAGCACTTCCTGCATGGCGGCGTTCAACTGGGCAAGCTGCTGCTGGTGCTGGTCGAGGCACTGGGAAACTCCTGCTGCATCCATTTTCGTTTGGTGTGTGATTCTGTGACGAGTACTGAGTATACGAAGAGGCAGGATGCAGACACAGTAATTAACAAGGTCAAGGTTTACTTAACAATGATAAAGAGAACAAACAAACAGAGTAAACGACACGAAGCTTAACAATCACACACAACATCATCCATGACAGTCCAGGGCTAAATAGGTGTGGTGATGAGATGATGAGGTGCGCAGGAGGTGATTAGGGTGCGTTGGGTTTCCATTCCTGTGTTGCCGAGGTGGTGCGCTCAGACCGGTTGCTCAGTAGACTGGCGAATCAGAGCGCCGGAGGGGAGGAACGGGAGGAGACGTGACACTCATCTATTTTCCTGTCACATACTGCATCTTCCTCAGTGTCATTTCATTTAACTCTCTGTGGAATGCCACTGAACTCATTTTTAAAAAGATCCCATCCTGATACCATATATATATCTTTAAAAAAAAAATCAAATTCATCTCATTTTGTGGTGTTATGCCTTCCCACCATCTGGGATTGGAGATGTCTTGTGAATTAAAGTGTATTCACATTCAGCACTGGCGACCCTGTGGGACTGGCTAATCCTGTCTGTGGCTTAATAACAATACCCTTGCTAGACAGCCAGACCTGCTCCTGTTCCTGCTCAATGTGCTGCTGGGGTAGTGGTGTGATTCTAAATGCTGCTGGTGTTGAGCCCAGGGGCAAGATGTGTTGTAAAAAGAATGATAATTAGCCAAGGTCAAAGGCATTTTGGATGATTTGTCAGGACGCGTGCTGCTCTTAATAAGGTTGGGAAAAAACAAAACATCTTACTGGCTTAAAAACATGCTTGTTCATGGAATCCTGTAGTTGTGATTGCATGTTGAATAATAATTTACTGAGAAAATCGTGTGTCATCACAACAAAAGGAGTTGGGAGGATAATTTGAATTGGCTTTGTGAGAATAGTCACAAATGTATGTTGTTAGGATGGTTTACACATTGAGAGTACAATATTGTTCAGTTTTATTCACTGGATCATGTGTCAGATCTGTTGTATTTCATTTTATTGTATAATATACACGTTTTTGAGAAAGATCATTTGAAAAATATAATTGTATCGAGTTAATATATTTATTGGTTCTCTTAATGCTGATAAGATAAATTATAATGTAAGGTTATTTGTTGATGTTAAAATCTAAATTTACCAATTTTAAGGTTGTGACGTTAAATTCGGGGTGGGGTCATCATAAATTCTGCCCCAAAAAAGTTTCCCAGAAAAACGTTTAACTTTTGCGTTCTACATTTGTATGTCAGTGTTCCGTTAGGGGCTTCTAACTTCTGAGAGCACCTCTTTAATCTTGCTGTAGAACCCTGGGAGGGTGTTAGTGAAGGGCGGAGTGGAGGGGAGACATCTGAGGGAGATCTGAGGAGACAGTGGCCCTAGGACTGACGGCGCACCTGTCTTGGCCTGCTGCCAGATGAGAGCGAGGCTGTAGCTAGCTTTAGTAGGAGTGATGGGCGGCCTGCTCTGCCTGCTCCACCCTGCAGATGGGTATATCCGTTGGGTGAGAGGCGAGGGGGAAGTTCAATTCCGTCCAGGAGATCAAAGTTGGGGGCCGTTAATGATGTGCGCTGCCAGCTTCTGCTGCCGCTGCTGACCTGGCTAAAAGTTTCACTTGGGGAAGATAGATGGCCTTATTTATACATCCTTTGCTAGGGGCAGGCGTGTTAGCAAACAGGACATCAATGCAGGGGCCAACGGTGCACTCAGCAATGGCATCTCAATATCACAAGCAATTGACTTTGTGCATTGGCAAAGTACAACAGACACTGGTAATGTGGTCCAGTTTTCAGGTAGAGGTTCAGAGCAGCTGTTTGCAGAGCCCAATAACTTTTATGAAGACACAACAATTCACGCAGAGCACAATAAACACAACTAAATATAATACCACATGCCACATACTATTTTTATTTCCTTTATAAAGGAGTCATAACACGTCCACTGTATGATTCAGCAAGTAATTTGGCTTCAAGGCATTCCTGTCTTTTACATTCATTTTATACCTAAGGAAAAGTCTGCTTGGTCTGTTTTGATCACTGTCAAGACTATACCTTTCATACATGTTTTCAATGGCAGTTTATGATGTATACTGAAGAGTAAGTAATCAAATTATGTCTACTTCACCCACTGCAGACTATTTCTGGATATAAGAACACAGATTTGAAAATGAGCAGATCAGGCCATACGAAGGACGAGAGAGAGAGATCTAGGGCTCTATTCAATCATATCTGCTTTAGCCGGCCTCCGCATAGTGGTTGTTTTCGGCGGTGTCGGAGGTGGAACTGTGTTAGAGCTGTCAAATCCACAAGCAGCTCCTTGCATTATACCTAAAGCGGACATTGCCATTGGCTGCACGGATTCGCATTAAGATAAAAAATCCCATGCATTCTTGTTTACAAGTTCGAACACTGGAATGTGAGATGTAATCAAAACCTCGATTAGGCTGATAGAAATCCTCATTATTTTGTTTAATGATTTTCAATTTGACCATCATTGTATTTATATAGCATACACTTTCTCGTTCTAAACCTCTAACGTGAGCGGGACGGGTGTGGCTTCGTAACAATGATCAAGAGCAGCTGCTCACCAATTTGACAGCTCCAACTCAGTTACACGAGTTACACCAACATCAGCGACGTGGGTGTCAGCTGTCTCCGATTAACACTTGGCCTTCATTTCTCTTCTGCCTCAATAGTGAAAAATAACATTCTTTAGTCCCACATAGTACAACCATTTAATACGATTATCACTGCATGAAGCGATGGAGCATGGAGACACCTGAACAGAGCAGAAAGAAAAATGGATCTCATTCAAAGTAACAGTTCATGCTTACATTATTACCAACGCCCTAAAGTTCCCCCTTCCTTTAACACACAATTACCCACAATACAATGCAATTCTTCCCCTTCACGAGTGCATTGCTAATCTGTTGGGTCATTTTTTGCAGTGGGATGATTCCCATTGTAAAAAAGGCTTTTTGTATGAGATAAAGACAACTGTGCCTACTGCTGCATGTGTCTCACAGTTAATGCCTCTACTCCTCCTAATGGCATTTGTCCTGCATTAAACAAGGCATCCATCAGGGATGAAAATATGTACAGTCAATTCTGCTGCAGGCCAGAAGCTGCTTCCACACTTCATTAGCAGAAGTCTGTGAATGTGTTCAGTTAGATCATCCATGGAGCAGCTCTGAGTTCCAGTCGGTGGGTATTGGTAAACATTCGTGGAAGACAAGATCTGGAGTAAAAATCTGGGAAGCTTTACCCAAAAATATAGGTCAGTTTCCTTTCAAGGTCATTGTCATCTCTGCTGTTTAAGAAGGAAAAATCTGTATGGTACCATAAAGTGTAGGCATCTGTAACAAAAAAAGAAATCCCGTAATCTACATTGACCCCATGCAACTTTGCCAATATGGAATGTTCTTTCATGTAGTGTTAGTGAGAAAGGAAGTGTTTCCTCAAAGACGTGTCATCGAAATGGGGTGAGGTTTGAATGCTTTTTCATATAACACAAATGTCCATCAACTTTTAAAAATTGGATCAACAGTGAATCATTTATAACATACGAGGAGAGAACTCACACTCACACTCCTTGCGCGCCAGGGGACGTATGCGGTGGCAACAAAGGAGGTAGTATAGTATAATGCATTGGCCTATACGGTAATCCATTCGTGGGGCTGAATTTTTTATTTATTTTTTAATCCGGCAACATGGTAGTCTCCTGAGCGTCACACTAAAGGGTAGAACCAGGGGTCATTTCATGGTTATCTACTGACTCATATGCCATTTAAACAACACTCTACAACCCTCTGTGGACTGTAGGTTTATGTTCTGTCAATGGATACTTGATAAGCAAAGACATACATAGCAGTCACAGGCAGTCAAGTGTGCATGTGGATATGGATGTGTAAAATCCACAATGATCCTAGGAAAGTAAAATGCAATTAATGGATCGTCTACAATCATAATAATTGCAATTAAATTAAATGTTTACAATTTAAGTAAAAGTAAAAGTGAATGAATGGATTTGTACAGTATAATTATCTTGACTAGCTCCCCCTTTGTGAAAACATAATTGGCTTTCATCACTAAGCCTCAATTAGGAGGCGCTTGGTTTGGCACATACAGGGGTAGAACAGATAAATACATTACTGCCACTTTCTCATAGCTTCAATCTTTTTACGCTGATTATTATATAACTAAGTCATTGAAATATTACAGCACAATATTGCCTTGATTTGTGAACATATGTTTGAAAAGTTATTCCTCAGCGAGGGAGTCGTGACTTGCTTTGACACACACATTTCACATTCATCACATCAGAATGGATGCCTATCTCACCTCAAATTAGAGTATTGCTTACAGTTGAAGGGAGTTTTCTGATGTTTGTTATAGTCCTGTCTGGCTCGAAGGACCATTGGATGAGTTGAGGTACTCAGGTGCACTGGACAGGTTAGTAGGGTGACAGGTGAACAGGTTTAAAGCCCCCATGCAGACTTTTACATTTATTTTAAAATCATCACTTTATGTCTAATGAATCACTGTGTCCAAAATATATTTGTAATAATTCATTTCCCGGAGCCATTGAAAGGCTCAGTCTGATCGTGTGGGCGTTAGGAAACACATTTGAATATGAAATTAGATACTATGAGGGAAAAAAGTATTTGATCCCCTGCTGATTTTGTACGTTTGCCCACTGACAAAGAAATGATCAGTCTATAATTTTTATGGTAGGTTTATTTGAACAGTGAGAGACAGAATAACAACAACAAAATTCAGAAAAACGCATGTCAAAAATGTTATGAATTGCTTTGCATTTTAATAAGGGGAAATAAGTATTTGACCCCTCTGCAAAACATGACTTAGTACTTGGTGGCAAAACCCTTGTTGGCAATCACAGAGGTCAGACATTACTTGTAGTTGGCCACCAGGTTTGCACACATCTCAGGAGGGATTTTGTCCCACTCCTCTTTGCAGATCTTCTCCAAGTCATTAAGGTTTCGAGGCTGACGTTTGGCAACTCGAACCTTCAGCTCCCTCCACAGATTTTCTATGGGATTAAGGTCTGGAGACTGGCTAGGCCACTCCAGGACCTTAATGTGCTTCTTCTTGAGCCACTCCTTTGTTGCCTTGGCCGTGTGTTTTACCCATCCACGACCCATTTTCAATGCCCTGGCTGAGGGAAGGAGGTTCTCACCCAAGATTTGACGGTACATGGCCCCGTCCATCGTCCCTTTGATGCGGTGAAGTTGTCCTGTCCCCTTAGCAGAAAAACACCCCCAAAGCATAATGTTTCCACCTCCATGTTTGACGGTGGGGATGGTGTTCTTGGGGTCATAGGCAGCATTCCTCCTCCTCCAAACACGGCGAGTTGAGTTGATGCCAAAGAGCTCCATTTTGGTCTCATCTGACCACATCACTTTCACCCAGTTCTCCTCTGAATCATTCAGATGTTCATTGGCAAACTTCAAACGGGCATGTACAGTGGGGAAAAAAAGTATTTAGTCAGAAACCAATTGTGCAAGTTCTCCCACTTAAAAAGATGAGAGAGGCCTGTAATTTTCATCATAGGTACACGTCAACTATGACAGACAAATTGAGAAAAAAAAATCCAGAAAATCACATTGTAGGATTTTTAATGAATTTATTTGCAAATTATGGTGGAAAATAAGTATTTGGTCACCTACAAACAAGCAAGATTTCTGTCTCTCACAGACCTGTAACTTCTTCTTTAAGAGGCTCCTCTGTCCTCCACTCGTTACCTGTATTAATGGCACTTGTTTGAACTTGTTATCAGTATAAAAGACACCTGTCCACAACCTCAAACAGTCACACTCCAAACTCCACTATGGCCAAGACCAAAGAGCTGTCAAAGGACACCAGAAACAAAATTGTAGACCTGCACCAGGCTGGGAAGACTGAATCTGCAATAGGTAAGCAGCTTGGTTTGAAGAAATCAACTGTGGGAGCAGTTATTAGGAAATGGAAGACATACAAGACCACTGATAATCTCCCTCGATCTGGGGCTCCACGCAAGATCTCACCCCGTGGGGTCAAATTGATCACAAGAACGGTGAGCAAAAATCCCAGAACCACACGGGGGACCTAGTGAATGACCTGCAGAGAGCTGGGACCAAAGTAACAAAGCCTACCATCAGTAACACACTACGCCGCCAGGGACTCAAATCCTGCAGTGCAAGACGTGTCCCCCTGCTTAAGCCAGTACATGTCCAGGCCCGTCTGAAGTTTGCTAGAGTGCATTTGGATGATCCAGAAGAGGATTGGGAGAATGTCATATGGTCAGATGAAACCAAAATATAACTTTTTGGTAAAAACTCAACTCGTCGTGTTTGGAGGACAAAGAATGCTGAGTTGCATCCAAAGAACACCATACCTACTGTGAAGCATGGAGGTGGAAACATCATGCTTTGGGGCTGTTTTTCTGCAAAGGGACCAGGACGACTGATCCGTGTAAAGGAAAGAATGAATGGGGCCATGTATCGTGAGATTTTGAGTGAAAACCTCCTTCCATCAGCAAGGGCATTGAAGATGAAACGTGGCTGGGTCTTTCAGCATGACAATGATCCCAAACACACCGCCCGGGCAACGAAGGAGTGGCTTCGTAAGAAGCATTTCAAGGTCCTGGAGTGGTCTAGCCAGTCTCCAGATCTCAACCCCATAGAAAATCTTTGGAGGGAGTTGAAAGTCCGTGTTGCCCAGCGACAGCCCCAAAACATCACTGCTCTAGAGGAGATCTGCATGGAGGAATGGGCCAAAATACCATCAACAGTGTGTGAAAACCTTGTGAAGACTTACAGAAAACGTTTGACCTGTGTCATTGCCAACAAAGGGTATATAACAAAGTATTGACAAAACTTTGTTATTGACCAAATACTTATTTTCCACCATAATTTGCAAATAAATTCATAAAAAAATCCTATAATGTGATTTTCTGGATTTTTTTTCTCATTTGTCTTTCATAGTTGACGTGTACCTATGATGAAAATTACAGGCCTCTCATCTTTTTAAGTGGGAGAACTTGCACAATTGGTGGCTGACTAAATACTTTTTTGCCCCACTGTATATGTGCTTTCTTGAGCAGGGGGACCTTGCGGGCGCTGCAGGATTTCAGTCCTTCACGGCATAGTGTGTTACCAATTGTTTTCTTGGTGACTATGGTCCCAGCTGCCTTGAGATCATTGACAAGATCCTCCCGTGTAGTTCTGGGCTGATTCCTCACCGTTCTCATGATCATTACAACTCCACAAGGTGGAGAGCTCTTTGGTCTTGGCCATGGTGGAGAGTTTGGAATCTGATTGATTGATTGCTTCTGTGGACAGGTGTCTTTTATACAGGTAACAAACTGAGATTAGGAGCACTCCCTTTAAGAGTGTGCTCCTAATCTCAGCTCGTTACCTGTATAAAAGACACCTGGGAGCCAGAAATCTTTCTGATTGAGAGGGGGTCAAATACTTATTTCCCTCATTGAAATGCAAATCAATTCATTACATTTTTGACATGCGTCTTTCTGGATTTTTTTGTTGTTATTCTGTCTCTCACTGTTCAAATAAACCTACCATTAAACTTATAGACTGATCATTTCTTTGTCAATGGGCAAACGTACAAAATCAGCAGGGGATCAAATACTTTTTTCCCTCACTGTATTTACATACACAGCCCTGATTGGCTGATAGGATGGTCTAGAGCCCATCCCCTTACCCCAAAAATAAAAGGCACATGGTATTCAACCTGTCAGTTGGAGCTGGACCCACAAAGCGATGAACTGCCACAGGTGTATAGACTACTTTGTCCTGTCATCTAAACAAAAGGCATACATAATCTTTATTTGCTATTGTATATCATTGTGGTACAGTTTCCAATAGGTAACCAGAAGATGTAGGTCCAGAACAGCCTGTTTGCACGGTGGAACATTCTGGCCTATACCCTGTCTGCCGTCTATTTATTGCAGATGCCATGATTATCTACAGGACAGACTATATGGTATAATCTTCAGTATCATCACAGTCTATTTCAAAATTTTACGAAATAGACTGTGATGATACTGGAGATTATAACTTATTAAAACATGTCTAATGAGTAAACACTCTTTAATTACACACTTTGGAATGTTTTCTGCTGTTTAAAGTAAATAAACAAACCAGACTGCAATGAAAGATTGTTGACATTATTCATAAATTCTCGTCCATTATTTACATAACATAATAAACAGATCGTAAACAAGGTTATAATGAATGTCTAAATCCTGGCATGTAAGTATATTTTCAAGTTATTGTTTTACATGTGCTCAAGCTCTGGAAGGCTGTGAGAGGAAAACAGATCATGGGGAAAGTAAGAGGGTGTTAGCTAAACATAATCAGATAGGAGGTATAGAGCAGCAACAGAGTAGTCATCGATTGTATAAAGTAGAAAAGTAGCAGTGGTTTTATTTACATTGTCATCGCTAGCTTTCTCCATCACTGACATTACTATACACAGCTATAATCACATCCTGTGACAGGAAATGTAGGAGAGTTAGTATTTCACACTTATTACACGCACACAATTACACTTAGCTGTGTTGTGATAGTTGGAGTGAAAATCTACCGGAGAATAGATCTCCAGGAGGATGGTTGGTGACCACTGCCCCTACACATACCTCAAATGTGTTTTAAAATAGTCATACAGTCAATCACATAGAGACCCATAGTCCCTACCCATTGACAATTCCTACTAATCGGTTATAAGGCATGGTTCAACCGCTACACTCTCTGAAACAAGTAATATATATAACTTTTGTCCACATAGCAGAACAATCTTGGGTCTATACAGATGTAGGATCTTAATTTGAGCCAGTTTGCTACAGAAGGAAAATAATTCTGCAGCAACAGGAAATGTAATTAATAGTTGGATTATAATTAATGGATATTTTTTGAACGGGTTAATGCATTTCTCATTAGGGCAAATTCTTATTGGCAGACTAAATAGCCTTGGTTTCTCAAATGACTGCCTCGCCTGGTTCACCAACTCCTTCTCAGATAGAGTTATTGTGTCAAATCGGAGGGCCTGTTGTCTGGACCTCTGGCAGTCTCTATGGGGATGCCACAGGGTTCAATTCTCGGGCCGACTCTTTTCTCTGTGTATATCAATGATGTCGCTCTTGCTGCTGGTGACTCTCAGATCCACCTCTACGCAGACGTCTGGCCCTTCATTGGACACTGTGTTAACAAACCTCCAAACGAGCTTCAGTGCCATACAACACTCCTTCCTTGGCCTCCAACTGCTCTTAAATGCAAGTAAAACTAAATGCATGCTCTTCATTCGAACGTTGCTTGCACCCGCCTGTCCGACTAGAATCACTACTCTCGGCGGGTCTGACTTAGAATATGTGGACAACTACAAATACCTAGGTGTCTGGTTAGACCGTAAACTCCAAAAACCACTCTAAAATGTGCTGTTTTGTCACACAACACAATGCCACAGATGTCTCAAGTTTTGAGGGAGCATGCAATTGGCATGCTGACTGCAGGAATGTCCACCAGAGCTGTCCCCAGATAATTAAAAATGTATTTCTCTACCATAAGCCGCCTCCAAAGACGTTTTAGATCATTTGGCAGTACATCCAACCGGCCTCACAACTGCAGACCACGTGTAACCACGCCAGCCCAGGACCTCCACATCCGGCTTCTTCACCTGCAGGATCATCTAAGACCAGCCACCCGGACAGCTGATGAAACTGAGGAGTATTTCTGTCTGTAATAAAGCCCTTTTGTGGGGAAAAACTCATTCTGATTGGCTGGGCCTGGCACCCAAGTGGGTGGGCCGATGCTCTCCCAGACCCACCCATGGCTGCGCCCCTGCCCAGTCATGTGAAATCCATAGATTAGGGCCTAATACATTTATTTCAATTGACTGATTTCCTTATATGATCTGTAACTCAGTAAAATCATTGAAATTGTTGCATGTTGCACTTATATTTTTGTTCAGTATACTTCCATTAATTTTTTTAAGTGGTACTGGGGACTTTCAGACGAGTCTTGTGAGGTGTCCTAGACCGCAATGGTCATGAGAGTCTCAGCTTTCCACAGAGGTGTCATGCTAGTGTGTAGCCCAAACAGTTCGGACGCTACAGACAGAAGTTGGCAGAAGAGGCTGTACCAACTTCAGACAAGTCTTGTGAGGCTTGTGGGTGTCCTAGAGAAAAACAGAGAACACCATCGTGTTCGTGCGAGTCTCATCTTTCAAAAAAGTGGTAGTTTGTAGTCCAAACCGTTCGGACGCTACAGACGTTTTCGTGAGAAGACCGATTTTTGGGATGTCTCATGGTCTGACAAACACAGCTCTAGCTCTGCCACCTTTCACCACAGATGCAGAAGGGTGATATCGGAATATGTGGTGGATTGAGAAGCAGCCCATGCAAAAATATATCAGATATCTCTAGCTTAAACAGACAGATTTTGATGGGGATGTTTGTATTATGTTAATTAGATTACCGCAGGGGAGCAAACACATTTTTTCGACAATTAAGGCCAAAAACTGATCAAGTCAGGGATTTTGTGAATGTGCTAACCAAGTTTGAACTCTCACTTTTGTCACCTACAGTGCATATGTGACCGAACGGCTCGATTTGGGTCTTATGTAGCAAGATTTGAAATTGTGTTTAATACATTGGATAAAAGTAGAGACTCAGAGCTAGAAAATGGTATATCATACACTACAGTTGAGGAACAATGGGAAAGTAATTCTGCTTTGAATGTTGATAAACTTGTAACCTCACTTTTGAGAAAATGGCCTTGAATGTTTTGGTACACCTACTGGAGACCTCTTCTTTGTTCACACCCTCTTAAGCTTTAGCTCCACCCATCTCTTTAAGGGTTAATCCGAGCACCCAAGCTAACTGGCTAACGTTGGCTAGCTTGCTAGCTACTTCCAGACAAAAATGAGAGAACAGCTCACTCTGACTATTTTACTCGCCCTAGCAGAGCTGGATAGGCTGTTTTTATGTTATCCAGAGTGTTGTTGACTGCAACTGTGCTGCTGGCAACAATTTATGCTTTTTTGACGATGTTTACTGACACTGGCCATATTCAACGGGTGTTGAGTGTTCGTGAATTCATCATTTATTCTGCGCTCTAGCACACTCAGACAAGAGTGCTCTGAAATCGGAGTATTTAGCCAGTGTGAATTTACCAGCTACGTTTATCAACAATTGTCGCAGTGACATCTTTAACATTCTATTGAAATGGTTACTTGCATAGTGAAGTATTTTGTTAAGACATGCAGCTAGCTAGCTAAACAATGAACCATTATCCTAACGTTACTACCCTGCATGAATCTGCAGGTAGCTAACCAACCAGGTTCAACGTTATCTAGCTAACATTAGGCTATAACTAGCAAAGCAAATAGCTCTGAGACACATTTTACATTTATTTTTTTTGTCATTTAGCAGACGCTCTTATCCAGAGCAACTTACAGGAGCAATTATGGTTAAGTGCCTTGCTCAAGGGCACATCGACAGATTTTTCACCTAGTAGGCTCAGGGATTAGAACCAGCGACCTTTCGGTTACTGGCACAACGCTCTTAACCACTAAGCTACCTGCTGACACAAATAATATTACTACACAGATCATTTACATTTTACATTTTGGTCATTTAGCAGACGCTCTTATCCAGAGCGACTTACAGTTAGTGAGTGCATACATTATTATTATTATTATTATTTTTATTTTTTCATACTGGCCCCCCGTGGGAAATGAACCCACAACCCTGGCGTTGCAAATGCCATGCTCTACCAACTGAGCTACATCCCTGCCGGCCATTCCCTGCCCTACCCTGGAGGACGCTGGGCCAATTGTGCACCGCCCCATGGGTCTCCCGGTCGCAGCAGGCTACGACAGAGCCTGGATTCGAACCAGGATCTCTAGTGGCACAGCTAGCAATGCAATGCAGTGCCTTAGACCACTGCGCCCACGTAACGTTAGCTAGCTGACCTAACCACAGCAGTCAAGCACCCAAGCTATCTGGCTAACATTGGCTAGCTTGCTAGCTACTTCCAGACACAAATGAGAGAACAACTCACTCTGACCATTTTACTCGCCCTATTGAAATGGATACTTGCATAGTGGAGTCTTTTGTTAAGACATGTAGCTAGCTTGCTAAACAATTAACCATAATCCTAACTCATGACGTTATTACCCTGCATGAATCTGCAGGTAGCTAACCAACCAGGTTCAATGTTAGCTAGTTAATATTAGGCTATAACTAGCAAAGCAAATGCTCTAAGATACAAATAATATTACTACACAGATCATACACGTAACGTTAGCAAGCGAGCCAGCCAGCTAACGTTAGCTAGCTAGCTAATAGTACACTTTAACTTGAAATGAAAACGACTTTCTGACAAAATTAGAAATGTGTAATATCTGAAAATGTAGCTAGCTATACTATCTTACCCGTATACATGGATGGACGCTTCTCCCTCTCTCACGGATGCCATGGTTGCCCTTAGTTTGAAGTTGTAATCCGGAGACTGGTGTTTTCTCCTTCTCCTTAGCTATCATACTCTAATTCCACTGATTTCAAAACTCGGTCCGCTAGAAAGCGGAGAGCAACACTTATGCAGTTCTACTACGCGATATATATATATTTTTTACAGCTGCGTTAGACAGGATTACCTACACATACTGACCAGCACAAATAGACAGAAGCATGCTACAAGGCAGAACAATCCGAACTCATCTCTCAAACTCATTATCACAGCCAATCATGGCTAGCGGGAAGGTTGCTGTCTTTTTCTGTGGCTAAATCAACTAGGCTCGAAATTTAACAATTTTATTCATATTTACAGATGGCATAAAAGTTCGTTATTAAGGCACATGAAAGTTCACGTTCCAGAAGGCATTTCTGCCAAGAAACACATTTTGAAAAAAACGTTTATGTTCAAATGGCTCTCCTGTGAAGAGTTGATGCGCGACACAAGCCTAGTTTCCTGAAATGAGTCACATATACGGTAGGCTGTGGTTCAGCCAGCTTAGCCTACACACTGACTGTAAGCCGCGCTGAAATGGGACACTACAGTATGCTAACATGACTGTAAATATGCTCAATAACACATCCGTTGTAAGCGTCTGTATAATCATAGGAATCTCATTCCTCACAGAGCGAGTGCACTCTGACTCCCATCCAAACACATCCCAGCCAAATAACATGCAGGAGTAGAGGAAGGCTTCCTCTCCATCAGACTGTCTAATGGGAAGCTGTCCATCACCACTCTCTCTGTGCTCACAGGGGAATAAGCACTAGTCTGTGAGGGGGCTTAATAGCTATCAGAGCCTGTCAGTGAGTAAATGCAGGCGAACGGCCCTGAGCCCAGACCGCCAGCTTGGCCCACTGCCACGCATCACCGCTTCTTGATAAACAAAGGGAGGTAAGGAGTGCCTACATATGGAAATACGCAGTACACATGCACCCACACACATGCACGCACACACACACACAATAAACGTAAATACACATTGTGTTCAGCACATAAACATATGATTTGAACTAACATGCACACACAACATGAACAAACATGCACTTGACTAACTCTGAGTATCTATATCTAATTGACATTTCAATCGTAAACAGCTCTGTAAATAGGTCTAATCATAGAAAGGCAAAAAGTTATTGAATTTTCTGTGTTAATTAATCCATACTTTCAACGTGGCACCGTCATAGGATGCCACCTTTTCAACAAGTCAGTTCGTCAAATTTCTGCCAGAGCTGCCCCGGTCAACTGTAAGTGCTGTTATTGTGAAGTGGAAACGTCTAGGAGCAACAACAGCTCAGTCGCGAAGTGGTAGGCCACACAAGCTCACAGAACAGGAGCGCAGAGTGCTGAAGCACGCAGCGCATACAAATTGTCTGTCCTCGGTTGCAACACTCACTATCGAGTTCAAAGCAACATCAGCAAAATAACTGTTTGTCAGGATCTTCATGAAATGGGATTCCATGGCCGAGCAGCCACACACAAGCCTAAGATCACTATGTGCAATGCCAAGCGTCGGCTGGAGTGGTGTAAAGCTTTCCGCCATTGGACTCTGGAGCAGTGGAAACGCGTTCTCTAGAGTGATGAATCACGCTTCAACATCTGGCAGTCGGACGGACAAATCTTGATTTGGCGGAAGCCAGGAGAACGCTACCTGCCCCAATGCATAATGTAAACTGTAAAGTTTGGTGTAGGAGGAATAATGGTCTGGGGCTGTTTTTCATGGTTCAGGCTAGGCTCCTTAGTTCCAGTGAAGGGAAATCTTAACGCTACAGCACACAATGACATTCTAGACAATTCATCATCATCAGTGCCCAACCTCAATTATGCTCTTGTGGCTGAATGGAAGCAAATCCCCACAGCAATATTCCAACATCTAGTAGAAAGCCTTCCCAGAAGAGTGGAGGCAGTTATAGCAGCAAAGGGGGGACCAACTCCATATTAATGCCCATATTTTTGGAATGAGATGTTCAGGTGTCCACATACTTTTGGTCATGTAGTTAATGTTTGAACTGCAATAACACTGAATGTTCAAACATGAAGATTCATAGTTCAGAGACACATGTGTGGATTCTGAATTATGTGTGATAGCTTCAAGTGTTTTCTGGTAAAACCTGATATGGTCCTGTAATGTTTATTTTATCACTCTGTGATGGTGGTATGCAGCTGCAGCTGCGGCTCTCTTCCATGCCACCCATACTGAGAGGTTTTCCACCATGAATGACTGTTTGATCAGTGCTCTAGATCTATTATTACTCATGAAACCCCAATGAAGTGTCCCTCTCTTGGACCAGAGCCCGGTTGCATAAAAGGGTTAAGGTTTGCATAAGGGTTTACCTTAAGGAATAATTTCCCCTTACCTAAGGGGAATGTTTAAGGGCATTGCATAGAGCCCCTCAAATATTTCCTTAGGTATGGGCATACTTATGGGGGTTTATGGTAGTTTGAAGGCATGTACGGCAGAAGCAGTATTTGGTTACCATGGGACAGCCTGATTCACTGACTAAACGTCTAGTCAAAGAGACAGCATTTATTTTGTGAGATAGCAAAACAGAACTTTACAATCAAGACAGGATAACCAAATTGCTTCAGAAGATAATAAACCACGTTTCCATATTCATTTCTTGTAGTTATTTTTTCTCAGCTTGTTTCTAGCACGTCAAGCTAGCTTACATAGTAGCTAGCTAACTAGCCAGCTAGCTTTGTAGCCATGGATTGTTGAAGGTGGAATTTTTTTTCAACTTGTGTAAATAACCCAACAAGTTGGGTTGTTGGGATTACCCGAACATGGGTAAATTTAACCATCAGTTGGGTATTTTTACTCTCATGCTGGGTTGACCTAGCAGCTTGGTCTTTTTTTATGTAATCATTAGGTCAGGAGGCGTGGCTTATTAGGGGTGTGGTTTTCAGCTAGTTCTTATTGGCCATCCGTGAGTTCAAATGTTCCTTATTTTTTCATTTGACACATTCTTCGATAATATAAAGATTATTTATTACATATTATAGTAAGGTATATCACCTTATTGCATAATAAGGTATAGCACATTATTGTTGCCCAACAATGGGATTTACCTAGGCTTTTAGGGAACTCATACACTTATGTAAGCCTCATTGAAATTACAAAAATGTAAACGCTCGACTTCATCATGTAAACTATACAACAGAACAGATAAACAGGAATTACATTACTCTAATGGGTATCTAAAAATACCTACCTGAAAGCCACGCCCCTACTAAACTACGCCTTCAGTCTTCTGATCTGACCCGCTGGGTCATATCTCAATAACCCAGCATTAATAACCCAGCAGTTGTTAAAGAAAACAACCCATCTAAGTTGACCCAACTGCTGCAACCCAGGAGTTGGGTCAACTAAACAACCTAGCATTTTTTTGTGTGTAGATTTGCATAATATTTTTATTCATCTAGTGGAGGCTGTTATAGCAGCAAAGGGGGGACCAACTCCATATTAATGCCCATGATGTTGGAATGAGATGTTCGAAAAGTAGGTGTCCACATACCTTTGGTCATGTAGTGTATGTGGAAGCAGATGTCTTGTGCCTTTTGAAATGGAGAGGAGTATATCACAGAGGCTTTGATATGTGACAGCCTCCTGTGGTGGTAAGCTGCATGACACTTGGCAAGTATGACAGCAATGACAGTGGCAGGCATGAGTGGATCACAATGCATGTCTCATATTGTTTGTCTTTTCATGAGTTGACATACTTGACAATAAACACATTGTCTGAATGCAAGATAATGTATGCAATGCATAAATGGATAAAACACAAATACATCCGTCTTCTCAGCTAGGTGGCATGTTAACTGGTGAAAAATGAGAGAAAATTGATGTAAATCACAGAGACAGATGTTAATGTGATGGGAGACAGAATGGCTGACAACTGCACTTTAATTAACACAAGGATCATGGAGAGAAGAGAAGGTGTCATACATTGATTTAACTAGGTATCAATTCCTCCTCTACCTTCCAACGGATTGCCATCATCACCTATCACACTCTCTAACACCTCTAATCTCACAGTGTGGGTATGATCCACATAACCCAGCTACCCAATTTCATAATTTATTTTAAACAGTGGGCTGAAACGCCCAGGTTCCTTAAAATTAGAACTTTATATGAATTATACATCTTTCAACACTTTCCTAATTTCATGTTACAGACATAATCAAGATGCACTCTTACAACGATGTGATTCAAATTTGTATTCCACCTCTATTTCTGTCAGAGTGACTAAATTATTTAAAGCAAGAGCATGAACAACGTATCACTTAATTAATACAGCACTTTAATGTATATTCTCCCATATCAAACCGCAAAATGAGTCATTGTCTCACAGAGTTCCACATTAGAAGTAAAACACCTAGTTATTTTTCCACACTGAGGCAAAGGGTGTTGAAACTTCTCAGACGCACTTTTTTGTTGGCAGAATCGTACTGTGAGTAAAAAGGAAACTTTGTGTACCACTACGCTACTACGGTGAAATGAAACCTGGATCAGGGCTCTTTGTTGTGACTGAGACGGCACTGAGAGCGAGAGAGTGAGTGGGAAAGGAAAAAGGAGGACGCTTGCGTAAGCGAGAAAGCCTGGGAAACACAACTTCTAAGATGTCGACATCCTGGGACGGTGTCAGGGGAGGTGAAGCACTCTCACGCTACAACCCCCAATTATCCGCAACCCTGGCTAAGCAGGTAACGTATGGCACTGGACTCCTGGATGCTAATGAAACCTAATTATTTCAGACAAAGCATCCGGGTTGACACAGCAGTCTTTGGAGAGGATTGACTCTGCCTTTGTGCCTGCCGTCTAAGGAGCTGATGAGAAATCGTTGGATAGTGTCTCATGGGAGGCCACGGATGGGGTGGGATCAGAAGAGAGTGAGAGGTGCTGGTGGGAGGGGGGATTTAGGGGGAAGTTGGGGGGGCTCTCTCTCTGAGAAAGACATGCAATTCCAGGTAATCTGTAGTCACACAGAGTTCTCTGCTTGCTCGCAATGAGTGTGCCCAAGGGAGCTGTCATGTCTTTGGCGGTGCTGTTACTTTCCAATGGCTTAATGCCTTATCAATGTCTGAGAAGGGGGATGAGGAGGGAGGGAGCCTTTGCTGGATACGCTTAGCCAGGCAGAGTAAACAACCAGGAACATTAACACTAGCATGCTCAATCACTGCATCACCAGCCAAGCCCTGCGCTGTGCAGTGTTGACGCTGGGATAGAGTGAAGGTCCCTCTCATTTGCCTCTGAGAAGTGATGCCGCTGAGTCCTCTTGGATCATTCATACTCGGAGTGGTTGGCTTGTTACCACTTATCAAAGCTGTTTATTGTATATCTGACGGATGTTGCTTATTGCCTCTACTGCACCGTAGAGTAATGTGGGGTAAATAGCCCCCCCCCCTAAGAACAATGATGACACAAAAAAGCGAAGTTTGGTAAAAATGTGACATGTGACATGTGGATGATGGTCATGCTTAGGCAAACAAACTATGACGGGAAATAAGTTGCTAGAGTTTATACTTTTTTAGTTATTTAATGAATGCGTTTTTCACAAATACTGGGGTAAATGCCCCACCCACCCACCCACATGGGGTAAATGGCCCCCTGAAGATTAGTGTGTTAGAATCTATTTTTTTTATTTTATTAAACTGTTAAAAGCTAAAGTCTAGGTATCTTATTTGAATTACTCTAATTTAGGTACCATTGACTGCTTTATTAAAAACATACAGTATATATATATATATAAATATATATATATATTTTTTTTTATCTCTAAGCAAGTGGATTATGTATCTTTAGGCTCCCCTAATGGTGTATACACTGAGTCACAAAACATTAAGAATACCTGCTCTTTCCAGGTGAAAGCTGACCAGGTGAAAGCTAGGATCCCTTATTGATGTCACTTGTTAAATCCACTTCAATCAGTGTAGATGAAGGGGAGGAGACAGGTTAAATAATATTTTTTAAGCCTTGAGACAGTTGAGACATGGATTGTGTATGTGTGCCATTCAGAGGGTGAATGGGCAAGACAAAATATTTAAGTGCCCTTGAACGGGGTATGGTAGTAGGTGCCAGGCTTTTGTGTCAAGAATTGCAACACTGCTGGGTTTTTCACGATCAACAATTTCCCATGTGTATCAAGAATGGTCCACTACCCAACGGACATCCAGCCAACTTGACACAACTGTGGGACGCATTGGAGTCAACATGGGCCAGCATCCCTGTGGAACGCTTTCGACACCTTGTAGAATCCATGCCCCAACAAATTGAGGCTGTTCTGAGGGGGTGGGGGGGGTGCAACTCAATATTAGGAAGGTGTTCTTAATGCATTGTACACTCAGTGTATATGTAAATGTTTATAGATCTAACTTAATTAGATTACATATATGTAACTTTTACAAAATGATTACATATATGTAACTTTTACAAAAAGACAAAATTTTAGATCAACTTACCTCAGAATTGTTTTGTTAGAGCGACTTAATTGTTTTTTAGCTGAACAAGAGTAGTGGCAGCCAGGAAAAGTGTTGTGGAAAAAATTGGTGACATAAAGTGGTTTCTGTGAGAATTACGGGGGGCAGTTACCCCAGGGGACTAGTTACCCCACGTTACCCTACCTACAGGACCTCCAAGCTGTGAGTCTCTCTGGACCACTTAGTGCGGGTTCTGGATGGATGCAGGGGCTGCTTGGTTTACCTGTGCATTCAGTACATTACTGATTAATTAAATTAAATTTCACCAGGGTTCCAGAGGGGAATAAAGTGCAGTTCAAGAGATCAGTGGCTGTTAAACTTCCAGGATTGTTTGGAGCCCCTTAAGACAAATCCACTTCTCTAGAATAGGCGAGGGAAGAGCAGGCATTTGAGAAAAAAGGACACATTTCACCCACGGTCGATTGGTCAGAACTAATTGGTCAGAACTGTTCAGTGTTAGATAATAATGTATAATTTTCAAAGGACAGATAGGCATCTGATGTAAAGTGTTGTGTTCTTCATGGTTGTGCTACAAGGCAATGAACATACACCCCTATGGACTAGATCTGCTCTCAGGAGCAGGCAGCTTTGAAAATATATCAATCACATCATGGCCTTCTTTTTAAAACGGGAAGACTGATCATTATATCTTGGCAAGGCACTATGATTAATCTTTTTTGTGACAATCTTTTTTACATTTCAAATCTGTTCTTCCCTTTCCATGGCTGACTGAATGAGGTTAAGTGAGCCAGAGGCCTTTTTTCCTCACTTTTCCACAGACAAACTGGCAGGCATGCCCAAAGTTTCAGGAAATCCTTTGGAATTATACAATTTAATGAAAGGTTATTACAATGAATTATACTATACTATAGACAGAAGTTTCTAGACTATTTTCCCTCTCCAATCCAATCACGATTTGTTGCAATGATGGTAGAAATGTAATTGAGAGCTGGTTAATAGAAGTAACTGGATGAAATGAAAACCATGGATCTGCTCTAGAGGGACCTGTCCAATGTCCGCTGACATAAGGATCTCAGGGCCCCAACATGACATTGTCAGACTGTGCCAATTAGGCGGTGATTAAGACTGAGTGGACATCTAACACTGAGGTACCTAAAAGTATGTTCCACGACCGTGCACATTGGGTTTTTAGGTAACTAAGAATATTGTTAGAGAACCAGGTAGAGAGAAATTGTATTAATTTCCCTCCCAGTCTATTGTTATAATTGATGCATTATATGCTGTAACTCTTAAATACTAACATCATTTCCAAGAGTTGTAAAACCCATGGTACATGACGTTAAGATGATCTGGTAAACGTACAGGATGAGAATGCTACATTATAAAGAGATTGTTCTATCCATCATTTTCTCCCAACACTGTAGTGGCATCACCTCTGATAAATACGTTGGGCAGCATCCTGTGCTGTGAGAAGTGAGGCTTTCATTAATGCTCAGAAGTCCTCTGCCGATTAGAGTATTGGGATCTCACTAAGATGGATAGTGCTATCAGTTAGGAGGCCTCCCCACTCTCTGTCACTGGTGGAAACCCAATTTGCCCTGTTAGGGAGGAGCCAGGGGATCCCACTTCCTCACTGAGGCAATATGATCTGATAAATTGCCTTACCTGGCACACTTTTACGTGGGAGGTATCCATTGTCTGTGGTAACAGTGTTTCAGACATTGTATAGGTCAATTTCTAATGAATAAGGACAATTGAACGTTATGCTTATATTGCAAGTTGTAGTGAGTTAAATCAAACATCATGGTATCTGCAATATGTAATGTACTGTAACTACTCGGTTCCTGGTGTTATGCTTTTTAATATGGAGAGTTTCATACCCCGCAGGTTATGAACCCAGTTGGCCATGTACTGTCTAGAATCACTAGTGTAACGAATTTCCACGCTGCAATGTTGGGGAGGGAGGTTGTAGTTTCAAGTTTCAACATTTATTTGTCACATGCACAGTATACAACAGGTGCAAAACAGCAGAGGTGAGACCAAGTCACTGTTATTCGAGTTACAAGCAAGTCTCAAGTCACAAGGTCCAAGTCTCAAGTCCAAGTAGAACCGGTCCAGTCTTTAGTCAAGTCCAAGTTGTGCATTCTAAGTGCAAGTCAAGTCGAGTCAAGTCGCAAGTGTTTTCAAGTAAAAAAAACAACATCTATACAGGCAATGAACTTGTTCAACTACAAATCTTTGTCTATTTATTGAGGCTACCAGACCGTCCTTTTCATTATTATGTCTACAACACATTTTGATTATACATAAGTAAATGATCAATTTCAAGCAATTTTGACATACCAAAAGACCAGTAAGCCTATGCTAGGTATTGTTGCTGGATGCCACATTGCTAGTGAGCTTGATCAACAAACCATTTTTGGAGCTGCATATTCATTTACGGCAATCCTCTCTCCTTACAATTTGAAGTTTGCGCTGCACCCGATCATATAGCTGTACAGCAAATCAGCAATCTGTTCGCTAGCACAGTGCTTTCAAAACTTTTTGACCCACGACCCCCAAAAAGGAGTGGTTCAAAGCTTGCGACCCCCGCGCATGCACATGTACGCCCGCACAGGGCAAACACGCACGCATAATCGCTGCCAAAATGTGGCATGTCATTACAGCCATAAATGGTTATGCATTTTCAAAATGCAAGATACAGAAATAAACGGCGTTTTACACCTGCATTTTGAGCAGAAAGGCATTCATGTTAGCAGTCATTATTAACTAGGGTTATGATATCATGTCACATTGTCACTTCTCTGCAGTCCAGAGCAAGCAGGAGAATATGCCCTACCTGTATGCAGCAGAAGTTGCAGGGTTGGATGGAAAGAAAGTATGATCTGTCTGTAGCCTTTTTCTTCCTCACAAATATTGTAATTACTTCGCCAGAAATCAGTCCACATTTACATTTCGTCAGCCAACAAGATGAGTAGGCCTAACGAACAGCAAAAGCACTAGCCTATGTCAATCTACTATCCCCCATAGTACAGAAATTGACCTATTCTATTCTGTGCGAGAAATAAATATTCCAAACATAGTCTGGGACAGCTGTGGGATGCGATAGATCCCAAATGAATACAACCACTAGCATCAAAACAACTTTCTTACGCAATGAGGCTGACGCAACAGATCAGAACATTTAGCTTAAAATGTGATAAACTATTAGGCTATTTCTTCACATTATAAGCGCAGCAATGTGCACACAAACATAGGCTATCACCGCGAATGTTCCATTAGCGTGAAAACACCATTATCAAAAGTGACCACAAATGCAATTATGCATGTCATGCTTTTATTATAAACGTGCATTTTTATGGTGAAAATTATCTTCCCAAACTTGAAACTCATCCTCTGCTTATGTATGTCAGTTAGGCTCTACACCCCTTGTAAAGCTGATGAATGTGCTTAATTTTAAGAAGTTATTAGGCTACATGAGGTGTGCGACTATTATATTATATAAATAGGCCCGTTTAATTTTTTCTGGCTTGCCGTTCCAAATAAAATGGAATATGTTTTTCTCATATAATTAAAAAATAACTGTTCGCTAGGCGTAGGCAAGACCAGTGTTTTCCTTGTACCTGGCACAGGGCATTGTCGGGAGCTTCAACAACTGAAAAGTAGAGATGGATGGTGGAGAAGGGGAAGTGACTCTACAGACACACACACACAGAAATAAATAGGAGCTGAAAATGTATTTCCGTTGACGTAAGTGGTTTGGACTCTTGCTTGATTTGCATTTATTTCACAGGTACTGTCCATTCTTTTATATTACTGTACATACATTACTGTATATCGCTGTATATATTATTGTTCATTGCTATTTTGTGTAAATGTTGCACAAAGACCAACATTTTATTCTAATCACAGTGAATATGTCTTGTATTATCAACCAATTTCTATAGTTAGTGTGTGAATACATTTGTTGTACAATTGTGCTCCAACACTATATAAATATGGCTTTGATTTCATTAAAGTAACCCACAAAGTAATATTCTCTATGAGTTGCTTTAATGTTGTCTTTATGAATAAGATACATGCATTTCGAGTGTGCTCTAACACTCTTTCATTAAATTAATCCTCAACGTAAAGCAATCTTCTCGTTTTTTTTATATAATCTTTATATACATTGCAATGGCAAATGCAACGTCACCTCATTACCGCTCCCTTAAAGATGATGTCGGTGTTACCTTAGTCCTGCTTGCAACCAAAGTCTTTCAAGATATGTTCGCCCACTGGTTTGTATTGTCATCGGAACAACATAGTTCTTTTTGAACAGACAAAGGGTGATTTATCTATTTGACAATAGAAGTATTTCCTCGTTTACCACGACAAATCTACTGTGGCAATTTACCCGACACTTTGTATTAATGGAAACTAATGTTGGTGTAGCCTACTATTATTGTTTTATTTGTTTCCTATTTATATTATCCAAAAGTGTCTGGTATGGTCATTTTTATCACGATCAGGGGTAAAATATCCCTGGACTGTCCATATTTGAAATCTGTAACTAAATCAAGTCAATCAGGGGGATTGAGTTATTTGTGCCAGAAGACCAGAATCAAACCCACACTGACACAGTAAGCCTATATGTGCACGCTGAAGGCAGCGGCCCTCTCCACTAGACTACTCCAGGCCACAATTCAACAATATTTTGACAGTTAATTCGTAATCTTAGGATACACTCTTGACACTTCTATGTCATAGCCTAGTGGAGACCAATATCTGTATTGTGTAATTAAGCTATATAAAAGGATGGTTGTTGATGTGTATGGCTGTATTTCAGTTGTTGTTTTTTTACATTTGAATGTTGCGGTAATAGGACCTAGGCCTAGCGTTTGAGCGAGCGAGAGAGAAAAATATTTTCATATTAAGCCCTGATCCCAATGACTCGACTGCCGCCACAAGAGAACTGCTCATTTTCAGGGACTCATTTGAATTTCCTGAAGAAGCTGGAATATTTTCAGAGACAAAAGAGTGATCAAGTTAAGATCTGACATCTGTAGGGCCTTGAGGTCGAGGGCGGTGCTGAGTTGGAGTTGTGTGTGGCCATGCAGTTGTGTATCAAATCAAATTATATTGGTTCCGTACAAAGTTTAGCATATGTTATAGCGGGTGCAGCAAAATGCTTGTTGCTAGCTCCTAACAATGCAGCAAAATGTCAAACAGGTACACAAATAATCAATAAAAAAAAGAATAATTAGAAAGAACAACAGAAAATCATGAAATGTCAGAATGAATACAATTAACAACCCAAATATCATTGTAACAGTAATCCAAATGCAATCTCTACGTATCTACACAGGATTAATATCACGGTCGTCGTAAGCAACGGACCAAGGCGCAGCGTGATATGCGTACATCTTTTAATGAGTACTATAAACAACAATTATAAAACAACAAAATGATACGTGAAGTCCTAAGGTTAACAAACACAAACCTCTCCGGAACAAGATCCCACAAATGACAAGTGCAAAACAGGCTGCCTAAGTATGGTTCCCAATCCATAGGGTGGCGCAGTGGTCTAAGTGAATGGCCGGCAGGGATGTTTGTAGAGCCAGTATGAAAAAAAAAATATATATATATATATATATATAAAATGTATGCACTCACTAACTGTAAGTCGCTCTGGATAAGAGCGTCTGCTAAATGACTTAAAAAATTAAAATAAAAATAAAAAAACAAGCCACAGCTGCCTCTGATTGGGAACCACCCCGGCCAACATAGAAACACATGAACTAGAACGTGAACCTAGAACACTAAACCTAGAAACTAACACCCTGGCTCAACATATAAGAGTCCCCAGAGCCAGGGCATGACAATTAATTTACACAAGATATACTAGCAATGATATGTACAGCATTAGAGTGAGCTATGTCAAGAATCCAGTATACAGTATAAATAAAAATGTGGTGTGTAAACAGTGTAACTAAAATGCAATGTACACTAGTAGAAATATTAGAATGAGCTATGTAGAGACTACAGTATATACGGTAAATACACAGTACAAAACCCCATAGCAAAATTGATAGAATTGCAGGAAAAGAATACGCCATAAATAACATATATGTATGTGAATGGTGTGTATAGACAGTATTGACAGTATGTGAATAGAAAAGGTGTGTACAGCAGTAGTTATATAGGATGAGTCTTGACTAGAATACAGTATATACATATAAAGTCGGTAAAACAGTATGTAAACATTATTAAAATGACCAGTGTTCAATGCCTTCGGAAAGTATTCAGACCCCTTGACTTTTTCCACATTTTGTTACGTTATGTCGTGGAAATACTTCTCAAAGATATCTCTCAGACACTGGAGCTTGTGAGTTCAGAATATACTTTATTACAAAGTAACAAGTCGAGCTGGTCCGCAGAGCAACTGCTGGTCCCAGACTCGGAGCTCTCTTTTTATACAGTTTCATTCTTACATAACGTACATGAACACCCTTTTTTATGCAAATAGCCACCACCCTTTGACCTTCCGCCACTATGGTTTCTTTGTCTAGCCTCTTTCTTGTCTACTCCCATGTTTGCTTGGTTTCCCCTCCTCTTGCCTAACTCTTGTTTTCGGGGTGTATACTCTATTGGTGAAGTGATAAAGACAGTTCCTTTTAAAATAATATACATACACACCTGATGATAATGATATAGTACATTGATTACTGCAGTCACAATGTGGTTGTCCAGTCATGCATCTGGATAACAAAATATGTTTCATATGTCATAGATAGGTGTGGTCACTAATCCTCTTTTAAGCCCATAATGATTCTGCTTACTGTTAAATGATTTCATAATATATGTAATAGAAAAATACCTATATATTCCCCCCTTTGGGACTTTCTAAGTCCCAATCTTCATAACCCAATAAAAAATAAAACAGATAATAGACATAATAATGGTTTAACCATTAGTGTAAGAATGGATGTAAACGTATGCATATCACTTTTTTCTTCTTTTTTTTGCCTTGCCCTTGTAGTTTCATTACATACATTACATAAAAGTTTGTCATTCTTTAAACTATTTCATCATCTTCTTCTCCAGATGAACCATTATGATGAGGTTGTGGAGCCCAGTCCAGAACTGGATAAAAGTCCGGAAAATCATTCTTATGGTTTCCTCCCAATCTTTGCTTTTTAGTTTTGTAGTCAGGGCAAGTCCATCCTCCCCCGGGGCTAACACCCCATTCGCTTTCAGGGTTGCCAAACGGACAGTCCAGCAGGGCCCCTTTTGATGTTGCACGGTTTTCCTCTCTTGTCAACATACTGTCCTGGAGATCCTGGAGCTGGATATACAGTCGTGGTCAACATTTTTGAGAATGACACAAGTATTGGTCTTCACAAAGTTAGCTGCTTCAGTGTTATGGGATATTTTTGTCAGAAGTTACTATGGTATACTGAAGTATAATTACAAGCATTCCATAAGTGTCAAAGGCTTTTATTGACAATTACATTAAGTTTATGCAAAGAGTCAATATTTGCAGTGTTGACCCTTCTTTTTCAAGACCTCTGCAATCCGCCCTGGCATGCTGTCAATTAACTTCTGGGCCACATCCTGACTGATGGCAGCCCATTCTTGGAGTTTGTCAGAATTTGTGGGTTTTTGTTTGTCCACCCGCCTCTTGAGGATCGACCACAAGTTCTCAATGGGATTAAGGTCTGGGGAATTTTCCTGGCCATGGACCCAAACTGTCGATGTTTTGTTCCCCGAGCCACTTAGTTATCACTTTTGCCTTATGGCAAGGCGCTCCATCATGCTGGAAAAGGCATTGGTCGTCACCAAACTGTTCTTGGATGGTTGGGAGAAGTTGCTCTCGGAGGATGTGTTGGTACCATTCTTTATTCATGGCTGTGTTCTTAGGCAAAATTGTGATTGAGCCCACTCCCTTGGCTGAGAAGCAACCCCACACATGAATGGTCTCAGGATGCTTTACTGTTGGCATGACACAGGACTGATGGGAGTGCTGACCTTGTCTTCTCCGGACAAGGTGTTTTCCGGAGGCCCCAAACAATCGGAAAGGGGATTCATCAGAGAAAATGACTTTACCCCAGTCCTCAGCAGTCCAATCCCTGTACCTTTTGCAGAATATCAGTCTGTCCCTGATGTTTTTCGTGGAGAGAAGTGGCTTCTTTGCTGCCCTTCTTGACACCAGGCCATCCTCCAAAAGTCTTCGTCTCACTGTGCGTGCAGATGCACTCACACCTGCCTGCTACCATTCCTGAGCAAACTCTGCACTGGTGGTGCCCCGATCCCGCAGCTGAATCAACTTTCGGAGACGGTCCTGGCGCTTGCTGGACTTTCTTGGGCGCCCTGATGCCTTCTTCACAACAATTGAACCTCTCTCCTTGAAATTCTTGATGATCCAATAAATGGTTGATTTAGGTGCAATCTGACTATCAGCAATATCCTTGCTTGTGAAGCCCTTTTTGTGCAAAGCAATGATGACGGCACGTGTTTCTTTGCAGGTAACCATGGTTAACAGAGGAAGAACAATGATTTCAAGCACCACCCTCCTTTTAAAGCTTCCAGTCTGTTATTCTAACTCAATCAGCATGACAGAGTTATCTCCAGAATTGTCCTCGTCAACACTCTCACCTGTGTTAACGCGAGAATCACTGACATGTTGGCAGCTGGTCATTTTGTGGCAGGGATGAAATGCAGTGGAAATGTTTTTTGGGGATTAAGTTAATTTTCATGGCAAAGAGGGACTTTGCAATTAATTGCAATTCATCTGATCACTCTTCATGACATTCTGGAGTATATGTAAATTGGCATCATCAAAACTGAGGCAGCAGACTTTGTGAAAATTAGTATTTGTGTCATTCTCAAAACTTTTGACCACGACTGTACTTCCTTGGGTGATTTCTTAACAATTGTCTGTACAGTCATTTGTTTATCCGTGGTTTGAATCAAGAGTGATTTCAACAAGGGTAGTATGCAACAGAATACTACTCCCATTACTACCAAGGCTACACCTATCATAATTGCCATCTTTGCAAACATGGCTCCCCATTTTCCCAGAGTCAATTCCAGCCAATCCCAGGCATGAGCATCATGCCCAGCATTGTATCTGACTTCTTGTCGTAGTCATTTAAGTTTTGTCATGGCCTCAGTGAATGAACCTTCTGGGGCGGTGTTATTGGGGATAAAGGTGCAGCACTGTACACATTACACAGACTCCTCCTTTTTCAGCAAATAACCAATCCAATGCCTGTGTTTTGCCAGGTCATTTTGCTAGTTGCATGCCACCTGTTCTCCTAAAGCTGTTAATGCTGAGTCCGTATAATTTATGAACCTCTGCTGATTGTAATAAGTGTAATTAATCCATTCTAAGTTTCTGTTGGTAGTTATCCAGATGAATATTGATTCAAATCCTGACATAACTTCGTCTCTTTTTTTCTCTTGCCTTATATTATTTTGGAATTCCTCTAGGTTGGCCTATTGCATCTAAATATATATTTGGGTCAGACTCATAATCTCTTTTTATAATTTTTAATTGGGTATCTTGAGTTTCAACTCTTAAGGAGTCCCACTCCACTATTATAGCTTGTTGTATCAACTGTACCACTGTCACGCTCTAACCTTAGATATCCCTTTTATTCTCTATTTGGTTAGGTCGGGGTGTGATTTGGGTGGGCATTCTAGTTTTTCTATTCCTTTGTTGGCCGGGTATGGTTCCCAATCAGAGGCAGCTGTCTATCGTTGTCGCTGATTGGGGATCATACTTAGGCAGCCTTTTTCCCATCTTAGTTTGTGGGATCTTGTTTTTGTATGGTTGCTTTGTAGCCTGCAGAACTTTACGTTCGTGTTTATTTTGTTGTTTTGTCTGTGTTTCATTTAATAAATGAATATGTTCGCCTACCACGCTGCACCTTGGTCCGAGCCTTCAATCAACGAACGTGACAACCATAGCACAGAGCCCTTTCCAGTCCGCTGGTAACATTGCCCTGAGTCGTCGCCCTTGGCAGACCCAGAAGAAATCTGTCACTGCCACTGAGTGAACCTCATATGGAGCAATCATGGCCAATGCCAAGGTCTGATTCTGACATTGTTTTGGTGTCACTAGTTGTCCTTTGCTTGTCCCTGCTGCCTGGTATGTAGCCCTTTCTGGCATATCTGCGTTCCAAGAGGTATCAATGGTCAAGTGCCAGATAGTACCACACTTACCCTGGAATTTCCCTAAATCGTGTCTCCCTTGAGTTCTATTAAAACACTTAAGTCTATTGTGCCCATTTGTACCAATCATTTTTTATTGCTTCCTCCCATGCCGTATCCCTGTTTCTATGGGTAATTTCATCTCTGGGGGTATTTTCATCTGTCTCTGGAATTGCTGTCATGTTTGATGGTTCTAAATTACCTATGCTCCTTAGGATATTCCACAGCCATTGTAGACCCCCTTCTGATTTTGTCTGTTCTGATGAGGGTGGAGTAGTGGTTGGTAGGGCAGTACGATTTGTTGAGCTAGTTGCAGTTTCCCTTTTTCGCCTGGTTTGGAGTGTATTATTTCTCATTTTTATTATTGTAGTTATTCCTGCCCCAGGTTGTTGGTGTATTTGGCCTATTCATTCGCACTGTCTCGCCTCAGATTGTTGTGGTTTCTTTGTCATCAAGACTGCTAGGCTACCTAGCTTTAGGTTCAATTTTGTCTGATATTGGTGGGATCATGAGTCGTTTCGCCTGCTTAATCCCCATTATTTGTGAGTGTTCACTTCCTATGGGCCTTCCATTCTCATCCCTTTTATATACTTCCACACAATGGTATTTTAGGCATTTAACTCTAAATAATGCATATCCTTCTATCTGGCACCTGCCCAGCCTTGGCCATCCTACATGTAGTATTTGTTCTTTGTTCATAATGAATATTCTCCTTGGTTCAGTGAGACTATCTCTGGAGTATTGCATTGTTGTGGGTAGGCTTAGCACGACTTTCCCTAGATTCACAGCGATTGTCGTCAAGGCCAGTCCGCAGATTTTCAACTGTTCTGGCCTCCAGTTGTTACTAGGGGGACCATTGAAGGGCGGAGAAGTTGATGGTAGGGAAGTCACTTTCCCCTCCATCTCCCGTGGTTTCTCAGTTTCCTTGGTCATTGCCTGTGCTTGGGGTACATGCCATAGTAGGTATCCCATCAACATTATTCCATCCATCACCAGGCCCCACCCCCTGACTCTCTGAGGGAAAGAGGGAGTACTTGCTGGTCTTCGGTGCTTGTATCATGGCCTGTGCTTGCTTCCTCCTCTTCCTGGATCCTGCCTGATGTCTCAGTATCCTCAGATCCCGCATGGCTCACTGGTAGTGCGCCAACTCCTTTTGGGACTCGACTGCAGTGATTCAGATGGTACCACATAGTGCTTCCTTCCACCTGTATGGCCGTAGGCGTAGCTTGAAACACCTTGTATGGACCCTCGCCTGGGCTGGTTCCACTTCCTTCGGAAGACCCTGATGTACACTTGGTCCCCTGGCACCACAGGACCAGACACCTCTGGTCCTGGCTCTGGTTCTCATCTTTTCTCCTGGAGATAAATAGCTTTATGTATAGCAGTTAGTTGTCTCACATATGCTTTGAGTTCCATTTCAAATTGTTCAAGTAAGGGACCTTTATAGGGTCCTCTCAGAACTGGCACTGGCATGGGTCGACCCGTAAGCATTTCATGTGGGGTTAGGTACGTGTTTCTGTTAGTTTGCATGTGATAGCTCATTAAGGCAAGCGGTAATGCATCCACCCAGTTAAGCTTTGCACTAGCACAGATTTTATTCAGTTTAGCCTTGAGGGTTCCATTTATTATTTCAACCATCCCTTGCGACTCTGGGTGATACACATCCCAGTCTTTACTTTATCCTTAGCTGTTGTAATACTTGTTTTACTGTTTTCTGAATAAATGCTGACCCACTGTCTGAACTGATTTCTGACAATATTCCAAACCTGGGTATTACTTCTCTGGTTAGAAATTGTAATTACTGTTCCTGATCCTAGGTCTACTGATGGTTCTGCTTCTACCCATCTACTGAACCTATCTATAATTACAAGCATGTATCTTTTTTCCATTCATTTTCATAATCATATCCATGTAGTCTATGACCAGGTGTCGAAATGGTCCCTCTGGGACAGGTACAGTATGTGACCTATAGGCGTGGTTATGCCCTTGTGCACATTGTGTGATTGAAGTGGATTTAATATTCAAAGTATGTTTGTTATGAGGAGCGATGGTGTGAGGTTGTGTTCCTCTAAGTGGGGAGGTAAGCTTGGCTTCTTCTTTATGTGTTGAGTAAAGCTTATACCATGCATTTAGATTGTAGGCAGTTTATCCAGGTAGTTATTGCAGGTAGTTATTGTAGGTAAGTATTGTAGTGTATTCGACTGAGCCCGGTGAAGCACGAGGCTAGCTAGCTAACCCACTACCTGGACCATTAAAGCTAGCTAGCTAGCGGGTAGCAACCTCGCAGCCACTGCTTAAACCATGCATTTAGATTGTAGGCAGGTATTGTAGTTAGGTATTGTAGGTAGTTTATCCAGGTAGTTATTGTAGGTCGTTATTGTAGGTAAGTAGTGTAGTGTATTCGTCTGAGCCCGGTGAAGCACGAGGCTAGCTAGCTAACCCACTACCTGGACCATTAAAGCTAGCTAGCTAGCGGGTAGCAACACCGCAGCCACTGCTAGCTAGCCAACTATACCAGCTAGCAGTACTGTAACAACTAAATACATTTCAACGGAACGATTTGATTAGTGTAAAGTTAGCTAGCTACATAATTGTCTTGGTATCAAAGACAAAGGTGTAGTATAGAGAAACTATCGAGGTTAGCTAGCCAGCTACATTTTAAAACAGTCAACACCGCAGCCACTGCTAGCTAGCCAACATTACCAGCTAGCAGTACTGTATCATTTTAGTCAATGAGAATTTTGCAATGTAAGCTTCACTTTCTGAACATTCGAGATGTGTAGTCCACTTGTGTAGCTAGCATGACTGACTTTGTGCTAGCTAGCCAACGTTTAATTACTTCTGCATTATGAAAGGAACTAGACACGGACATTAATGATCCATTGGTAGATTGTTGTAACCAAGTATTGGTGCTAAACTGTGTGTTATTGGATGCTAGCATGCTAGTTAGCTATGGCGTCATAGGATACGGTGCCCTGGGCGGTTTTCACAGAAGAATACTATACCAAGTTAGCTAGCTGAATAAACTAAGTTAGTCTATTCCTGGAAACATTGAACTACTGTAGATTACAGCAATTATAATTTCTAAAGTGGAAGTTGGAAGAGTTGTATTTGAGTGTTTCAGTGAAAGGTTAGTGAGGGAGGCCTCGTTTCCCCAGATGTTTAGTTAATTTCATTCCGATCTCCTTTGCATTAGTGTAGCCTTTTCTGTAGCCTGTCAACTATATGTCTGTATATCCCTGTTCTCTCCTCTCCGCATAGGCCATACAAACACCTCACACCACGTAGTTCCAGGTCTCCGGCAGCCTCTGGAACTGCCGTTCTGTGGCCAACAAGGCAGAGTTCATCTCAGCCTATGATACCCTCCAGTCCCTCGACTTCTTGGCACTGATGGAAACATGGATTACCACACGAAACACTGCTACTCCTACTGCTCTCTCCTCGTCTGACCATGTGTTCACGCATACCCGAGAGCATCTGGTCAGCGGGGCGGTGGCACAGGAATCCTCATCTCTCCCAAGTGGACATTCTCTCTTTCTCCCCTGACCCATCTGTCTATCTCCTCATTTGAATTCCATGCTGTCACAGTCACTAGCCCATTCAAGCTTAACATCCTTTTCATTTATCGCCCTCCAGGTTCCCTTGGAGAGTTCATCAATGAGCTTGACGCCTTGATAAGTTCCTTTCCTGAGGATGGCTCACCCCTCACAGTTCTGGGTGACTTTAACCTCCCTACGTCTACCTTTGACTAATTTCTCTCTGCCTCTTTCTTTCCACTCCTCTCCTCTTTTGACCTCACCCTCTCACCGTCTCCCACTACTCACAAGGCAGGCAATACGCTTGACCTCATCTTTTTCTAGATGCTGTTCTTCTACTAATCTCACTGTATCTCCCCTCCAAGTCTCCGACCACTGCTTTGTATCCTTTTCTCTCTCGCTCTCCTCCAACACTACTCACTCTGCCCCTACTCAGATAGTAATGCGCCGTCGCGACCTTCGCTCTCTCTCTCCCGCTACTCTCTCCTCTTCCATCCTATCATCTCTTCCCACTGCTCAATCCTTCTCCCTCCAATCTCCTGATTCTGCCTCCTCAACCCTCCTCTCCTCCCTTTCTGCATCTTTTGACTCTCTATGTCCCCTATCCTCCTGTCCGGCTCGGTCCTCCACTCCTGCTCCGTGGCTTGACGACTCATTGCGAGCTCACAGAACAGGGCTCCTGGCAGCCGAGCGGAAATGGAGGAAAACTAGACTCCCTGCCGACCTGTCATCTTTTCACTCCCTCCTCTCTACATTTTATTCCTCTGTTTCTGCTGCTAAAGCCACTTTCTACCACTCTAAATTGAAAGCCTCTGCCTCTAACCCTAGGAAGCTCTTTGCCACCTTCTCCTCCCTGCTGAATCCTCCTCCTCCTCCCCCTCTCTCCTCCCTCTCTGTGGATGACTTCGTCAACCATTTTGAAAAGAAGGTTGACGACATCCGATACTCATTTATTAAGTCAAATGACACCACTGGTCCTGCTCACACTGCCCTACCCTATGCTTTGACTTCTTTCTCCCCTTTCTTTCCAGATGAAATCTTGCGACTTGTGACGGCCGGCCGCCCAACAACCTGCCCGCTTGACCCTATCCCCTCCTCTCTTCTCCAGACCATTTCCGGAGACCTTCTCCCTTACCTCACCTCGCTCATCAACTCATCCTTGACCACTGGCTATGTCCCTTCCGTCTTCAAGAGAGCGAGAGTTGCACCCCTTCTCAAAAAACCTACACTCGATCCCTCCAATGTCAACAACTACAGACCAGTATCCCTTCTTTATTTTCTCTCCAAAACTCTTGAGCGTGCCGTCTTTAGCCAACTCTCTTGTTACAGTGGGGAGAAAAAGTATTTGATACACTGCCGATTTTGCAGGTTTTCCTACTTACAAAGCATGTAGAGGTCTGTAATTTTTTATCATAGGTACACTTCAACTGTGAGAGACGGAATCTAAAACAAAAATCCAGAAAATCACATTGTATGATTTTTAAGTAATTTATTTTACATTTTATTGCATGACATAAGTATTTGATCACCTACCAACCAGTAAGAATTCCGGCTCTCACAGACCTGTTAGTTTTTCTTTAAGAAGCCCTCCTGTTCTCCACTCATTACCTGTATTAACTGCACCTGTTTGAACTCGTTACTTGTATAAAAGACACATGTCCACACACTCAATCAAACAGACTCCAACCTCTCCACAATGGCCAAGACCAGAGAGCTGTGTAAGGACATCAGGGATAAAATTGTAGACCTGCACAAGGCTGGGATGGGCTACAGGACAATAGGCAAGCAGCTTGGTGAAAAGGCAACAACTGTTGGCGCAATTATTAGAAAATGGAAGAAGTTCAAGATGACGGTCAATCATCCTCGGTCTGGGTCTCCATCCAAGATCTCACCTCGTGGGGCATCAATGATCATGAGGAAGGTGAGGGATCAGCCCAGAACTACACGGCAGGACCTGGTCAATGATCTGAAGAGAGCTGGGACCACAGTCTCAAAGAAAACCATTAGTAACACACTACACCGTCATGGATTAAAATCCTGCAGCGCACGCAAGGTCCCCCTGCTCAAGCCAGCGCATGTCCAGGCCCGTATGAAGTTTGCCAATGACCATCTGGATGATCCAGTGGAGGAATGGGAGAAGGTCATGTGGTCTGATGAGACAAAAATAGAACTTTTTGGTCTAAACTCCACTCGCCGTGTTTGGAGGAAGAAGAAGGATGAGTACAACCCCAAGAACACCATCCCAACCGTGAAGCATGGAGGTGGAAACATCATTCTTTGGGGACAGGACGACTGCACCGTATTGAGGGGAGGATGGATGGGGCCATGTATCGCGAGATCTTGGCCAACAACCTCCTTCCCTCAGTAAGAGCATTGAAGATGGGTCGTGGCAGGGTCTTCCAGCACGACAACGACCCGAAACACACAGCCAGGGCAACTAAGGAGTGGCTCCGTAAGAAGTATCTCAAGGTCCTGGAGTGGCCTAGCCAGTCTCCAGACCTGAACCCAATAGAAAATCTTTGGAGGGAGCTGAAAGCCCTTATTGCCCAGCGACAGCCCCGAAACCTGAAGGATCTGGAGAAGGTCTGCATGGAGGAGTGGGCCAAAATCCCTGCTGCAGTGTGTGCAAACCTGGTCAAGACCTACAGGAAACGTATGATCTCTGTAATTGCAAACAAAGGTTTCTGTACCAAATATTAAGTTCTGCTTTTATGATGTATCAAATACTTATGTCATGCAATAAAATGCAAATGAATTACTTAAAAATCATACAATGTGATTTTCTGGATTTTTGTTTTAGATTCCGTCTCTCACAGTTGAAGTGTACCTATGATAAAAATTACAGACCTCTACATGCTTTGTAAGTAGGAAAACCTGCAAAATCGGCAGTGTATCAAATACTTGTTCTCCCCACTGTATATCTCTCAGAATTACCTTCTTGATCCAAACCAGTCAGGTTTCAAGACTGGTCATTCAACTGAGACTGCTCTTCTCTGTCACGGAGGCTCTCCGCACTGCTAAAGCTAACTCTCTCTCCTCTGCTCTCTCCATCCTTCTAGACCTATCTGCTGCCTTTGATACTGTGAACCATCAGATCCTCCTCTCCACCCTCTCCGAGTTGGGCATCTCCGGTGCGGCTCACTCTTGGATTGCGTCCTACCTCACAGGTCGCTCCTACCAGGTGGCGTGGCGAGAATCTGTCTCCGCACCATGTGCTCTCACCCCTGGTGTCCCCCAGGGCTCAGTTCTAGGCCCTCTCCTATTCTCTCTATACACCAAGTCACTTGGCTCTGTCATATCCTCACATGGTCTCTCCTATCATTGCTACGCAGACGACACACAATTAATCTTCTCCTTTCCCCCTTCTGATAACCAGGTGGCGAATCGCATCTCTGCATGTCTGGCAGACATATCAGTGTGGATGACGGATCACCACCTCAAGCTGAACCTCGGCAAGACGGAGCTGCTCTTCCTCCCGGGGAAGGACTGCCCGCTCCATGATCTCGCCATCACGGTTGACAACTCCGTTGTGTCCTCCTCCCAGAGTGCAAAGAACCTTGGCGTGACCTTGGACAACACCCTGTCGTTCTCCGCTAACATCAAAGCGGTGACCCGATCCTGTAGGTTCATGCTCTACAACATTCGCAGAGTACGACCCTACCTTACACAGGAAGCGGCACAGGTCCTAATCCAGGCACTTGTCATCTCCCGTCTGGATTACTGCAACTCGCTGTTGGCTGGGCTCCCTGCCTGTGCCATTAAACTCCTACAACTCATCCAGAACACTGCAGCCCGTCTGGTGTTCAACCTTCCCAAGTTCTCTCACATCACCCCGCTCCTCCGCACACTCCACTGGCTTCCAGTTGAAGCCTGCATCTGCTACAAGACCATGGTGCTTGCCTACGGAGCTGTGAAGGGAACGGCACCTCCGTACCTTCAGGCTCTGATCAGTCTCTACACCCAAACGAGGGCATTGCGTTCATCCCCCTCTGGCCTGCTAGCCCCCCTACCTCTGCGGAAGCACAGTTCCCGCTCAGCCCAGTCAAAACTGTTCGCTGCTCTGGCACCCCAATGGTGGAACAAGCTCCCTCACGATGCCAGGACAGCGGAGTCACTCACCACCTTCCGGAGACACTTGAAACCCCACCTCTTTAAGGAATACCTGGGATAGGATAAAAGTAATCCTTCTACCCCCCAAAAAAAAAAAGAAAAGAAAAGGTTATATTGTAAAGTGGTTGTCCCATTGGCTATCATAAGGTGAATGCACCAATTTGTAAGTCGCTCTGGATAAGAGCGTCTGCTAAATGACGAAAATGTGAATGTAAATGTAATTGTTTTGCACGCAAACTTCACATTTTGCCAATGTATCATCTACCATTGCCTGTAGATATGGTGACCATTATCCTTGTTTTCTACAAAATAGTCCTCCACATAGCCATTTCCCAGATCGGGCAATGGTGTTGACTCTAAGTCTGGTCTAAGCCGGGTGAATGTCAATGATTCTGCCACACAGTTGTGTGCTAAACCCTCAAATTCTAGCGGAATTCTTTCTGCTGGAGACATCTGGGTATGTTAATAGGGTCATGTATTCCAAAGTTCTTGCATTGGTAAGAACACATTTTCCCTGTTCTATTAGCTCCACTATTTTATGATGTGTGTACATTACTATAGGGTAGCCCATAGTAATGGTAGATGCTTTGTCGTATGCATACTGCAGAGCAGCTAGACCCTAGGGTTTAGTTGCCCAGCATTTTTCAAAATTTCTCGTAGAGAATCTGTTTTGACAGCCTATTCCTCTATCCAGTCAGAGCTGAATCCTGTCATCCCTAAAAATGTAATAATTTGGGCAACTGTTTGGGGTGGTTTGCTGATGCATTCGAATTGTCCTGGTGCTATTGCCTTTGTAGCATGAGCTACTGTTCGTCCCAGATATTCAACTTGAGGCTGGCAGTATTGGAGTTTTGTTTTCGATACCTTGTGTCCCCCTTCCGCTAGTTTTGTCAAGACTTTCATGGAATCGGTATGACATTTTTCTAAGGAGGGAGCACAGATTAATAAATCATCCACATATTGAATCAACGTTCCCTTGAGTATCAATTCCTCAAGGTCTGTTCTCAGGACCTGATTAAATACGTGTTGTGAGTGTTTAAACCCATGTGGCATGCGGGTGTATGTGTACTGCTTCCCTTTGTATGTAAATGCAAACAGATGTCTACACTCCTCTGCCAGGGGCACACAAAAAAACGCTCCACATACAGTGCCTTGCAAAAGTATTCATTCCCCTTGGTGTTTTCCTATTTTGTTGCATTACAACCTGTAACTTAAATGGATTTGATTTGGATTTAATGTCATGGACATACACAAAATAGTCAAAATTGGTGAAGTGAAATGAAAAAAATTACTTGTATCAAAAAATTCTAAAAAATAAATAACAGAAAAGTGGTGCGTGCATATGTATTCACCCCCTTTGCTTTGAAGCCCCTAAATAAGATCTGGTGCAAGTAATTACCTTCAGAAGTTACATAATTAGTTAAATAAAGTCTACCTGTGTGCAATCTAAGTGTCACATGATCTGTCAATTGATCTAAGTATATATACACCTGTTCTGAAAGGCCCCAGAGTCTGCTACACCACTAATCAAGGGGCACCACCAAGCAAGCGGCACCATGAAGACCAAGGAGCTCTCCAAACAGGTCAGGGACAAAGTTGTGGAGAAGTATAGAACAGGGTTGGGTTATAAAAAAATATCAGAAACACCATCCAGATGAGACTAAAATTGAGGTTTTTGGCCATCAAGGAAAACTCTATGTTTGTCGTAAACCTAAACCCTCTCATCACCCTGAGAACACCATCCCCACAGTGAAGCATGGTGGTGGCAGCATCATGCTGTGGGGATGTTTTTCATCGGCAGGGACTGGAAAACTGGTCAGAATTGAAGGAATGATGGATGGCGCTAAATACAGGGAAATTCTTGAGGGAAACCTGTTTCAGTCTTCCAGAGATTTGAGACTGGGACAATGACCCTAAGCATACTGCTAAAGCAACACTCAAGTGGTTTAAGGGGAAACATGTACATGTCTTGGAATGGCCTAGTCAAAGCCCAGACCTCAATCCAATTGAGAATCTCTGGTATGACTTAAAGATTGCTGTACACCAGCGGAACCCATCCAACTTGAAGGAGCTGGAGCAGTTTTGCCTTGAAGAATGGGCAAAAATCCCAGTGGCTAGATGTGGCAAGCTTATAGAGACATACCCCAAGAGACTTGCAGCTGTAATTGCTGCAAAAGGTGTCTCTACAAAGTATTGTAGTTATAGTTATGCACGCTCAAGTTTTCTGTTTTTCTGTCTTATTTCTTGTTTGTTTCACAATAAAAAATATTTTGCATCTTCAAAGTGGTAGGCATGTTGTGTAAATCAAATGATACAAACACCCCAAAAATCAATTTTAATTGCAGGTAGAAAGGCAACAAAATAGGAAAAATGCCAATGGGGTGACTACTTTCGCAAGCCACTGTAGATCTATTACTGTAAAGTACTTGGCTTCCGGAGGAACATTGGTCAGCAGCGTGTGGGGATTTGGGACTTCAGCAGGCCAGTCCTGCACTATGTCATTTACGGCTCTCAAATCATGTACCAACCTCCATTTCTGTTTATCTGCATTGAAGACTGGCAACAGAGGTGTGTTACAGCAACTCTGCGTCTCTATTAGCACCCCTGCTTTTATTAATCCTTCAATTGTCTTGCTTATGCCTTCTTCTGCCTCAGGTTTCATGTGATACTGGACTCTCCAAGGAGGCTTTGCATCTGGGTTTGTTCTGATGTAAATGGCAATAGCTAATTCTACCAGTCCCACATCTGTGTCATGCTGTGACCATACCTTGCTAGGTATGTTTTTTTAAATCTTTTGTCTAAAACTCTCCGCTGGCGTTATTACTTCCCCTAGCTGAACTTGTTGCCTAGCTGTAATCTCTACCTCCTGTGGGTCACTGGTTATTACTGTGGTGCACAGTATGTTAATAAACGATTTATCCACCAAGTGGTAAATCAAGGGGTTGTCTGTCTTGTCCCATCGGCTTGCTTTTGCTCGCTTCATCATGGGACCTAGATCTTTCGCTACGGCTCCTTTATTTACCAATAAGGTAATATGGGGGGCAGCACCAGGAATGTCTGTAACGATCCCGGCAGTCTGAGTCGGGTCCTGTCTGGTGACTAGTGTTTCTGTTCGTAATCTCCAGTTTCCCGAGGGTTCGGGAACGCTCCGGGGAGCGCTCTTGTTTTCCGCACCTGCATCCCATCAGCAATCTGCACACCTGGTCCTGATCATCACCCTTCATAGGCTCTGGCCTAACATCCAGTTCCTGCCGGATCGTTAGCCATGAACAGTATGTTTGTCAGCGTATCAGCCTCTGAGCTACTAGTGTTAGTTTTGTTGTTTTGCACCTTGTTGGCTTGCCGTGTACTTACCTCCGTTTGTTTCTATCTGCAGTCTCTCACCCGGAACCTTCTCCCAACCTCTGCCTGATGGTCGGCGGCTGCCGAGCCATTACCGGACCAACCACTGCACCCTCAACAACCCCTCCACGCCATCCGCTCTGTTCCCTGGATTATTCAGCCTCACTCGGGATCTATTAAATAAACACTCACCTTTGTCTCAACGTACCTTGTCCTGGTCTGCTTCTGGGTTCTGGCTTAGTAAACCGTGACAGAACGATCCGGCCAGTAATGAACCCAGCGGACCTGGACTCTGTTCGCCATGCCATTACCCAGCAGGAGAAGATGTTGGGCCATCATAGCACGGTACTACAGGAGATCGCGTTGTCAGTTCGGAACCTTTCTACCGGTCTGACGGAGGTCCAGAACCAACGCAAGTGTCCGGTGGAGGATCCACTACCGGTTTCACCCATCTCGCCTGCCGCTTCTGAAGTTGTGTCCCTCCGTGAGCCCAAGGTTCCGACGCCGGATAAATATGAGGGGGAGCTGGGAAGATGCCGTTCCTTCCTTATGCAGTGTGGATTAGTGTTCGATCTACAGCCCTACTCTTATGCCACCGACAAGGCTAGGATAGCCTTTGTGATTGAGTTGCTGCGTGGTCGAGCGCTGGAGTGGGCGTCAGCCGTTTGGGAACGACAGGATCCCTGCATGGCTTCATACCAGGGGTTCACGGCCGAGATGAGGAAGCTCTTCGACCATTCCGTCCGAGGGAGGGACGCAGCTAGGCGCCTGTTTTCACTTCACCAAGGAACTCGCAGCGTGGCCGACTTCGTGATCGAGTTCAAGACGTTGGCTGTGGAGAGTGGGTGGAACGAGGAGTCTCTGCAAGCGGCCTTTTACCAGGGTCTGTCGGAGCAGCTCAAGGATGAGTTGATCTCCTATCCGGAGCCTAGTGACCTGGACAGCTTGGTAGCCTTGTCGATTCGGGTGGATAATCGAGTCCGAGAGCGAAGGAGGGAGAAGCAATGGGGTCCGTCCAATCGATCAGCTTCTCAGTTCCCAGTCGGGTCGGGTGGTGGACCAGAACACGTCGATCATTCTCCACCACAAAGGATTAGTGGAGAGGACTTCTCTCCCGATTCTGAACCCATGCAAGTGGGGCGGCACGGGTTAACCAAGGAGGAGCGTCAACATAGACGTAAGACCAACTGCTGTCTCTACTGTGGTCGCTCGGGACATTACAGCTCCACTTGTTCCCGGCGGTCGTCAAACTGCCCGGCTCGCTAAAGTTGGGAGGACTGTTAGCGAGCCAGTTTCAACCTCTCAGTACCTCTGTCAGACCCCGTTTCCCGGCTACCCTTGTGAACAGGAATCAAAGCTTAGCGATTAACGCTTTTATCGATTCAGGTGCCGATGGAAGCTTTCTTGATGCCGAGTTGGTGGAACAGCTGGGGCTTTCCAAGGAGCAATTGCCGGAAGCCATTGAAGCGACCACTCTGAACGGCAGTAGTCTGGCACGTATCACGATGAGGACTGAACCGGTTAAGATGCGGTTGTCGGGGGAATCATTCTGAGATGATTTCATTCTTCATTCTGCCGTCTTCCCATGTTCCTCTGGTCCTTGGATACCCCTGGCTGAAGGAACACAATCCCACGTTCGATTGGGTGACGGGCAAGGTAACGAGTTGGAGCCTTGATTGTCATGCTAACTGTCTCAAGACTGCCTGCCCCCATTCGGTTCCCAGTCAGGTGATTGAGGCTAAACCCCCAGATTTGTCCCTGGTTCCCGAGACATATCACGATTTGGGGGAAGTTTTCAGTAAGCAGAAGGCTCTGTCACTCCCTCCCCACCGACCATATGATTGTGCCATCAACCTGTTCCCGGGAGCTGTCTACCCCAAAGGAAGGTTATACAGTATCTCCCGACCTGAACGTGAGGCGTTGGAGACCTACATCAAAGAGTCCCTAGCGGCTGGTCTCGTTCGTCCCTCGTCATCACCCCTGGGGGGCAGGATTCTTCTTTGTGGGTAAGAAGGATGGCTCTCTTCGACCGTGTATTGATTATCGGGGGTTGAATGCCATCACGGTCAAGAACAAGTATCCCCTGCCCTTGATGAGTTCTGCCTTCGACTCCTTACAGGGTGCTACGGTATTCACCAAGCTTGACCTACGCAATGCGTATCACATGGTCCGGATCGGAGAGGGGGACGAGTGGTTGACGGGTTTCAATACACCGATGGGTCACTTCGAGTATCAGGTGATGCCGTTTGGACTGACCAATGCTCCAGCGGTATTTCAGAGTATGGTGAACGACGTCCTGACAGATATGATCGGTCTCTTTGTGTTTGTTTACCTGGATGACATTCTGATCTTCTCGAAGGAACCTTCCGACCACGTCCAGCATGTCCGGCAGGTTCTGCAGCGATTGTTGGAGAATCGCCTGTTCGTAAAGGCCGAGAAGTGCGAGTTTCACGCCCACACGACATCCTTTCTCGGGTACATCATCTCCAGGGGAGAGATTAGGATGGACCAGGAGAAGGTTAGAGCGGTTCTGGAATGGGCCCAGCCCGGTACGAGATTGCAGCTCCAGAGATTTTTGGGGTTTGCGAATTTCTACCGCAGATTCATCCGGGATTACAGCCGTGTGGCCGCTCCGTTAACTGCCTTGACTTCCAGTATCAGGACCTTCAAGTGGAATCCGGAGGCGGATCGAGCGTTTCTGGATTTGAAGAGGCGATTCACCAACGCACCGATTCTCTCTCAACCGGACACGGCCCGTCAGTTCGTCGTTGAGGTGGACGCGTCTGATGTGGGAGTTGGCGCCATCCTGTCGCAGCGATGCTCCACGGACAGTAAACTCCATCCCTGCGCCTACTACTCTCGTCGCCTTTCGCCTGCGGAGAGGAATTACGATGTGGGTAACCGGGAGCTTCTCGCGGTGAAACTTGCCTTGGAGGAGTGGCGCCACTGGTTGGAGGGGGCGGAGCAATCGTTTATTGTCTGGACTGACCACAAGAATCTTGCTTACGTGCAATCGGCTAAACGTCTCAACTCCCGTCAGGCCAGGTGGGCGTTGTTTTTCGGACGATTCAAGTTTTCCCCTGACGTTCCGACCTGGATCTAAGAACGGCAAGGCGGGACGCCTTGTCCCGGATGTTCTCCAAGACGGAGGAGAGTGGGTCCAAGACCGAGACAATTCTCCCCCGGAACTGCGTCGTGGGAGCAGTTATGTGGAAGATTGAGGAGGAGGTGCTGGCGGCCCTTCGGACTCAGCCCGGTCCCGGTAACGGTCCACCCGGTCGGTTGTTTGTGCCTGAGTCGGTTCGTCCTGCTGTCCTCAAATGGTCCCACGCCAGCAAGATGGCTTGTCACCCTGGCGTGGCTCGGACAATGGCGTTTCTTCGCAGACGTTTTTGGTGGCCTGCCATGGCCGAGGATACTCGGGGTTTTGTTGCTGCCTGTCCAGTGTGTGCGCAGAATAAGAGTACCAATCGGCCCAGCTCTGGACTACTTCACCCCCTTCCTATTCCCCGGCGACCATGGTCGCATCTGGCCCTGGACTTCGTCACTGGGTTGCCCGCTTCTGAGGGGAACACGGTCGTTCTGACTATCGTGGACAGATTCAGCAAGTTCGCCCACTTTGTGCCAATTGCCAAGCTTCCCTCTGCCTCGGAGACGTCCGAGATCCTGGTTAGGGAGGTTTTCAGGGTCCACGGTTTGCCCAGTGATATCGTTTCCGACCGTGGCCCTCAGTTTACCTCTGCTGTCTGGAAGTCCTTCTGTTTGGCCATTGGAGCTACAGTCAGTCTCACATCTGGTTTTCACCCCCAATCCAATGGTCAGGCGGAGAGAGCCAACCAGAAGATGGAATCCACGCTACGCTGTCTGGTCTCTTCCAACCCCACCTCCTGGGTCTCTCAGTTGCCTTGGGTTGAGTATGCCCACAATACTCTCCCTACATCTGCCACTGGGATGTCTCCTTTCCAGTGCCTGTATGGCTACCAACCTCCCCTGTTCCCTTCTCAGGAGAAGGAGCTCTCAGTGCCTTCTGTTCAGGCCCATATTCGTCGTTGCCACCGGACCTGGCATCGGGCCAGAAAGGCACTCCTTAGAGTTTCGGACCGGTATCAGCTCCAGGCGAATCGTCGCCGGATCCCCGCTCCCACCTATACCATCGGAGATAGGGTTTGGTTGGCCACACGGGATCTTCCGTTACGGACTGAGTCTAGGAAGTTGTTACCGAACTTCATTGGTCCGTTTGTGGTGGAGAAGGTGATCAATCCAGTGGCAGTTCGACTCAAACTACCGAGGACGCTCAGAGTCCATCCCACCTTTCATGTCTCCTGCCTCAAGCCTGTCTTCCTCAGTCCTCTGTTGCCTCCTCCGCCTCCTCCTCCTCCTCCTCGGATGATCGGAGGTGGTCCTGCCTACACGGTGCGTCGCATCATGGATTCCAGACGGCGGGGCCGGGGTTTCCAGTATCTCGTGGACTGGGAGGGGGATGGCCCCGAAGAGAGGAGTTGGATTCCGCGGCGACAGGTCCTAGATGCTGACCTCATCAGTGACTTCTACCGCCTCCATCCTGGCGCTCCGGGGAGTCCGCCCGGTGGCGTTCGTCGGAGGGGGGGTACTGTAACGATCCCGGCAGTCTGAGTCGGGTCCTGTCTGGTGACTAGTGTTTCTGTTCGTAATCTCCAGTTTCCCGAGGGTTCGGGAACGCTCCGGGGAGCGCTCTTGTTTTCCGCACCTGCATCCCATCAGCAATCTGCACACCTGGTCCTGATCATCACCCTTCTTAGGCTCTGGCCTAACATCCAGTTCCTGCCGGATCGTTAGCCATGAACAGTATGTTTGTCAGCGTATCAGCCTCTGAGCTACTAGTGTTAGTTTTGTTGTTTTGCACCTTGTTGGCTTGCCGTGTACTTACCTCCGTTTGTTTCTATCTGCAGTCTCTCACCCGGAACCTTCTCCCAACCTCTGCCTGATGGTCGGCGGCTGCCGAGCCATTACCGGACCAACCACTGCACCCTCAACAACCCCTCCACGCCATCCGCTCTGTTCCCTGGATTATTCAGCCTCACTCGGGATCTATTAAATAAACACTCACCTTTGTCTCAACGTACCTTGTCCTGGTCTGCTTCTGGGTTCTGGCTTAGTAAACCGTGACAATGTCATGCCATCTCGCTATGAAGTCTGAGCCTTCCACGTCTGTTACTTCCATAGCTGCCCCTTGTTTCCCAATGATTATATGTTGGGATATGATAGGGGCTGATTTTCCGTGTGCGTCCAGCAACCACAGTTGTTCCAGGAGGGGATCACATTGGGGGTCGTACTGCATTGTGCAGTGGTATTCTGATTTCGTTCTTTCTGCCTTAGGTATCTGCGCTCTGACGAACCTACCCCATTTTTCTATTGTTTTATCTACTTCTCATTTAATGCCTCCTAGCCAATACACGTTTGCTAGGTCTCCTGTCATCATAATTTGCAAGTTTAACCCTGCTTTATTTATGACCACCCCTTCTGGAGTACAACGAATTTGTATGCCCATTTTACACAAGGCGTCCCTTCCTAATAGGTTGACAGGGGTGTGTTCTGATACTAATATAGGGAGGGTTAAGGAGTTGTTGTCCGCTTTTACCCGAACTGGAGCTGTCATTGGAATTAACTGCGTTTATCCCGAGAATCCTACAGTTTTGGCATACTTGCCTGACATGGGGAGGTGAGAGGCATAATTTGGACTTACACAAGTGTAAGTGGCTCCAGTGTCTATCATCATGGGTGTGCCTCTGTCTTCCATTTGAACCTGCAGCATAGGTTCCTGATCAGCTCGAGTGGTTAGTACTGGAAACTGACCTTCCCCTGGGTTCACAGGAACCTGCGGCTGTCTCTGGGATTGTTGTCAATTGCCCTGATTCCCATTTCCTTGTCGTGGCTGCCACAGATTTGTGGGGCAGTTGCTTCTGGCATGTCCTGGCAGTTTCTTCCTCAAAGGTTCTTGTCCACTTGCCTGCCCCATCATGTATATCCGGCAAGCGGGTGACCAATCCTTCCAGGTCCTGTGATCCCCACGGAACATAATGCCCTTGCGTGCCTCTTATCAAGATTTGACATTGCGCCCTATACTTTTCAGGTTTTTTCAGCGTTCTCCTATTCCACAACCTTCCCTCTTCTCTTTCTTTATCATATAGCGTTTCCCTTAAATTTGCTGCTGCCCCTTCTTCTTCCCCTTCTAGCTCTCTGAGGTCCCGTTCTCTGGACATACTCTGTTCTTTTTCCTTTTTCTCTGTTTCTTTTTCCCAGCTCTCTTTTTAGTATTTGTATTTCTCTGTCCACCAGCTTACTGGTCACATTAATTTCAGTTATCATATCTCCATCCAGGGATTCCTCAGCATCTTCCTCATTTACCTGCATTCTCTCCAGGGCTTCCCTTAACCCTTCGTAACAATCAAACCTTTCTGGGTTTATTTCTGTAACCTTCTCAGTCTTTCTTACATTTTCTACATCCCTTTCTTTTGCAAGAGAAGGTGTAGATAGAGTCCTTCTCTCCTCTTCCAGTTCTATTTCTATCACTCATAGACACCAGTGGGTACTGTCCACTGGTGTATGGTGGGGGTCCTATGGACCAGTCCATTTTCTTTCTGTTTGTCTTTTCATCATCCTTTCTCAACATGCTCCTACCCTTATGCATACTTTTTAGTAGACCTTCTCCTTCTGCCTGGAAAATTTTTTGCACTTCCCTTTCTCTGTCTCTTTTTCCTGTCTCTTTTTCCCTTTGTCACCTGCTTTATAGTTCTTTATCACTGTGCCAATTTCCTCACATACTGAGACATCAAACGTTCCTCCTTCCGGCCATACTGTATTCATTTTCTTAATGCGTTGCTCCAATTTTTTGGACGTTTTATCAATTCTTCTCTGTATACAGGGTATCTGTCACCCAGGATTTCTACCTCTGTTTTACTCATTTCTGCTGCCTGTATTCTTGGACTCCCCACTGCCAACCTTGTGTGATTCCTTTTCCGTATTTGTTTTTATAGTTAACAGTATTTTCTTTAATGTCAATCCAGTAACTGCCTGTGGTTTCAATATCACTGGTCTTTTGTTTGTTATCCACTCTACTCGTCTTAGTACCACCAACATTTATATCTCTGGGTCTTTTATTTGTTGTCCAGTGACTCTTTTTCCTCTTTCAAACCCTTCCTGCTCTCCTATGTCCGGATATGATTCTACCTGGGTGTCTATGGGTACTACTACAAAGTATAGAGTTCTTGCCCGTGCTAATTCCTCAAGCGTCTGCCCTATCCGTCCCACTGTCCAATTTCTTCCAATTATGCTTCCCCAATTTACCTATGGCCACTCTTCTCCTACTTCCACTAGATTCCGTATCTCAGTTAAACTTCTCAACAGCGAATTTTTCCTTCCCTTTGTTAAACTATATCGTCGTCCAAGCAAACTTCGTATTCTGATTCTCTCCAAAAATGTGTCTTTATTCCTTTAGCTTCCTGTAATATCCGTACTGTCCTCTGTTCCCTAGTTTCGTCTTGCTCTGCCATTCACTTCTCTTCTGGTAGTCTGTCCACACTCTTGATTCGCCCAACCGAAATTCAGTTATTGTAAATGTGTGCGTTCGTCTTTCTCGTAACACACTTAACTCTCCTGACTGCCACCACCTTTTTGTAGCTAATCTCAAAAACCACCTTTTCACTCTTATTTTCCTTATTTCTAGACCATTCGGTAGCTTATAGCTTTCTACTCTCAGTATTTCAATAGTCATTCGTGCATTCACACACCCTTCTCCTAGTGTGAGACTGGGCGCGTCCTCCCTACCGTGTCACACTCAAGTGACGGTCCAGGAGAGGTGAGCATCCCCTTCCCCACCCAGAACAGGAGTTACTTTCACACTCACTTGCACTCTCACACTTCCACACGCTTTCCTAAGCGACATGCAAATTCAGCGCTTTCGTGATACACTTCCTTGACACAAAAAAGTGGTATTATACAGGGTTTTTGCCTGTCTATGGAGTCCTTTATTGATACACGTCCTCGACACAATAAAGCGGTATCCACAGGACTTTTGCCTGCCTATGATGATACACTTCCTCAACACACCAGAGTGGTATCCACAGGACTTTCTTTCACGTGACACTACTTAGGGATCTTTATTGTTGCAACCCTCAAGGCTTTTATTCCTTCATTGTTTTGCATGAATTGTTTGAACTCAAAAGCTCCCAATTCATATTTTTCAAGTTCTTAAATTTGGAGAGACCTACTTGGTGTCCTGCCGCTGAGGCCAGGACCTGGAGCGAACCACACAAACTCTATACTAATAAGCAAGAACTTTGCTTAACTTTTTAGTGGCCACTTGATTGTGTAGTTCGTCCAAGACGTCCACAGCCGCAGATTTTTCACCGTTCTCGGTCCCTTTTTGCCAATCCTTTTCGTGACGCCAAGATATGTCGTGGAAATACTTCTCAAATATATCTCTCAGACACTGGAGCTTGTGAGTTCAGAGTAGACGTTATTACAAAGTAACAAGCCGAGCTGGTCCGCGGAGCAACTGCCGGTCCCAGACTCGGAGTTCTCTCTTTATACAGTTTCATTCTTACATAACGTACATGAACACCCTTCTTCATGCAAATAGCCACCAACCTTTGATCTTCCTCCACTATGGTTTCTATGTCTAGCCTCTTTCTTGTCTACGCCCATGTTTGCTTGGTTTCCCCTCCTCTTGCCTAACTCATGTTTCGGGGTGTAGACTCTATTGGTGGAGTGATAAAGACAGTTCATTTAACAAATAATATACATACACACCAGATTATAATTATATAGTACATTGATTACTGCAGTCACAATGTGGTTGTCCAGTCATGCATCTGGATTACAAAATATGTTTCATACATCATAGACAGGTGTGGTCACCAATTCTCTTTTAAGCCCATAATGATTCTGGTGTTCTGTAGCTCAATTGGTAGAGCATGGCGCTTGTAACGCCAGGGTAGTGGGTTCGATCCCCATGACCACCCATACGTAAAAATGTATGCACACATGACTGTAAGTCACTTTGGATAAAACCGTCTGCTAAATGGCATATTATATATATATTATATATATATTATATTATTATATTATATTATTCTGCTTACTGTTAAATTATTTCATAATATATTTAATGGAAAAATATCTATAGTTAAAGCCTTATTTTAAAATGGATGAAATTGTATTTTCCCCTCATCAATCTACACACAATACCCCATGAAGAAACACCAAAAACAGGTTTTTAGACATTTGCCAATTTATATTTTTTAACTTAAATATCACATTTACATAAGTATTCAGACCCTTTACTCAGTACTTTGATGAAGCACCTTTGGCAGCAATTACAGCATTGAGTCTTCTTGGATATCACGCTACAAGCTTGGCACAAATGTACTTTGGGAGTTTCTCCCATTCTTCTCTACAGATCCTCTCAAGCTCTGTAAGGATGGATGGGGAGCATTGCTGCACAGCTAGTTTCAGGTCTCTCCAGAGATCTTCGATCAGGTTCAAGTCAGGCTCTGGCTGGGCCATTCAAAGACATTAAGAGACTTGTCCCGAAGCCACTCCTGCGTTGTCTTGGCTGTGTGCTTAGGGTTGTTGTCCTGTTGGAAGACAAACCTTCTCCCGAGTCTGAGGTCCTGAGGGCTCTGGAGCAGGTTTTCATCAAGGAGCTCTCTGTACTTTGCTCCGTTCATCTTTGCCTCAATCCTTACTAGTCTCCCAGTCCCTGCCGCTGAAAAACATCCCCACAGCATGGTGCTGCCACCACCATGATTCAACGTAGGGATGGTGCCATGTTTCCTCCAGACGTGACACTTGGCATTCAGGCCAAAGAGTTCAATCTTGGTTTCATCAGACCAGAGAATCTTCTTTCTCTTGGTCTGAAAGTCCTTTTGGTGCCTTTTGGTAAACTCCAAGCGGGCTGTCATGTGCCTTTTACTGAGGAGTGGGTTCCGTCTACCATAAAGGCCTGATTGGTAGAGTGCTGCAGAGATGGTTGTCCTTCTGAAAGTTTCTCCCATCTCCACAGATGATCTCTGGAGCTCTGTCAGAGTGACCATCGGGTTCTTGGTCACCTCCCTGACCCTTCTCCCCCGATTGCTCAGTTTGGCCAGCTCTAGGAAGAGTCTTGGTGGTTCCAAACTTCTTCCATTTAAGAATGATGGAGGCCACTGTGTTCTTGGGGATCTTCAATGCTGCAGACATTTTTTGGTACCTGTCCCCAAATCTGTGCCTCGACACAATCCTGTCTCGTAGCTCTATGGACAATTCCTTCGACCTCATGGCTTGGTTTTTGCTCTGACATGAACTGTCAACTGTGGAACCTTATTTACATTTACATTTTAGTCATTTAGCAGACGCTCTTATCCAGAGCGACTTACAGTTAGTGAATACAAATATATATTTTTTTATACTGGCCCCCCGTGGGAATCGAACCCACAACCCTGGTGTTGCAAACGCCATGCTCTTTCAACTGAGCTACATCCCTGCCGGCCATTCCCTCCCCTACCCTGGACGACGCTGGGCCAATTGTGCGCCGCCCATGAGTCTCCCGGTCGCGGCCGGCTGCGACAGAGCCTGGATTCGAACCAGGATCTCTAGTGGCACAGTTAGCACTGCGATGCAGTGCCTTAGACCACTGCGCCACTCAGGAGACATTTAGACATATGTGTGCCTTTCCAAATAATGTCCAATCAATTGAATTTACCACAGGTGGACTCCAATCAAGTTGTAGAAACATCTCAAGAGTGATCAATGGAAACAGGATGCACCTGTACTCAATTTCGAGTCTCATAACAAAGGGTCTGAATACTTATGTAAATTAGGTATTCTGCTTTTTATTTTTAATACATTTGCAAAAAATTCTTAAAACCTTTTTTTGTTTTGTCATTATGGGGTGTTGTGTGTAGATTGCTGAGGAAAATGTTTTGTTTAATTCATTTTAGAATAAAGCTGTAACGTAACAAAATGTGGAAAAAGTCAAGGGGTCTGAATACTTTCCGAAGGCACTGTATGTACATAGGGCAGCGGTCTCTAAGGTGCAGGGCAGAGTACTGGGTGGTAGCCTGCTAAGTACTGTGCCTCTATACTGTCAGAGGGATCGCTACAACATACCATTTTGCTCTTGCCATCGTACACTGCAGCTCTAAAACAATGTGACATAGTTTATGTATGTAACCATCTGCAGAGTCACATCTTAAGGTAAATAATTCAGCTTTCTTCATCATTCTCAGTGTTATTATTAATTAATGCTCACCGTTCTGCAATTGTCACACAAGTCTCCCATGAATTAATGGGAAGGCCCAGGGTTATTCCTTTATGGAATTAATGCAACAATTCTTAGCCTAAGGAAATTATGGATGCAACATCATTTCCTACTATCCTTATTTAACTGATGCCCTCAATAAGCATAACAGGGCTAGATGACATGTAACTCCGCTCTCACGTACGGGATTGCTTTTTGAGGATTTACAAAGGCTTGTTGCTCTTGTTGCTCAGGGAATATCTGCCTAAAACGTTGGTGCACATTAATTATGAATTTGGATTTCGTAACCTGCCTGACTTGCTGACATTATTTAAAAGTAATTGCTTGTTATTTTAATTATGGATGAAAGGACACAGGAACAAAACAACATTGCATCATCATGAGAGACCAGACACATGACCATAATCTAAAAGCCCTAGTCACTTGGTTAGGATATACTGATGCTCTGAAATATATTGAATTGCCCTCTTTGGTTATATAAGTGACACAGCTTATCAAAAAATGTAAGGCAAAGTTGAAATAGCATATTATGAGGATGATGATGAAAGGGAAATATAACATTTCGTGAGATGGTCTTACTTGAAATATCGAGGGAAAGAGATGAGGCCCTGATATGCATCTTCTAATGAAAATTCGATTAACACAGCCCTTGTGAAGTTGGGACTAGTATCCGGAGTGATGTGTCATTCTACCGTATACACTTAGTGCACAAAACATTAAGAGCACCTTCCTAATATTGAGTTGCATCTCCTCTTTTGCCCTCAGAACAGCCTCAATTCGTTGGGGCATGGACTCTACAAGGTGTCGAAAGCGTTCCACAGGGATGCTGGCCCATGTTGACTCTAATGCTTCCCACGGTTGTGTCAAGTTGGCTGGATGTCCTTTGGGTGGTGGACCATTCTTGAAACACACAGGAAACTGTTGAGTGTGAAAAACCCAGCAGTGTTGCAGTTCTTGACACAAACCGGTGCGCCTGGCACCTACTACCATACCCCATTCAAAGGCACTTCAACATTTTATCTTGCCCATTCATCCTCTGAATGGCACATACACAATCCATGTCTTAATTGTCTCAAGGCTTCAAAATCCTTATTTAACCTGTCTCCTCCCCTTCATCTACACTGATTGAAGGGGATTTAACAAGTGACATCAATAAGGGATCATAGCTTTCACCTGGATTCACCTGGTCAGTCTATGTCATGGAAAGAGCAATGTTATGTACACTCAGTGTATATGTGTTTGATCATGAACAGCATTCATCCATAGACAACACTCATGCAAGCACACTTGAGTTGTATTCTACACCGTATGTCACTGCTCCTTGGCATTTGTATGATCACTGTCATGCTGCTGCATACACTGTATAACTGGCTTCAGACATGTCACAGGTTAATGTCTCAACTGCTGACAAGTTGGGGCCAAAGTTGCACCTTAAATGCAGTTCCTAATGTGTTTAATCAACATTAACAAATCATTCAGCAGGGAGCGCTTGTTTTTTAAAGGTATTTTTTTGAACAAGTATGGAAAGATGAATGGCTTTTGGGAATTGTTATTAACAGCACTGCACAGGGTAACTGTTGTGTGCCCTCTCTCAAATAACAAAAGCCACCTCAGACTGTGTTTAAAGCATCAGGAGGCCTTGAAGCACTATTCACCCCTCTGTGCACTGTACTAGTAGACAGGGAAACTATAGCTGTCTCCAAATTCTGTGCTAGCAGGAGAAAGGTACCAATATATGTAGCCCACTGTAACTACTATTATCTATTACTAGCTGAGTTCTGTGTCTCCCCAACACCACATTACATTCTGAATGGTTTGTCTGTTGCTCATGGCAACCATGCCTCAGATAGAGTATGACGCCAGACATCATCCACAACAATTAGTTTTTTCAGCACTCAACACTTGTTTACGCCCTATGAAAGATGTTAACCGTGTTATGTTTGACACATCTCCCAAACTGCTTCCTATCACGTCCATGTGCTCTTAAAAGATGTACATTTCATGGACCTTTCTATTGGATATTAATGCGAATAAGCCAATATTAGTTTTTTCCTTTTGTGCGTTTCGGTACACAATGCTCTACGATTGAATTGTCCTGTAGAGGCAGCCTACCTGGTAATGTTAAAATCTAACTAATGTGACTTACTTACTTACTTATTAGCATTTAAATCATCTCTCCGAACATAATATTTGTGGGAAATGCCTTGAAGCTGTCTGAACATTATATGTATTACAAAAACGTTTTTATTGCTCCTCAGTCAACGGTCGACTTGTTTGAAGTAAATAAAATGACTATAAATTAAGGTAATGAAAGCATGTGGGTCACCATTCTCAGGGTTCTACTTTACGCGCCGCAAATCAATCTCACATGAAACTATTCCCAAGTCTTGTGTTTATTCTTTAAAGGGGAAATCAGCAGTTGCTACATACATTTTTGACTTATAAATTATGTACACATTGATTCTTGAAGAACATAACTTATAAATTCCTCATGAGCGTAGTTCAACTGTACTACCCCATCAGAACCCAAAATAAGTTAGTTTTACTAAACAAAGTACATGTAAACAAACATTACATAGCCTCAAAACATTGTTAAACTATCATTTTGATATCATGGATGGTCAGTCCGTGCATCTATAGCTGTCTATGAATTTGAGAATGGTTACATTTCTCCATCCCATCCCTTTACTCTTACCGAAACAGGGGCGGGGAGTATGCTTTATAATTGTTTCTACTGCTGATTGCCGCTTTAATTAACCGCAAGCCCAAAGAAGCATACCCTTCTACATTAATTAAAACCATTTGATTATGCAGTCACTCATGCTTAATTTACAGAATATCTTAGTGTCAAAAGAAACATTGCATAGTCATAAAATATTAAGAGGGCCCAAGGGCAAAGATAGCTTCCTCTCAAAAAGATACAAAATAAAATAACACACCAGCACACAAGCCTTAAGTGTCTCTTTGATCCTCTTTTTGTACGTTTGCCCACTGACAAAGAAATGATCATTCTATAATTTTAATGGTAGGTTTATTTGAACAGTGAGAGACACAATAACAACAAAATAATCCAGAAAAACGCATGTAAAAAATGTTATAAATTGATTTGCATTTTAATGAGGGAAATAAGTATTTGACCCCCTCTCAATCAGAAAGATTTCTGGCTCCCAGGTGTCTTTTATACAGGTAACGAGCTGAGATTAGGAGCACACTCTTAAAGGGAGTGCTCCTAATCTCAGCTTGTTACCTGTATAAAAGACACCTGTCCACAGAAGCAATCAATCAATCAGACTCCAAACTCTCCACCATGGCCAAGACCAAAGAGCTCTCCAAGGATGTCAGGGACAAGATTGTAGACCTACACAAGGCTGGAATGGGCTACAAGACCATCACCAAGCAGCTTGGTGAGAAGGTGACAACAGTTGGTGCAATTATTCGCAAATGGAAGAAACACAAAATAACTGTCAATCTCTCTCGGCCTGGGGCTCCATGCAAGATCTCACCTCGTGGAGTTGCAATGAGAACAGTGAGGAATCAGCCCAGAACTACACGGGAGGATCTTGTCAATGATCTCAAGGCAGCTGGGACCATAGTCACCAAGAAAACAATAGGTAACACACTATGCCGTGAAGGACTGAAATCCTACAGCGCCCGCAAGGTCCCCCTGCTCAAGAAAGCACATATACAGGGCCATCTGAAGTTTGCCAATGAACATCTGAATGATTCAGAGGAGAACTGTGTGAAAGTGTTGTGGTCAGATGAGACCAAAATCGAGCTCTTTGGCATCAACTCAACTCGCCGTGTTTGGAGGAGGAGGAATGTTGCCTATGATCCCAAGAACACCATCCCCACCGTCAAACATGGAGGTGGAAACATTATGCTTTGGGGGTGTTTTTCTGCTAAGGGGACAGGACAACTTCACCACATCAAAGGGACGATGGACGGGGCCATGTACCGTCAAATCTTGGGTGAGAACCTCCTTCCCTCAGCCAGGGCATTGAAAATGGGTCATGGATGGGTATTCCAGCATGACAATGACCCAAAACACACGGCCAAGGCAACAAAGGAGTGGCTCAAGAAGAAGCACATTAAGGTCCTGGAGTGGCCTAGCCAGTCTCCAGACCTTAATCCCATAGAAAATCTGTGGCGGGAGCTGAAGGTTCGAGTTGCCAAACGTCAGCCTCGAAACCTTAATGACTTGGAGAAGATCTGCAAAGAGGAGTGGAACAAAATCCCTCCTGAGATGTGTGCAAACCTGGTGGCCAACTACAAGAAACGTCTGACCTCTGTGATTGCCAACAAGGGTTTTGCCACCAAGTACTAAGTCATGTTTTGCAAAGGGGTCAAATAATTTTTTCCCTCATGAAAATGCAAATCAATTCATAACATTTTTGACATGCGTTTTTCTGTATTTTGTTGTTGTTATTCTGTCTCTCACTGTTCAAATAAACCTACCATTAAAATTATAGACTGATCATGTCTTTGTCAGTGGGCAAACGTACAAAATCAGCAGGGAATCAAATACTTTTTTCCCTCACTGTATCTCATGCTGAAATGCAATGGAATATTAGATTGGCCGAGTCTGACCAATTTGGGCCAAAATGGGCGTTCTCACTGCACGAGACGAGACATGGTTACGTCAGCATGGTTTGTCTGCTGGGAGCAAAACACACGCACACATAAATTGCAAATGAGGACTGAATGTGACTTTTGATACATATAAGCAGTGGTGGAAAAAGTACCCAATTGTCATACTTGAGTAAAAGTAAAGATACCTTAATTGAAAATGACTCAAGTAAAAGTGAAAGTCACCCAGTAAAATACTAATTGAGTCCAAAAGTATTTGGTTTTAAATATACTTAAGTATCAAAATTAAAAGTAAAAGTATGAATCATTTCAAAAATCATTTCATTTCAAACCAGACGGCACAATTTGTTTTTGTTTTTATTTACAGATAGCCAGGGCCACACTCCAACACTCAGACATACTTTACAAACAAAGCATTTGTGTTTAGTGAGTCCGCCAGATCAGAGGCAGTAGGGATGACCAGGGATGTTTTCTTGATAAGTTTGTGAATAGGTCAATTTTCCTGTCCTGCTAATCATTCAAAATGTAACAACCACTTTTGGGTGTCAAGGAAAATGCACAGAGTAAAAAGTACACTATTTGCTTCAGGAATGTAGTGAAGTAAAAGTAAAAGTTGTGAAAAATATCAATAGTAAAGTAAAGTACAGATACCCAAAAAACTTCTTAAGTAGTACTTTAGAGTATTTTGACTTAAGTACTTTACACCACTGCATAAAAGCATGACCATACAATAAACAAATCAAAGTGAGATTATTGCAGATACGCCTAAATACTTTCTTGGTTTGCTTTGCCTCTTCAAACATGGTTATTTGAAAATAATTTAAATGGTTTTTGAGCTTGGAGTACATTTAAATTACATTTGTAGCTTACCTCAATTTAATCCCCTGTTTTAACCTTTCATTACAAATCAGATTTTCGTTCATAAGAATGACATTGCAGTTTAGTGTATTTAATAAGTGAACGTGTTGAATTACATTCTGCTCTACATTGCTCCTTTAAATGTATGAGGCAGAAAGAAAACGGAGTCCTCCTGGGCACCTCCAATAATCCCTTGGTCTGATTAATTCAGAGGACAAATCGCAGAGAAGGATGGGTTTCTTTTTTTCTATTATTTTGGCAAAGCATGAACAAACACGAAAGGAATGTGAAACCTAGTAAACTGATTTAAAGTCTCCACCTTCCTCCCATGAGTCTCTGCTCAAATCCTGTGTGAAGTTTATTTTGTCAAGGATGTGAAAATTGACAACTAAAAGGCTAAAGGACTTTGCAGGTCTAATTCTCCCCTGTTTCTCTTTCACACCCTGGTGTGATCATGAAACGTGTTGTCAGTAGATTACGAAACAAGATTTTTTAAATTGTACTGTGACAATTGTAATAAGAATATATTGTAGGATTCAGAAGTCAGGCAAACAGACATGACATTGTAGTTATTACAATGAAAAACATATTTATTGTAACTTCACCATCCATTATCTGATCCCCACTTTTATAAAGGCCCAATAAATGCATCAAGTTTGGAGGCCTGCTCAAGGTCCACCTGGAGATAAGGTCAACAAGCACTCCTTCAAAAATTCTGTTTTTCTCTGCCTTTGTTCTCAACTGGGCACCGAAGGAGTGTTTCTCCTCTGAGTCTCACCTAAACTAAATGTAATATTTATGAATGCCATTTCCAGCTGCTTGAATATAAATGAAATTGACCCTGCCGTAATCTATCTACAGAGCGCATAACTTCCCACGGGAATGTGTGAGTATGTTGATGTTTTCCCTCCAGGCAGCCAGATAGGACGTCCAGCACCAGTAAGTTAATGAAGTATACAAATGCTGCTCAGTCATGATAAAGAGCCTGGCTGAAATTGGAATAGAGGGAGGTTTTCTGCATTACACCCACTTCGCTCCTTAGAGAATTCTGATGAATGTATGGATATGGGTGTATGTTACTGTATAATAAACCTCCATGGCAGCCCTATAGTACAGTGTTATCTTGCAACCAGATTTCTCAATAAGACAGCAGCCAGGAATCTAACTCTTTTCACAATTTGACCCGGCTGGGAAGAGTCAAAGTAGATAATTGGGTTACCTGTATAGAACTTTACTTGAAGTTTTAGAGGCCCCACTTTACAAAGTTGAAATATAAGTTAAGCAAAACGTTACTTTTCCACGAATCAGATTGGCAGATCTTGCCAATCATTTGACGGTAAGTTTTATATTTTGAGGATTTTTCCTTTCTGTTATCTTCTGGCTTTTCACAAACATAGTAGGCCTACTTGTGTATTACTGTGTGGTGGCAGAATTTTGGGTGAGCTGTTGTCACTTCTCTAGGGATATGTTCTGTGTTGGACTGTGATGTTATGCCTTTCATAGACTCCTGGTATGGCTACACCCTAACACAAGGCCATTGTGTTCCGGAACTGTTGCTTGTATAAAATAATATGATTGTATTATCACATCCCACCATATGAGGGACATGTAACCATTTACTCTTTGAGTTCTTCCCTCACAGCTGCTTGATTAAAGATGTTTCCATTATACAATTAAATAGTCTCTGCATTAATCTTTGGATCGAGTTTTCCACAACAACTGGATATATTATCATATATTATCATATTCCCTAAAGGTCTGCTGACATTGGGCTGATTTTGCATTATTCCCTTGCAACAAAAACTTTGTGTTGCACATCCCACACAAAGGTGAGCACATCCCACTGGGCAAAAACTGGTTGAATCAATGTTGTTCCCAAGTTATTTCAACCCCAAAAATAATTGTGATGACGTTGAATCAACGTGGAAACCTAATTGGATTAGCAAAAAGTAATCAACGTAAGAGCATTTAGTCTTTTTTCACAGAACTTTTAACCTTTATTCCAATGACATGGTGAAATGTTTTGTTGATTACCCGTTGAATTCACGTTAGTTGACAACTCAACCAAATGTAAATCAAAATTAGACATTGAACTGACGTCTGTGCCCAGTGGGATGTATTCAATGCTCAGTAATCCACACTCAGTAGAAAGTGTATCTTATCCACACTCCAACTGACCAAACACTGTACAGTCCCGTCATTGTTATTGTAACTCTAAATATGCATGGCAGTTCCCCCTGGGACATGACATGGACAGTCTTACTCAAAGGCCATAAACAGGTGATGAGATCTGGACTTTATTTGGCTCTAACTAAGGGCACTTCATCACCTGGACTGGGACAAAGTCGAGTTGAAAGGGAAGGACTAAGCTACCCTGGGGTTGCAGAACGAAACGACAGCAAGTGGTCGACTCACAATAATACCCAGGGAATGGTCACATGCAATCAAATCATCAATTTTATATCAAAGCATCTTCAAAACACATTTCCTTTTTCTATTTCAAGCGTTGGTTTGCAACAACAATGCCAGCCCTCCTCAACACTGAAATTCCATACATGGAGGTTGAGTCTGGGGGATTTAAAGTTAATTCCTGCAACAATCTATTAATTAATCTGTCAATGAAAAACAAAATATATAATGTATAGGGGAGGACTCTTACTTCTCCCATAGGTAAAAAAAAAAAACACCGGAATAAGGGAAAACAGTAGAACATAATGTATCAAGAAAACACACCATGAATTTTTTATTTTTTTATTTCACCTTTATTTAACCAGGTAAGCCAGTTGAATTAATGCCAATGTATACGTAATAAAGAAAGTGTTGCTGAAATAGGATTAATAAGCCGGCATCTGAGCAACAGCGGAGAGGACATTTATGAATGACGAGTTCTGAAAGCTAATTTTAATTAAGTAATAATGCCTGAGAAGCCGGTGTTTGGAGGATATACTGGCACGGGTGTTGTTAGGACCGAGACGAAGTCCTCCAAACACCTGCTTCGAGGGCATTATCACTTTTATACAACGGGTTACCAACATATTCAAATAATGATTGACATATTTTCATTAAAAACGTTTTTCTGATTAATTTATTAATACTATTTCATCCTTCCACGAGATATAGTCCCGACACAAATCTAGGGTTGCTACCCAAGCCGGCTGATCGTTTGTTCTAAATGTTCAGTTGCCATGATGGCTGGCAATATCCCTTGCATGCTAGCTAACACCGTCACGTCAAACAGTCCAGCCAGAATAACAGAAAAGTAGCTGCATTTGCGTTTGTTTAAGCTGTTTTTTTTTAAATATACATAACAATGAGCTAATAATGTGCCATTTCGCTTGGCATAGACCATTTAATCTCTCGCAAGGCCACTGTTCAGAAGAGATAGCCAACTACACAGCTAACACAATCACTTCAAACTGAAGCTGGAATGACAGCAAACTAGCTGCATTTCGTGTTTTTCTATTGACATTTCTTTGTATACATCCAAAAATGATGCTGATTCATGATTTTGACTGGCTGAGAAAAGCTGCCAGCCTGTCTGTCTCGTCCCGACTCCCGACACATGCATTACCATAGGACAGCTGAAGATCGAATTTCAATATTGAAACAATGTTGCAAATGTCAGAGAGAAAAGACAGTAAGGTTATTACAAATCTCCGCTGTTGAAAACCAAATGCTAGTCTAAAAGAAATTAAAGATAAAGTCTAGATGCTTTTTACAGTGTAGATCTAATTTATAAATTGCCTGGCTGAGGTGATGGACAGTGGATTGCACAGTCAGATGAAACAGAGTAAATAAGCATTTAAACATCATAGCCGGTGGTAACTTGTGGAATAGACACCGGCTAGAATGCAGTTTTAACCAATTAGCATCCAGGATTAGACCCACCCGTTGTATAATACTGTGATAATCTGTTTGGGTTGGGTTCTTTCCAAAGCCACAGGCCTAACACTTTAAACATTGTCTAACGGTCAACTTCCACTATGACTGTGGGAGGTGGGGTGTTTTCCACTAGCTCCCAGCGACAGCCCCAAAACATCACTGCTCTAGAGGAGATCTGCATGGAGGAATGGGCCAAAATACCAGCAATAGTGTGTGAAAACCTTGTGAAGACTTACAGATTCATTTTGTCTGTCATAGTTGACGTGTACCTATGATGAAAATTACAGGCCTCTCTCATCTTTTTAAGTGGGAGAACTTGCACAATTGGTGGCTGACTAAATACTTTTTTCCCCACTTCTTGCAGACATGAAAACAAAAGCATGTTTTAATGCCTTGCTTTTTGCATCTTTGCTTTAGGTTTTGCTTTTGTGTTTCCTTTTTGTTGTGTCTTCTGAATCTGTTTTCATGCTTTTCTTTTTGTGTTTGTGATTTAGGTTTTGCTTGTCTTTTGTACTAACAGGCCACTGTACTTACAAATGTTTTTGCATGGCATGTTGACCTCCTTTACAAAAGCATCAACACTTACCAAGCATTGGTATGACATGGGTTGTTGAGCTTGAGATTTCCAGGCACAAACAACCTACAAGAGCAGGTACTTAAAAGTTGTGATCAATGTCAATGATTAATCAATACTGTTTATCTAAGCCTCAGTGACCTGATAGAATGTGTCAGTGGCCAAGCCATGCAATATTTCACACCCAGTCCTGCTGCTAACACAGTGGAAGTGCTGATCACAGTCACAGCCCAGACCCAATCAATAGGACTTTGAAGTAATGGAAATGTATTGCTGATATTAATCTAATGAGAGTTCACTTAAACCTCTCGCATTCCCCTATTATACACTGTACCTGTAAAACAAGCATATTAGTAAGACCGAAGTTAGTACACTTTATAGACCAAAAACATAAAAAGAAGCATTTACAACATGTCAACATTAATCAAGTCCTTCAAGTCACGTTCCTCAACCCCCCACATTAATCAAGTCCTTCAAATAACGTTCCTCAATCCCCCGGGTCTTACAAAATTAAACCGCCACAGAGTTTTTCAATATTTTGGAAACCACCCCTTGATCTTTGATTTGATAGCAAAGATTTCGACCGAGTGGTAGTTACATTTACCAAGACCCACCCCTCTGTTTACAAACACCAATGTTTATGGCGCACAGTGGGTGGAAACAGAGATTGGTGGTTGTGGCTTCAAGTGTAGGTTTGTAAAAAAACACCCAGACATTACATACGTCATGTATATTTACATGTAGGAGGTAATATGATTATTCCACTAATTATCCCAGTATGAATGCATTGTATTACACCTGAAGTACAGTGGGGGAAAAAAGTATTTAGTCAGCCACCAATTGTGCAAGTTCTCCCACTTAAAAAGATGAGCGAGGCCTGTAATTTTCATCATAGGTACACGTCAACTATGACAGACAAATTGAGATTTTTTTCTCCAGAAAATCACATTGTAGGATTTTTTATGAATTTATTTGCAAATTATGGTGGAAAAAAAGTATTTGGTCACCTACAAACAAGCAAGATTTCTGGCTCTCACAGACCTGTAACTTCTTCTTTAAGAGGCTCCTCTGTCCTCCACTCGTTACCTGTATTAATTGCACCTGTTTGAACTTGTTATCAGTATAAAAGACACCTGTCCACAACCTCAAACAGTCACACTCCAAACTCCACTATGGCCAAGACCAAAGAGCTGTCAAAGGACACCAGAAACAAAATTGTAGACCTGCACCAGGCTGGGAAGACTGAATCTGCAATAGGTAAGCAGCTTGGTTTGAAGAAATCAACTGTGGGAGCAATTATTAGGAAATGGAAGACATACAAGACCACTGATAATCTCCCTCGATCTGGGTCTCCACGCAAGATCTCACCCCGTGGGGTCAAAATGATCACAAGAACGGTGAGCAAAAATCCCAGAACCACACGGGGGACCTAGTGAATGACCTGCAGAGAGCTGGGACCAAAGTAACAAAGCCTACCATCAGTAACACACTACGCCGCCAGGGACTCAAATCCTGCAGTGCCAGACGTGTCCCCCTGCTTAAGCCAGTACATGTCCAGGCCCGTCTGAAGTTTGCTAGAGTGCATTTGGATGATCCAGAAGAGGATTGGGAGAATGTCATATGGTCAGATGAAACCAAAATATAACTTTTTGGTAAAAACTCAACTCGTCGTGTTTGGAGGACAAAGAATGCTGAGTTGCATCCAAAGAACACCATACCTACTGTGAAGCATGGGGGTGGAAACATCATGCTTTGGGGCTGTTTTTCTGCAAAGGGACCAGGACGACTGATTCGTGTAAAGGAAAGAATGAATGGGGCCATGTATCGTGAGATTTTGAGTGAAAACCTCCTTCCATCAGCAAGGGCATTGAAGATGAAACGTGGCTGGGTCTTTCAGCATGACAATGATCCCAAACACACCGCCCGGGCAACGAAGGAGTGGCTTCGTAAGAAGCATTTCAAGGTCCTGGAGTGGCCTAGCCAGTCTCCAGATCTCAACCCCATAGAAAATCTTTGGAGGGAGTTGAAAGTCTGTGTTGCCCAGCGACAGCCCCAAAACATCACTGCTCTAGAGGAGATCTGCAAGGAGGAATGGGCCAAAATACCAGAAACAGTGTGTGAAAACCTTGTGAAGACTTACAGAAAACGTTTGACCTGTGTCATTGCCAACAAAGGGTATATAAAAGTATTGAGAAACTTTTGTTATTGACCAAATACTTATTTTCCACCATAATTTGCAAATAAATTCATAAAAAATCCTACAATGTGATTTTCTGGATTTTTTTCTTCTAATTTTGTCTGTCATAGTTGACGTGTACCTATGATGAAAATTACAGGCCTCTCTCATCTTTTTAAGTGGGAGAACTTGCACAATTGGTGGCTGACTAAATACTTTTTTTCCCCACTGTATATGCTCAGACGGCTGCAACGCATTGGCAAGATAATGATAATGCAGTTACTGTATGTTTGTCATCACTCAAGTCTTAGTAATTATTCCCTGAGAATGTTCTACAGTTAAGAGATAATGATATGTATGAGACATACACCACATAATCTGTGAGCATCTGCAATCAACACATTGTGGAATACACTTAATCTCCTCTCGGAAACCAAGCCATGTCTTGTTATTCCAAAACTTCTTGTGAAATATTAAAACTTAAAAGGGACAAGAGCAGCATGCAACACAAACACAAGCCATCCCTTTAAAACAGCCTTTGAAGGAGAGGGAGAAGAGTGAGATTGTGAAGCCACCTCCTACACCACCAGTGAATGCTCACTCACAAGGCACAGCAGATTGCTTCATAACGGAGCTAAATAAATGTGGGCTGGCCGTAGATCTTGGGAGCTGGGAGATGAGCGTCAGAGTACCAAGACAAAAGGGGACGAGGAGGAAAAGCAGAGGAATCTGACAGCCCAGAATAAATGACTCAACATCAAAACCCCTCACATCTCCCACCACATCCCCCCAGACTTGGAGGAACAGAACAAAAGCATTGTGCTACTCTGGGAGGCTGTTCATTAAGTGCTTGGACGTGTGTTTACTGCACCCTCTTTCACTTCAAAGCCACCGACTCCTTGCACCATCAGTGCCTTTCTGCGGGAGAAAAAAGTTTTTCTCATTGAAGGACAGCAAAGCATTGTGCCCAAGTTAAGTTTTGGGTAACAAGCAGACTGGCATTGTAAACTGTGAGAACTTAAAGCCACTTAATACTCAAGTCCTGTCTTGAGAGAGGGACAGTATTTAAATTAGTTACTGGTGGACGTTTAAATAGCTCAGCTATGAATAGAATGTAAATCAAACGAAATAACCTGTGAAATATTTAAATATCTAGGAGAACAGTAAGTGCATTTCTTGGTGGCAATGAGGACTGCAGGTATTGTGAGAGTCTTGGTGTGGGAGACAGTGGCTGAGTCCAAATTCCCATACTAGAGTACTACATCCTTAAACTGCATACTATTTACTCATCGTCGCATACTATTTAGCACATACCGTTTAGTAAAAAGTATGCAGTATGCCATGGCTGCAACGCAGTAGAGGCTCCTCATTGGCTGAGTAAGTGGGGCGGGGCCAAGTACAGGTGGATTTTTCCAAATTCCACAGACATGTATCGTATTAACCAGCCTGATAATAGCTCATCTCCAATTTAATGCATTTCTCTAAACTGAATAGGAATGGATTTATAGGCCTAAGGGTCTAGGCCCAAGGGTCTCAATACTTACAGTGGGGAAAAAAAGTATTTAGTCAGCCACCAATTGTGCAAGTTCTCCCACTTAAAAAGATGAGAGAGGCCTGTAATTTTCATCATAGGTACACGTCAACTATGACAGACAAAATGAGAAAAAAAAATCCAGAAAATCACATTGTAGGATTTTTAATGAATTTATTTGCAAATTATGGTGGAAAATAAGTATTTGGTCAATAACAAAAGTTTCTCAATACTTTGTTATATACCCTTTGTTGGCAATGACACAGGTCAAACGTTTTCTGTAAGTCTTCACAAGGTTTTCACACACTGTTGCTGGTATTTTGGCCCATTCCTCCATGCAGATCTCCTCTAGAGCAGTGATGTTTTGGGGCTGTCGCTGGGCAACACAGACTTTCAACTCCCTCCAAAGATTTTCTATGGGGTTGAGATCTGGAGACTGGCTAGGCCACTCAAGGACCTTGAAATGCTTCTTACGAAGCCACTCCTTCGTTGCCCGGGCGGTGTGTTTGGGATCATTGTCATGCTGAAAAACCCAGCCACGTTTCATCTTCAATGCCCTTGCTGATGGAAGGAGGGTTTCACTCAAAATCTCACGATACATGGCCCCATTCATTCTTTCCTTTACACGGATCAGTCGTCCTGGTCCCTTCGCAGAAAAACAGCCCCAAAGCATGATGTTTCCAACCCCATGCTTCACAGTAGGTATGGTGTTCTTTGGATGCAACTCAGCATTCTTTGTCCTCCAAACATGACGAGTTGAGTTTTTACCAAAAAGTTATATTTTGGTTTCATCTGACCATATGACATTCTCCCAATCCTCTTCTGGATCATCCAAATGCACTTCAGACGGGCCTGGACATGTACTGGCTTAAGCAGGGGGACACGTCTTGCACTGCAGGATTTGAGTCCCTGGCGGCGTAGTGTGTTACTGATGGTAGGCTTTGTTACTTTGGTCCCAGCTCTCTGCAGGTCATTCACTAGGTCCCCCCGTGTGGTTCTGGGATTTTTGCTCACCGTTCTTGTGATCATTTTGACCCCACGGGGTGAGATCTTGCGTGGAGCCCCAGATCGAGGGAGATTATCAGTGGTCTTGTATGTCTTCCATTTCCTAATAATTGCTCCCACAGTTGATTTCTTCAAACCAAGCTGCTTACCTATTGCAGATTCAGTCTTCCCAGCCTGGTGCAGGTCTACAATTTTGTTTTTGGTGTCCTTTGACAGCTCTTTGGTCTTGGCCATTGTGGAGTTTGGAGTGTGACTGTTTGAGGTTGTGGACAGGTGTCTTTTATACTGATAACAAGTTCAAACAGGTGCCATTAATACAGGTAACGAGTGGAGGACAGAGGAGCCTCTTAAAGAAGAAGTTACAGGTCTGTGAGAGCCAGAAATCTTGCTTGTTTGTAGGTGACCAAATACTTATTTTCCACCATAATTTGCAAATAAATTCATTAAAAATCCTACAATGTGATTTTCTGGATTTTTTTTCTCAATTTGTCTGTCATAGTTGACGTGTACCTATGATGAAAATTACAGGCCTCTCTCATCTTTTTAAGTGGGAGAACTTGCACAATTGGTGGCTGACTAAATACTTTTTTTCCCCACTGTATGTAAATAAGGTATTTCAGTTATTTAAAATAAATACATTAGCAAACATGTCTAAAAACCTGTTTTGCTTTGTCATTTGTATTGTGTGTAGATTGATGAAGAAAAAAATTATTTAATCCATTTAAGAATAAGGCTGTAACGTAACAAAATGTGGAAACAGGGAAGGGGTCGGAATACTTTCCGAATGCACTGTATGTAGGTAGCTAGCTATGTTTTGATGAAGTGAGGCAGGCTTGCTAACGTTAGCTGACGAGGCAGGCTAGCTAACGCTTTAGCTAACATTAGCGTAGCTAGCTAGCTACATCATTACAACTTAGTTAGGTTATAACTCATACAAGTTTATTGTATATTGTCTAGATACTGCTGGGTATGTAACGTTATCATTTTATAATGCTAGTGAGGCAGGCTAGCTAACATTAGCCTACAAGTCAGATTTCTAACTTAGTTCATAGTGTATTCTGCATTGTCAAAATAATGAATGAAGCTATGGTGGTAGCTAACTCATGTCTTGAGTCTGACTAATACAGTGACGGCATCACTGTAACGGAGTCACTGGCCTGAATCTAATGCAATCTGGGGCTACAGTCAGTCTACATCTGTAAAGCACAGAATTACGGTTTCCACAGCCACAAAGTCCAAATTGACTACATCGTAAAAATTCATGAACACAAACCTTTTGCTTTTTGGTCTTAATTTAAGGTTGGTGACCACTGCTATAAATGGAACAGGGAAGACTCTTGAATCAGGTTGGTGACAGATTCGAGTTCTGTCCCAATTCACCTTCACAACCTAGCTTGGTGAAACCAGCCTGATCGCTGCGTTTACCATTTTATTTGACTTCACATATCATGATATCTGAAGTGAAATAGAAAGGTGAACGCCGCGATCAGGTTGGTTCCACCATGCTAATCATAACCACCATTGATAACGTAACCAGTGCTCTGTGTTTGTTTCTGTGACCAACCAGTATCTTTGATGAGGTGCCAAGAGCTGATCTATGCTGCCATGTTGTAACGTATACGTAGGGAGTCAGGAAATATGTGCAGAAGCTGAGTTTAATAATAATAATAATAAATATGAAGATAATGCAAAACAGGAGAAGCGTACCCCTCCCAGTCCACCAGGTACTGGAGCCGACCCCCACGACGTCGGGAGTCCAGGAGGGATCTGACCACATAGGTGGGGCTTCCCTCGATGTCCAGGGGAGGCGGAGGGGTGTCATGGGGGACGGCATCAGCCAGGGGACCAGGAACCATTGGCCTGAGGGAAACATAAAAAGAGGGTGAGATCCGGTAGTTAGTGGGGAGCTGTAATCTATATGTCACTTCGTTGACCCTCCGGTGGACCTTGAAGGGATCCACAAACCGGGGGCTCAGCTTCTGGCAGGGCATGCAGAGTGGGAGGTTCCTGGTGGAGAGTCAGACGATCACCAGGATAAAACACGGGAGCCTCACGTGGGCGGCGTTGTGTAGTCTGAGCCAGGGCAATCCCAAGACGATCCGGTGAAGGGGTGACGTGACGATGTGGAATGACAGCTCCTCGTGGTGCTCCGGTAGTGTGGGAATGGTGATGGTGATTGGGATAGTGACATGCGTAATGGTGCCTGATCCAAGGGGTTTATTGTCCAGTGAGATGACGTGTAGCAGAGATGGCAGTGGCACGGTGGACAACCCCCATTCAGAGACCAGCTCCCTATATATAAGGTTCCCCGCTGATCTGGAATCTATCATTGTGGTAGAAATGGAAGTGAAGGAATAACCAGTCACCGTTATGGGAACTAAAAACAATGGTTTTGTGATAGGAGCTGATGTAACACTCACGGAGCGGCGGCGGGAGTCATGCCGCCTAGATAGGGAGCCGCCAGGAGATCTGTGGTCCATGGTGGTGTAGGGGGTGCTGCCCACCTCCATGGGTGAGGACTCGGAAGCAGGGCGGCTTCCATAGCTCAGATGGGGTGAGCGTCGAGGCTCCGGGAGGTGTTGGGAACGCCGTCTCTCTCTCAACATGTCGTCAAGACGGATGGACGTGGTGATGAGGGTGTCAAGATCCCTCTCGTCGTCCCGACATGCGAGTCCCGTCTTGATGTCCTCCCGTAAGCCTCTCCTGAGGCCGTGCGCAGAGCACGCTCATTCCAGCCGGAAGACGCTGCCACCGTGCGGAAGCTCAGAGCGTAATCGGACGCGGGCCCCTGTCTCTGTTGTAGATGGAGGAGACGCTCACCCCCGTCCTTTCCCTCCGTGGGATGATCAAACACCTCCCTGAATCTAGCGAGGAAGGTGGGGTAGGGAAGTGCCACTACCTCCTCTCCTTCCAAGACTGCCGTGGCCCAATCCAGCGCCTTTCCTTTAAAAAGTTAAATCACCAGCGCTATCTTGGCTTGGTCAGATGGATATGCCCCTGGCTGACGTGCCAGATAAAGGGAAACCTGTAGCAGGAAGCCACTACATTTAGTAGTTTTACCGTCATAGCGCTCCGGTAGGGCAAGGGTTCCCGCAGGAGTGGGTGATAGCACATGAACAGGTGGATTGGGGGCACTCGCCACACCCTGAGGTGGAACCGGAGCGCTGGGCAGATTATGCAGTTTGGAGCACTTCCTGCATGGCAGCGTTCAACTGGGCAAGCTGCTGCTGGTGCTGGTTGAGGCACTGGGAAACCCCTGCTGCATCCATTTTCGTTTGGTGTGTGATTCTGTGACGTGTACTGAGTATACGAAGAGGCAGGACGCAGACGCAGGAATTAACAAGGTCAAGGTTTACTTAACAATGAGAAAGAGAAATAACAAACAGAGTAAACAACACAAAGCTAAACAATCACACACAACATCATCCAGAACAGTCCAGGGCTAAATAGGGGTGGTGATGAGATGATGAGGTGCTAGTGCGCTGGAGGTGATTAGGGTGCGTTGGGTTTCCATTCCTGTGTTGCCAAGGTGGTGCGCTCAGACCGGTGGCTCAGTAGACCGGCAAATCAGAGTGCCAGAGGGGAGCAACGGGAGGAGACGTGACACCCAGAAAGACTCACAGCTGTAATCGTTGCCAAAGGTGCTTCTACAAAGTTTGACTCAGGGGTGTGAACACTTTTGTTAGTGAGATATTTCTGTACTTTATTTTCAATACATATGCAAACATTTCGAAAACATGTTTTCGAAAACATGGGGTATTGTGTGTAGATGGCTGGGGGGAAAATCTTGAATTGAATTCAGGCTGTAGCACAACAAAATGTGGAATAATTCATGGGGTATTAATACTTTTTAAAGGTACTGTATAGCCTCTTTCCCGGTCTGCGCAACTGGCAGATCCGGCTGTGCTACATTGGCAAAACCGGGCAGGGTAATTCATACACCATTTGTTATGTTTATAGGGAAACAAAACTGGACACAAATTATTTTCTGGGGTCCATCCACATCATAGAGCCGGCCCTGCATCAAATCCCCTTGAGCAAACAGCTCAGGCTTTGTAAATAAGGTAAGCAAACTGGAAATTGTGTATGTCAGACAGTCAGTCAGTCAGGCCTTTGTCCTTCATACTCGCTGTAAATACTGAGGCACCTTGCTCAGCACAAGTCTGCTCAATGCAATTCCACCCAGCCACGAACAGAAACCTTAGAATAGTAACAGACAGAGCAGTTTCCTCTACCCCACGGGCTCCACCTAAGATGTGTGTCTTAAATCATGTTATGAGTTCCTTTTCAAACAGTTGTTATACCTCTTCTCCACCATCACCTCTCACAGTCATACTTTATAAAATAATTCAACATTTTAAGTGAAGCAAATTCAGGTTATTAACACATTTTTCTATCATGCATCACATTTAGATCGGTGAGTAGAGTGCCTAGAAGGACATTTCAACTCTCAATGTCGAAACAGGTATTCCATGGTGAAAAGGACTATTCAAGGCCTACCGTACCATAGACAGAACATCCATCTAGATGATCCATCAGAGGAACCATCATTGTAAAAAAAAAAAAAGAAGGAAGACTGAAGATTCTCTCTCTCTCAAGGTAGACGCAGCAAATAGATATAAAAATGTTGAATGACACTTCATAAAAAATTCCAAAATGTCTCATGAATCAAATTGTCTTGCCTGCCTGCATGGTTTTGTCTCGGGCATTAAGGCATTAAACCATTACTCCATTAGTTCTTCAGGGAGCAGTGTTTCTGTTCATAAGTTGTATGGATAAGCTGAGAGGTATCATTTGTCTCATAGCTTGATCTACATTACTTATCTGCTTTATTATTATTAACCTCCTCCGGTTCTCCCTGTTCGCCCACGACACGACTCCAACTCCATCATCACATTTGCTGACGACATGATGGTGGTAGGACTGATCACCAAGGGTGATGATATAGCCTACAGGGAGGAAGACAGAGACCTGGTAGACCATGTTAGGCAGTGTCTGAGAAAGGCCCGAAAATTGCCAGAGATTCCAGCCACCCGAGACTGTTCTCCATGCTCCCGTCCGGCAGGCGGTACAGGTGCATCAAGGGTCAGAACAACAGACTCCTAAACAGCTTTCACCCCCTGGCCAACTACTGCTCCCCCTTACACCTGCGCTGCTGCTGAAATGATTATTGATTACATTTATTACTACCACTACTCTGCTGTTCATTGATTATTGATTGCCATTACCATTAGTATCTATCTATTTATCTTGCTACTGGTCACTATTACTCCTGTTTATATCTACAGTGAGGGAAAAAAGTATTTGATCCCCTGCTGATTTTGTCCGTTTGGCCACTGACAAAGAAATGATCAGTCTATAATTGTAATGGTAGGTTTATTTGAACAGTGAGAGACAGAATAACAACAAAAAAATCCAGATAAACGCATGTCAAAAATGTTATAAATTGATTTGCAGGGGATCAAATACTTTTTTCCCTCACTGTATACAGTATATTAGCATTGGTATATTACCATAAGTATTTATATATTCCTGCTACCAGTCACTGTTCAGCCCTGTTTACATGTACTGTATATCCACTTATCACGCCTACACTGACACTCTTCCACACACACACTCACACACCCACCCACCACTTATGCTGCTGCCATACTGTTCACTATTGTTATTGTTATTATTATTTATCATGCTACCAGTCACTTTCTCCAATCCCTGCCTACATGTACATATCTACCTCAATACTCCAGTATCACTGCACATTATACATGTGGTACTGGCACTGACCCTGTATATAGCTTCCTCTCTTATTTCTTGTGTTTTTTTATTTTATTATATTTTAGTATTAGTTATACTATTTTGATATTGAGTACTGCGCTGTTGGGTAGGGCTTGCAAGTTAAGCATTTCACTGTAGTTGTGCATGTGACAAATAAAAAGTAATTTATCTTGTCAAGGTTTTCCCAGTCTCCTGTGGAGTATAATCCTTGATTAAATGTGAGGCTGTATTCTGAGCCTTTTACATTTTACGCCATATCACTCACAAATTGCTTTTGAAGCAAAATACAATTTATCAGCTATCATGGTACTGTACATAACATAAGTGGACACACTTTTTTCACATATTGATGAATAGGGAAACCTTTACTGTAGACCTTTGTACTGGTGACCTTACCTTTTCGGTGTCTTGATAAAATGCCTAATATTGGGCACATATGGATCCTGAAAATGTCATTTCTAAAAATGTGCAAAACACTCTGGAATACCAGCCTCACATACAAAACTACTAGCACAACCAAAAGCGGACACATGTTTTGCAGATGAAAATCTAGAAGCTTTGTAAACTGCAATTTTCCCCCACGCTTCCATATTCCATTCATTGGATGCCAAACTCTCCCCCCTTAGGCAGCCACAAAGAAGCACATAAAATTATATTCCAGTTTGTCTGAATCATCAGCAATATACCATGTCCTCAAAAATCTCTTGCCATTTCTATTTTTAAAAGCAGCACAGTAATATGGCCCTTGGTGTCTTCTCCAGCCTCAAACAACTTGCACAGTTTTATCTAATCAATAGAGAAGTCTTTTGAAATTTGCTTTGCTTACTGTCTTGTACGCTTGCTGAGATGTTCAGTGTCTGTATGTGATTCAGAAATGTACTTTAAAAACCATGGCCAAACAATGAGAGCACGTGAGAGGGGAGAGCGCGAGAGAGAGGGAGAGAGATGGTAACTAGAAGACAGACAGTACTTATAAGATAAGTTGAGTTACAGTATGTTTCCCCTCAGAATGGAGGTTGAATATTTGATCCTCTTATCGATTTGTATTTTGTTCTCATTTGACATGTTTGGCCTATTCCAAATTGTTTCAGTTTCCATTGACAACAAAAGCCTGAAAATGAGCTCCATGCTTTCACCTCAGTTTTCATCAATTCTCTTTCAGCCAATTCCATCAATGCAAGTCTAAAGAGTTTCTGTCTTGTCTGTTGTGAATATACAGTTGAAGTCAGAAGTTTACATACACTTAGGTTGGAGTCATTAAAACCCGTTTTTCAACCACTCCACAAATGTCTTGTTAACAAACTATAGTTTTGGCAAGTCGGTTAGGACATTTACTTTGTGCATGACACAAGTAATTTTTCCAACAATTGTTTACAGACAGAATATTTCACTTATAATTCACTGTATCACAATTCCAGTGGGTCAGAAGTTTACATACACTAAGTTGACTGTGCCTTTAAACAGCTTAGAAAATTCCAGAAAATGATGTCACGGCTTTAAAAGCTTCTGATACGCTAATTGACATCATTTGAGTTAATTGGAGGTGTACCTGTGGATGTATTTCAAAGCCTACCTTCAAACTCAGTGCCTCTTTGCTTGACATCATGGAAAAATCCAAAGAAATCAGCCAAGAAAAAAAATGTAGACCTCCACAAGTCTGGTTCATCCTTGGGAGCAATTTCCAAACGCCTGAAGGTACCACGTTCATCTGTACAAACAATAGTACGCAAGTATAAACACCATGGGACCACACAGCCATCATACCGCTCAGGAAGGAGACGCATTCTGTCTCCTAGAGATGAATGTACTTTGGTACGAAAAGTGCAAATCAATCCCAGAACAACAGTATAGGACTTGTGAAGATGCTGGAGCAAACAGGTACAAAAGTATCTATATCCACAGTAAAACAAGTCCTATATCGACATAACCTGAAAGGCCGCTCAGCAAGGAAGAAGCCACTGCTCCAAAACCGCCATAAAAAAGCCAGACTACGGTTTGCAACTGCACATGGGGACAAGATCGTACTTTTTGGAGAAATGTCCTCTGGTCTGATGAAACAAAAATATAACTGTTTGGCCATAATGACCATTGTTCTGTTTGGAGGAAAAAGGGGGATGCTTGTAAGCCGAAGAACACCATCCCAACCGTGAAGCACGGGGGTGGCAGCATCATGCTGTGGGGGTCCTTTGCTGCAGGAGGGACTGGTGCACTTCACAAAATAGATGGCATCGTGAGGAAAGATCAGTGAGGAAGTTAAAGCTTGGTCGCAAATGGGTCTTCCAAATGGACAATGACCACAAGAATAATTCCAAAGTTGTGGCAAAATGGCTTAAGGACAACAAAGTCAAGGTGTTGGAGTGGCCATCACAAAGCCCTGATCTCAATCCTATAGAACATTTGTGGGCAGAACTGAAAAAGCGTGTGCGAGCAAGGAGGCCTACAAACCTGACTCAGTTACACCAGCTCTGTCAGGAGGAATGGACCAACATTCACTCAACTTATTGTGGGAAGCTTGTGGAAGGCTACACGAAACGTTTCACCCAAGTTAAACAATTTAAAGGCAATGTTACCCAAATACTAATTGAGTGCATGTAAACTTCTGACCCACTGGGAATGTGATGAAATAAATAAAAGCTGAAATAAATCATTTTCGCTACTATTATTCTGACATTTCACATTCTTAAAATAAAGTGGTGATCCTAACTGACCTAAAACAGGGAATTTTTACTAGGATTAAATGTCAGGAATTGTGAAAAACTGAGTTTAAATGTATTTGGCTAAGGTGTATGTAAAATTCCGACTTAAACTGTAGATCTGGAAGACACTTTTAAAAGGTGTTTGTGATACCACAGTAGATTTCAAAGTTAATTTCAAAGCGAAGTTTAATGTAGTCAGCCAAAAAGCTGCTCTCTTTTTCCTTGGGAATTGCTTAGGGGAAGAGTTTGTTTATACTCAAGAAATAACTGTGAATGCAAGCAATAAATGAGCAGAAAAATAAATGTTTCTTAGTTGAGAAAAATAACCTCAAGTTAAAGGGGAAATGTGTGTGTGTGCTACCTACTTATTATAACAATGGATTAACTGACCTGGCGGGTGGGTGGAGTTACTCGTTTTGGAGAAAAAAATCTAACCAGGGGTGCCCAAGCAATTACATCTCACCATTCGACTTTCTTCTTACACTTAGGCCAAGCTGTTCATACATACAAAACAACCCAAAAATTACTACTTGTTTGGCCCCCAATAAATTCCCCTATGGCTGCTCCTTAAACCTCTGATCTCCTCTGCAAGCGATGAATGCAGAAAACAGCCACAGTGTACTGAATGAATAATGGATGGGGGCCTGTTGTGAAAATTAAACCGGTCTCATGCTCCCTGTGATCCTTAGCTAAAATTACTTTGAAAGTGAATATCAGGGTGACTTTGGGAACAGCTAAATGAAATGTGAAGTATTTTTCTGGGCCACTCAAGGACATTCAGAGACTTGTCCCGAAGCCACTCCTGCGCGGACTTGGCAGTGTGCTTAGGGTCGTTGTCCTGAAGGAAGGACCATCGCCACAGTCTGAGGTCCTGAGCGCTCTGGAGCAGGTTTTCATCAAGGATCTCTCTGTACTTTGCTCGGTTCACATTTGCCTCGATCCTGACTAGTCTCCCAGTCCCTATCGGTGAAGAACATCCCCACAGCATGATGCTGACACCACCATGCTTTTCCGTAGGGATGGTGCCAGGTTTCCTCCAGACGTGACGCTTGGCATTCAGGCCAAAGAGTTCAATCTTGGTTTCATCAGACCAGAGAATCACCTTTCTCAAGGTCTGAGAGTCCTTTTGGTGCCTTTTGGCAAACTCCAAGCGGGTTTTCATGTGCCTTGTACTGAGGAGTGGGTTCCGTCTGGCCACTCTACCATAAAGGCCTGATTCGTAGAGTGCTGCAGAGATGGTTGTCCTTCTGAAAGGTTCTCCCATCTCCACAGAGGAACTCTGGAGCTCTGTCAGAGTGAACATCGGGTTGTTCGTAACCTCCCTGACCAAGGACCTTCTCCCCCGATTGCTCAGTTTGGCCGGGCGACCAGTTCTAGGAAGAGTCTTGGTGGTTCCAAACTTCTTCCATCGAAGAATGGTGGAGGCCACTGTGTTTTTGGGGACCTTCAATGCTGCAGATTTTTTTTGGTCCCCTTCCCCAGATCTGTGCCTCGACACAATCCTGTCTCGGAGCTCTAATCAAATCAAATCAAATCACATTTTATTTGCCACATGCGCCGAATACAACAGATGTAGACATTACCGTGAAATGCTTACTTACAGACCTTAACGAACAATGCATTTATTTTTTAATAAAAAAGTACAATAAAACAACAACAACAAAAAAGTGTTGAGAAAAAAAGATACAAATAAAATAACAGTAGTTGAGGTAATATGTACATGTGGGTAGAGTTAAAGTGACTATGCATAAATAATTAACCCTCCCGTTGTCCTGGTATTCTGTACACACGCCGTGCCCTCCGGGTCGAACTGTCCCCCTCTCACTAAAGGCCCAATTGGAACATGTGGGACAGTATGGGTGCGAACAGCTTTTGCAGATGTATTTGTTACACCTGGTGCACACCGTGTGTGTTTTACAGTCCTTCTTTGTGGGGCAGACCTGACACCTCTTCCTCTTACTGGGTTGTGCGGGGTTGGGTGCTTGGGCCGGTGCTGCGTGGTCCGGTGCTGCGGGGGCGTGATCCCTCCGGGGCTGATCACGATACGTAGCCCTCTGAAGAGCTTTGACGAGCGCCGCAGAGGCTTCGGTGCGAGGGAGACGGGCCCTTCTTTGTATGAACGGAGTCACTAGTGCCTTTCCCAGCTGCTCGAGGAACACCCTCCTCTTGTTTTGCTTGCCAGGCATCCAAGTAGGGTTGAGCTCTCGCCATATGACAAAAGCGTTGTAAGAGGACACGTCAAGGATGTTGTGGAAGATGACCAGGGGCCAGCGCGCGGTCATCCTCCTGCAGCTGTAGGTTCCAATCACCTTGTCTAGGTTGTCCACACCTCCCTTGTTGCTGTTGTAGTCTAGGACGATGGCCGGCTTCTTGTCCTGGCGACGGCTAACGTAAGCCTCGGTGTGCAGCGTGCTCAGGAGTAAGACGTTCTTGTTTTTCTTTGCCAGGTAGGACACTAGAGCGGTGGTGGACGTGAAGGCAAACTTGGAGGAGAAGAGGAGCCTGTCCTTTGAGGCGAGCAGCGCCTGCGGGAGCTCTGGCTTGTTCTTTCTGACTGTGCCGACCACGGTGACGTTCCTGGTCAGGAGCTGGCGCGCGAGCTCGTATGAGGTGAAGAAATTGTCGCAGGTGACGTTGTGACCCCTGAGTCCCTGCGTCAAATCGAGCACGACCCTCATCCCCTGGTTCTTCTCGGGGCCTCCGCATGTGGCCTTGCCGGTGTAGACCTGCATCTTCCAGGCGTAGCTGGATTTGGAGTCGCAGGCCACCCATGTCTTGATGCCGTATTTGGCCGGCTTGCTTGGGATATACTGGCGGAAAGGACATCGGCCTAGGAGAGAGAGAGAGAGAGAGAGAGAGAGAGAGAGAGAGAGAGAGAGAGAGAGAGAGAGAGAGAGAGAGAGAGAGAGAGAGAGAGAGAGAGGAGAGGAAAGACAAGAGATTAGCTTTAGCGTGTTGTGTTGTGTTGTGTTGTGTTCAGTGTTGTGTTCAGTGTTGTTGTTGTGCTCTTGTACGGTGTTGTTGGCCCCGGCACACCTCTGAAAGGGACCAGTTGCTCGTCCACCGTCACGTCGGCCCCGGGGTTGTAGAGGAGCGGCAGCCTCTCGACCCACTTGTCCCAGACCTCTCTCACGGCCGCAAGTTTGTCACCGCCGCCTGCTGCGCGTCTCTCGGCTCTGGTCTGGCGGTCGTCGAAGCGAAGGAGTCTCGAGTAAGCGTGAAAGACTTTGAGCGGCATGGTTGCGCGGAAAATGGTCCTTCCGCTCTCGGCGTCCCAGAGACTAGAGGCCGCTTCGCCTCGGGACCTGTACACGCCGGCTAGGATGAGCAGCCCTACGTAGGCTCGCAGGTCTGTGGAGTCCATCGCTTTCCAGCGGCCGCCGCCGCGGTCGCGGTCTTCGTGGTCTTCGTGGCCGTCGTCGGCGGCGTAGTGGCGGTCGTCGCCGTCGCCGTCGCCGTCCCCGTCGCCTCGGGCTCCGTATTTTCGAACGCCCTCCAGATTGGTCATCTCCAGGATGATGTCTTCTATCTCGGGTGTGAAAAACAAGCGAAACGTGGAGAGGATGTCGCGGGCTTGGCCTACGGCCTGCCTAGTAGGCCCGGGCCTCATGTCCTCCGGCACCTCAGCAACCGGCCTGTTACTTTTTGCCGCTGCGGCGGCCCCTCCGACGCCCCGATTGTTGTCACAGGGCACCGAGCACCATTGGATTTGGCCGTTTTTCGACACGAATGTCTCTCTTTCCACTCGAGGGATATCGTGTTGTGTTCTGGGGCTGATGCTGCGGCGGCAGCTGCGGCAGCGGCGGAGGTCTCCTCGCTCTCTTTCACCTTCCCCTTGTTCTTCCCCTTGTTCTTGTTCTTGTTCTTCTTCTTCTTCTTCTTCTTCTTGTTGGTCGTCGTCGTCGTCGTCATTGTCTCGTTCGTCTTCTAAGCCTTGACCTTGTTCTACTTGGACATTGTCCTCGTCGTCAGCGGCGGCAGCGGCTGCGGCGTCGTAGTCGTCTTCGTCGTCGTCGTCGTCGTCCTCTGTGGTCTCCTCGTCCTCTGGGTTGTATTCCTCCCCGTCTTCTTCTTCGGACGCTTCCTCGTCCGCTTCCTCGTCGCAGTCAGAGTCATTGGAAAATATCTGTTCTAGGACCTGTTTGGCCGTGAATCGCACAGCACTCATAATAGCTTCGGCACCCAGGCTGGGGAAGTCCCCAAGACCTCTCTCTTCGGCATGTGTCCGGACATGCCACGGAGGCAATATTAGTAGTAGTAGTAGTAGTAGTAGTAGTAGTAGTAGTAGTAGTAGTAGTAGTAGTAGTAGTAGTAGTAGTAGTAGTAGTAGTAGTTGTAGTTGTAGTTGTAGTTGTAGTTGTTGTTCTTGTTGTTATTGGTGTTGGTGTTGGTGTTTGTTTACGGCTTACCTAGTACCTCTGGCTCAGAGCTTATGCCTCTAACGTGTAGCCTGGGTCGTTTTGACCCAGACAGGACAGGACAGGACAGGACAGGACAACGCTAGGGGATATACAGCCACTAGCTCTATCACCTAGGCTCTGACACGTAGCCTGGGTCTTTTTGACCCGGTCACGACAGCGGGAGGGGATATACAGCCACTAGCTCTAACACCTAGGCTCTGACACGTAGCCTGGGTCTTTTTGACCCGGACAGGACAGGACAGGACAACGCTAGGGGTTATACAGCCACTAGCTCTAACACCTAGGCACTGACACGTAGCCTGGGTCTTTTTGACCCGGACAGGACAGGACAGGACAGGACAGGACAGGACAGGACAACGCTAGGGGTTATACAGCCACTAGCTCAAACACATAGGCACTGACACGTAGCCTGGGTCTTTTTGACCCGGACAGGACAGCAGGTGGAGACATAGAGCAACTGGCTCTAACACCTAGGCTCTAACACGTAGCCTGGGTCTTTTTGACCCGGTCAGGACAGCAGGAGGAGATATACAGCCACTCGCTCTAACACCTAGGCTCTAACACGTAGCCTGGGTCCTTTTGACCCGGACAGGACAGGACAGGACAGCGGGAGGAGATATACAGCGAGCCACTCGCTGTATAACACCTAGGCTCTAACATTAACCCAAAAAAATAAATAAATGAATATAATATAATTTATTATTTTTATGGGAGTGGTCATTGAATCCACAATATAACAGGTTCGTGTCTCACAGACAAACAACATCCATCGAAGCTATGTCGACTTTCCAGAACACAGAAAAGGCAAAGGGCGATTCTCGCTGCATCACTGCAGTGTTTGACATACACACGTCGGACTCCAGTCACGTAACTACTACTACCGACAATACCACCACCACCACCGTCGTCGGCACCGTGATCGGTCTGGGCATCGTCGGAGGGTCGACTCGACTGAATCTGAGCACCATCAACTTCAACGACATCTATTCTGCGTTCAATCGAGTAGTGAACAACATACCCATACTTCTCGGGTACACGGTGAAAAGCCTCTCGGTCATGCCCAACAACAAACTGGAGGTGAGACTATTTGTCGAACCCAAATATAGTCTGTTGAGGTATGAGCTGTGGCTCGTTCAGGTCGTAGGACAGGCTCTGCTCTTGTGGTTTTACCACGGTGCAGTGTCACACATCATGGTGACACACCGGGACCATGTGCAGAAGATACACCGTGAAGCTGTGGGATGGTGTCCCTGTGCTGCAACGTTGACCGGTTTCGACGACAGCGAGTCTTGTACTTGTGCTTTGTACTACGACATGTGGGACATGGACGTTCGTCACAGCCACGTCCGAGACCATTTGTTGACATATTATCGGACATATCGGCAAATGCCATGCGACATCTCATCCGTGTGTAGCGGTGTCCACATGACAGATCTCTCAGATGAGGAACAGACACTTCTGATGAAGAAAGTCGCCTGGATATTTCAAGGCTTTTCTGTTGGCCCCAAACAACACGCCATGATGGGGATCCGTTCGAGCCTAGGCATACCTTGTGATTTCACGAAAACCCAAAATGTTGTACCGCAAGTATACAAGTTGACAGACTGTCAGAATGAAACACGTGCGGAGATGTTCAATTGTCAGCAAGCCGAAGAGCAGATGACATATATTCACTTGTCGAGGAAATGGTTATCTTGGGTTTCCAGCATTGTCCTCGACTAGTGACACACACCTACAATATTACAAGGAAATCACCAGATTCTTTACCAAGTAAAAATTTCACTGTAATGTCTGTACCTACAATGTGACCAATAAAAGTTGATTTAATTTCATTTGCAAGGGTCCCGTTCACAGCACAGCACACACTCGCTCTAACACTCTAACACGTAGCCTGGGTCGTTTTCACCCCAGCCAGGACACGAGAGGACAACGCTAGGGGTCATACAGCCACTCGCTCTAACACATAGGCACTGACACGTAGCCTGGGTCTTTTTTTTTGTTGACCCGGACAGGACAGCGGGAGGAGATATACAGCCACACGCTCTAACACATAGGCACTGACACGTAGCCTGGGGCGTTTTGACCCCGGACAAGAAAGGACAGGACAGGACAGGACAGGACAGCGGGACGGGATATACAGCCACTCCCTCTAACACATAGGCACTGACACGTAGCCTGGGTCTTTTTGACCCCGGACAAGACAGGACAACGCTAGGGGTTATACAGCCACTCACTCTAACACGTAGCCTGGGTCTTTTTGACCCGGACAGGACAACGGGAGGGTTAACAGAGTAGCAGCAGCGTAAAAAGATGGGGTGGGGGTGGGGGGGCAGTGCAAATAGTCCGGGTAGCCATGATTAGCTGTTCAGGAGTCTTATGGCTTGGGGGTAGAAGCAGTTGAGAAGCCTTTTGGACCTAGACTTGGCGCTCCGGTACCGCTTGCCGTACAGTAGCAGAGAGAACAGTCTATGACTAGGGTGGCTGGAGTCTTTAACAATTTTGAGGGCCTTCCTCTGACACCGCCTGGTATAGAGGTCCTGGATGGCAGGAAGCTTGGCCCTCGTGATGTACTGGGCCGTACGCATTACCCTCTGTAGTGCCTTGCGGTCGGAGGCCGAGCAGTTGCCATACCAGGCGGTGATGCAACCAGTCAGGATGCTCTCGATGGTGCAGCTGTATAACTTTTTGAGGATCTGAGGACCCATGCCAAATCTTTTCAGTCTCCTGAGGGGGAATAGGCTTTGTCATGCCCTCTTCACGACTGTCTTGGTGTGTTTGGACCATGATAGTTCGTTGGTGATGTGGACACCAAGGAACTTGAAGCTCTCAACCTGTTCCACTACAGCCCCGTCGATGAGAATGGGGGCGTGCTCAGTCCTCATTTGTTTTCCTGTAGTCCACAATCTTCTCATTTGTCTTGGTCACGTTGAGGGAGAAGTTGTTATCCTGGCACCACACGGCCAGGTCTCTGACCTCCTCCCTATAGGCTGTCTCATCGTTGTCGGTGATTAGGCCTACCACTGTTGTGTCGTCGGCAAACTAAATGATGGTGTTGGAGTCGTGCCTGGCCATGCAGTAATGGGTGAACAGGGAGTACAGGAGGGGACTGAGCACGCATCCCTGAGGGGCCCCCGTGTTGAGGATCAGCGTGGCAGATGTGTTGTTACCTACCCTTACCACCTGGGGGTGGCCCGTCAGGAAGTCTAGGATCCAGTTGCAGAGGGAGGTGTTTAGTCCCAGGATCCTTAGCTTAGTGATGAGCTTTGAGGGCACAATGGTGTTGAACGCTGAGCTGTTGTCAATGAATAGCATTCTCATGACTGTAAGTCGCTTTGGATAAAAGCGTCTGCTAAATGGCATATTATATTATATTCTCACGTAGGTGTTCCTCTTGTCCAGGTGGGAAAGGGCAGTGTGGAGTGCAATAGAGATTGCATCATCTGTGGATCTGTTGGGGCGGTATGCAAATTGGAATGGGTCTAGGGTTTTTGGGATAATGGTGTTGATGTAAGCCATGACCAGCTTTTCAAAGCACTTCATGGCTACAGATGTCAGTGCTACGGGTCGGTAGTCATTTAGGCAGGTTATCTTAATGTCCTTGGGCACGGGGACTATGGTGGTCTGCTTGAAACATGTTGGTTTTACAGACTCATTCAGCGACATGATGAAAATGTCGGTGAAGATACTTGCCAGTTGGTCAGCACATGCTCGGAGTACACGTCCTGGTAATTCGTCTGGCCCTGCGGCCTTGTGAATGTTGACCTGCTTAAAAGTCTTACTCACATCGGCTACGGAGAGCGTGATCACATAGTCATCCGGAACAGCTGGTGCTCTCATGCATGCTTCAGTGTTGCTTGCCTCGAAGCGAGCATAGAAGTGGTTTAGCTCGTCTGGTAGGATTGTGTCACTGGGCAGCTCGCGGCTGTGCTTCCCTTTGTAGTCTGTAATAGTTTTCAAGCCCTGCCACATCCGACGAGGGTCAGAGCCGGTGTAGTACGATTCAATCTTAGTCCTGTATTGACTCTTTGCCTGTTTGATGGTTCGTCTGAGGGCATAGCGGGGTTTCTTATAAGCGTCCGGGTTTGAGTCCCACTCCTTGAAAGCGGCAGCTCTACCCTTTAGCTTAGTGCAGATTTTGCCTGTAATCCATGGCTTCTGGTTGGGGTATGTACGTACGGTCACTGTGGGGACGACGTCAACAATGCACTTATTGATGAAACCAGTGACTGATGTGGTGTACTCCTCAATGCTATCTGAAGAATCCCGGAACATGTTCCAGTCTGTGCTACCAAAACAGTCCTGTAGCTTAGCATCTGCGTCATCTGACCACTTTTTTATTAACTGAGTCACTGGTGCTTCCTGCTTTAGTTTTTACTTATAAGCAGGAATCAGGAGGATAGAGTTATGGTCAGATTTGCCAAATGGAGGGCGAGGGAGAGCTTTGTATGCGTCTCTGTGTGTGGAGTATAGGTGGTCTGAGTTTCCCTGCATTAAAGTCCCCACCACTAGGAGCGCTGCCTCTGGATGAGCGTATTCCTGTTGAGTTATGGCCTTTTACAGCTCATTGAGTGCAATCTTAATGCCATTATTGGTTTGTGGTGGTAAATAGACAGCTATGAAAAATATAGATGAAAACTCTCTTGGTAAATAGTGTGGTCTACAGCTTATCATAAGATACTCTACCTCAGGCGAGCAAAACCTCAAGACTTCCTTAGTATTTGATTTTGTGCAACAGCTGTTGTTTACAAATATACACAGACCACCACCCCTTGTCTTACCGGAGTCAGCCGTTCTATCCTGCCGATGTAGCATATAGCCCGCTAGCTGTATGTTGTCCATGTCGTCGTTCAGCCACGACTCAGTAAAACACAAGATATGACAGTTTTTAATGTCTCGTTGGTAGGATAACCATAATCTTAGGTCATCTAATTTATTTTCAAATGATTGAAGATTGGCTAATAGGATTGATGGAAGAGGCAGTTTACTCGCTCGCCGGTCGGATCCTTACAAGGCACCCCGACCTACGTCCACGATATCTCTGTCTCTTTCTCCTGCAAATGACGGGGATTTGGGCCTTGTCGGGTGTCTGTAGGATATCCTTCGCGTCCGACTCTTTGAAGAAAAAATCTTCGTCCTATTCGAGGTGAGTAATCGCTGTCCTGATATCCAGAAGCTCTTTTTGGTTATAAGAGACGATGGCAGAAACATTATGTACAGAATAAATTACAAATAACGCAAAAAAACACACATAATAGTACAATTGGTTAGAGAGCTGTAAAACGGCAGCCATCTTCTCCGGCGCCATCTCTCTACGGACAATTCCTTCGACCCCAAAGCTTGGTTTTTGCTCTGACATGCACTGTCAACTGTGGGACCTCATATAGACAGCTGTGTGCCTTTCCAAATCATGTCCAATCAATTGAATTTAAAACAGGTAGACTCCAATCACATTGTAGAAACATCTCAAGGATGATCAATGGAAACAGGTTGAACCTGAGCTCGATTTCGAGTCTCATAGCAAAGGGTCTGAATACCTACAGTACCTACAGTACCAGTATTACTACAGTGTAGTAATGGACACACCTACTCATTCAAGGTTATTTTCTTTATTTTTACTATTTTCTACATTGTAGAATAATAGTGAAGTCATCAAAACTATGAAATAACACATATGGAATCATGTAGTAACCAAAAAAGTGTTAAACAAATCAAAATATATTTTAGATTTTAAATTCTTCAAAGCAGCCACCCATTGCCTTGATGACAGCTTTGCTCACTCTTGGCATTCACTCAAGCAGCATCACCTAGAATGCTTTTCCCACATATGCTGAGCACTTGTTGGCTGCTTTTCCTTCACCCTGCGGTCCAACTCATCCCAAACCATCTCAATTGGGTTGAGGTCAGGGGATTGTGGAGGCCAGGTCATCTTATGTAGCACTCCATCACTCTCCTTCTTGGTCAAATAGCCCTTACACAGCCTGGAGGTGTGTTGGGTCATTGTCCTGTTGAAAAACAAATGATAGTCCCACTAAGAGCAAACAAGATGGGATGGCGTATCACTGCAGAATGCTGTGGTAGCCATGCTGGTTAAGTGTGCCTTGAATTATAAATAAATCGCTGACAGTGTCACCAGCAAAGCACCCCCACACCATCACAGCTCCTCCTCCATGCTTCACGGTGGGAACTACACATGCAGAGATCATCCATTTACCTACTCTGCGTCTCACAAAGACACAGCGGTTGGAACCAAAAATCTCAAATTGTGACTTATCAGACCAAAGGACAGATTTCCACCAGTCTAATGTCCATTGCTCGTGTGTTTTTTGGCCCAAGCAAGTCTCTTCTTCTTAATGGTGTCCTTTAGTAGTGGTTTCTTTGCAGCAATTCGACCATGAAGGCCTGATTCTGTTCTTGCCATAATATGGACTTGGTCTTTTACCAAATAGGTCTGTCTTCTGTATACCCCCCCCCCCCCTACCTTGATTGGCTCAAACACATTAAGAAGGAAGGAAATTCCACATATTAACTTTTAACTAGGCACACCTGTTAATTGAAATGCATTCCAGGTGACTACCTCATGAAGCTGGTTGAGAGAATGCCAAGAGTGTACAAAGCTGTCATCAAGGCGAAGGTTGGCTACTTTGAAGAATCTCAAATCTCAAATATATTTTGATTTGTTTAACACTTTTTTGGTTACTGCATGATTCCATATGTGTTATTTCATAGTTCTGATGTCTTCACTATTATTCTACAATGTAGAAAATAGTAAAAAATAAAGAAAAACCCTGGAATGAGTTGGTGTGTCCAAACTTTTGACTGGTACTGTATGTAAATACGGTGTTTCTGTTTTTTATTTTTAATACATTATGGGGTATTGTGTGTAGACTGATGACGAACAAAATGATATAATCCATTTTAGAATAAGGCTGTAATGTAACAAAATGTTGAAAAGGGGAAAGGGTCTGAATACTTTCCGAATGCACTGTATGTGAGTAACTTGGATATGTCACAGGTGTGACTCATTTTCATGTAATCAGGAACTACAATTCCTATTGGGTAATTGACAGAGCAAGTTTTTGTGTTCCAGGTGGCCGCCCACAGGAAGTAATGCAGTCCGGAGGCATGGTGGATCCTTGTGCAGAGAGCTTGTAGATTATACGTTTAGTTGTGCTGTAGTGAATGGCTGCAGTCCAAAAGCTAAAGTAGACAGCCCTCGACCCTAAACCCTCAGCCCTTGAATTACGTTTTACATCGTCACATCTGAGTGTTCAGCTTAAAAACAATCAAACTAAAGCTATTAATGTACCTAGCAAGCTAACGTAGCTAGTTAGTACTAGTGTCAGGTAGCTAGCTACAGTTACCCATAGCTGGCTAGCTAGTTTCAAAGTTTGGTCATTTATTCCAATACATTTCAGAATTCCCAAAAATATTTTATGAAGCTAGCTACGTTTTATAGGCTTCTCACTATGGGACTAAGCCAATTTGAGCGTCATTCCCAATTGCCAACGCTAAAATCAATGTCATCTATATATGTATTTTGTTAGCAAGCTAGCGTCATCATTTTGTCTCATATGCCGAGAATGCAGCCGTTTTGATTAAATTTGACAATTCGCGGCCACCAGAGTTTGACATGTGACTTCTGTTTGCATTGAATTGTGGGTTTTATCAACCCCACAATTAATCAAAGTTCTTCACTCGCTCCCTCCAGCTAAATCAAGGGCCAAGGGGCAACGTTTGTGAATTGGAACTCCACTTGAGATTGCAATCAAACTGAATCCGGTTTCACCTGGGATTCCCCCGAGGGAAAGTGGCTAGCATGAGGGCTGAGTGAGTAAAATGAACGTGTTTGGACTCCAGCCAATAAGTTCTGAGAAAAGAAAATGCATGCCTGACTGCTGGAATGTGTTGCTTCCTTTACCCCTTTGTTTTGATTTGTTTGTATGATCCGTGATTTTAAGTAGCATGGTTTTAAGAGTAAAAGTAACAAGAAATTGATATGGAGATTCAGCATTATAACTGAATTGTGGAACTGAATTGAGAAATGGCTGAAACCAAATGTACTGAAGTGATGATGTAGATCATGCCTTACAAAATAAATGTTGAAAACTGTATTTTGTGTTCTGCCTCTGCTTCACGCTGCCTGCTCAATCCCAGACCTAGAACCTGTCCCTTATCCACCTTGTGACACTTGGCATAGTAAGGCTACAGGAATAGGTTATTTATTGTTAAATCCCCAACGTTACATTTGACGATAGTCGGCAGGATTATATATTTATATGTAAATCCCCCACGTTACAGATACTGTACATATCTCCCAATGACATCAATGCATGATTTACAAGAAAGTTTGAGTTTTATCTCAAGTCACAATTTAGGCCCAACCGGTCTTAATCTTTATGTGCAATCCCCTTGCAATACTTCTGCGCTGAGTATGTGTGTCATTTACATCAGGGATACATTGATGGCCCAAAGCATCTCTGACAGCTTTAGATACTTCTGAACTTGCTTTGGCTCTTTCATCATTCTTCATTGAGGATGTTATTGTTTAGAATTGTGATCTGGAGCATCTATTAGACAATATCCTTGACAGAACTTTAGTTGAATTACAGAGGCATTGATTTGCTGGTTCTTCCATAGCGGCAAAAACAAGATCCTGAGAAGAAAGGAAGAATGAACCGAAAAGAAGCACAGACAGATTAAAACTTTGATTGAATAGAGGTAGAAGTAGGTTTATTCCATTGATAAAAAATTGATTTGTTTACACTTCAGGCACAATGTTCATGTAAAATGTATACAATTCTTTAAACATTTCCAATGACTGCTTGCAGTTTATGTAGACCTTCAAAGCTAAAACAATGGATCCCTCTCTTGAGTTGAGTTTGATTTCCTTTCTTGTCACTCCACACTGCCAAGCCCTTATATGAGTCCCGATCAGTCACTTATGAATGGAGCAATTAGCTCTGATTATTAAGCGCTTTGTGAAGCTTCACTTTGCCAGTTCATCACAAGAGCACGTTCAATTGATCAACCCCTCTCGAGACTGAGCCTGATGACACTCATATTTTTAACCAACTCTGTCTGCCTTCAGCAGCACTTGGCTAGGACTGGCAGAGACTGAAGGCACTTTCTCCTTGTCAGTTGAACATGTGGAAAGGCTTGAGGACACTCTGCTACTTTCTACCACTTTTGTAGGAGAAGAACATGAGAGATTACAGCAGGTTTTGGCAAGCAGATAGCTATAGCACAAGATAACTGACACCCGCGGTGAAGAGTGGACATTTTCGCATATCTCTGTGAAAGTCAGCATGGACAGTAATCATGCCTTCCTGTCCATTTCAAGGTCATTCCATGAGCCATCATGCCCCAGAAAGGCTTTCCTGAGGAAGTTTAATGTAACTGGCAAGTACACTATATGACCAAAAGTATGTGGACTCCTGCTCGTCAAACATCTCATTCCAAAATCATGGGCATTAATATGGAGTTGGTCCCCCCTTTGCTGCTATAACATCCTCCACTCTTCTGGGAAGGCTTTCCACTAGATTTTGGAACATTGCTGCGGGCACTTGCTTCCATTCAGCCACTAGAGCATTAGTGAGGCTCGAGCACTGATGTTGGGCGATTATGCCTGGCTCGCAGTCTGCGTTCCAATCCATCCCAAAGGTGTTCGATGGGGTTGAGGTCAGGGCTCTGTGCAGTCCAGTCAAGTTCTTCCACACCGATCTCGACAAACCATTTCTGTATGGACCTTGCTTTGTGCACGGGGACATTGTCATGCTGAAACAGGAAAGGTCCTTCTCCAAACTGTTTGGAAGCACAGAATCATCTAGAATGTCATTGTATGCTGTAGTGTTAAGATTTCCCTTCACTGGAACTATGGGGCCTAGCCTGAACCATGAAAAAGCCCCAGACCATTATTCCTCCTCCACCAAACTTTACAGTTTGCACTATGCATTCGGGCAGTCAGCGTTCTTCTGGCATCTGCCAAACCCAGAACTGTCCGTCGGACTGCCAGATGGTGAAGTCTGATTCATCACTCCAGAGAACGTGTTTCCACTGCTCCATAGTCCAATGGCGGCGAGTATTACACCACTCCAGCCGACGCTTGGCATTGGGCATGGTGATCTTAGGCTTGTGTGCGGCTGCTCGGACATGGAAACCCATTTCATGAAGCTCCCGACAAACAGTTATTGTGCTGACATTGCTTCCAGAGGCAGTTTGGAACTCGGTAGTGAGTGTTGCAACCGAGGACAGATGATTTTTACGTGCTACGCACTTCAGCCCTTGGTGGTCCCGTTCTGTGAGCTTGTGTGGCCTATCACTTCGCTGCTGAGCCGTTGTTGCTCCTAGACATTTCCACTTCACAATAACAGCACTTACAGTTCTAGCGGGGAAGCTCTAGCAGGGCCGAAATTTGACGAACTGACTTGTTGGAAAGGTGGCATCCAATGATGTTGCCACGTTGAAAGTCACTGAGCTCTTCAGTTTGGGCCATTCTACTGCTGTCACGTTCGTTGAATGACGGGACAGACCAAGGCGCTTATTTTAACTGTTAAACACACGACAAAACAACAAAGGAAACGAAATGTGAAGTCCAAGGTAGCACACACAACATACCTCACACGGAACAAGATCCCACAACTAGACAGTGCCAATAGGCTGCCTAAGTATTGTCCCCAATCAGAGACAACGAGCGACAGCTGCCTCTGATTGGGAACCACACCGGCCAACATAGATCCACACATACTAGATCGACAACATAGACAAAGCACAACAAGGAATATACACACCCTGACTCAACATATAAGCGTCCCCTGAGTCAGGGCGTGACAGTACCCCCCCCCCCCCCAAAGGTGCGGACTCCGACCACACAACATAAACATAACAGGGTAGGGGCCGGGTGGGCATTCCGCCTCGGAGGCAGATCCGGCTCGGGGCGTGACGACCTCTCACTTGGCTTGTTGCGCGGAGCAGGAACAGGCCGGGCCGGGCTGGCGACGCGCACCACTGGCTTGGTGCGAGGAGCAGGAACAGGCCGGGCTGGCGACGCGCACCACTGGCTTGGTGCGAGGAGCAGGAACAGGCCGGGCCGGGCTGGCGACGCGCACCACTGGCTTGGTGCGAGGAGCAGGAACAGGCCGGGCTGGCGACGCGCACCACAGGCTTGGTGAGAGGGGCAGGAACGGGCCGGGCCGTACTGGCGACGCACACCACAGGCTTGGTGCGAGGGGCTTGAACGGGCCGGGCCGTACTGGGAACACGCACCACTGGCTTGGTGCGGGGAGCAGGAACGGGCCGGACCGGACTGGCGACACGCACCACTTGCTTGGTGCGAGGAGCAGGACTGGGTTCCTTTATTAACCCCCGCTCCTTCTGCTACCTAACCAGCTCCTCTCGCCGTGCCTCTACTCTTTCCTTCTCCCTTTTAGCCTCCTGTAGCGCCTCCCTCTGACCGAATAACTCCTGCTCCCTCTGAACCAATAGCCCCCGTAACATGGTGGCCTCCTCTCCTAACCTGCAGATCCGCCCTTTAATGGCCTCCTGCTGCCTCGTCGTCCACACCGTGTGCCCCCCCCAACATTTTCTTGGGGTTGCCTCTCGGGTCTCTGTCGTCGGCACTGTTGGCGCCGTTTCTCCTCTCCTACCTGGGCATCCCTCCTTCATCGCCTTCCAATAACGGACGGCCTCCTCCTCCGTAATTCTCCCCCACCCGAGGAGGACATCTACTAACGTAACCTCCTGTTGAGTCCCAGGCGTTTGCTCCTTCTCGACACGCTGCTTGGTCCTTGAGTGGTGGGATCTTCTGTCATGTTCGTTGAATGACGGGACAGACCAAGGCGCAGCGTGATATGCGTACATGTTTATTTCAACTGTTAAACACACGACAAAACAACAAAGGAAACTAAATGTGAAGTCCAAGGTAGCACACACAACATACCTCACACGGAACAAGATCCCACAACTAGACAGTGCCAATAGGCTGCCTAAGTATGGTCCCCAATCAGAGACAACGAGCGACAGCTGCCTCTGATTGGGAACCACACCGGCCAACATAGATCCACACATACTAGATCGACAACATAGACAAAGCACAACAAGGAATATACACCCTGACTCAACATATAAGCGTCCCCTGAGTCAGGGCGTGACAACTGCCAACGTTTGTCTATGGAGATTGCATGGATATGTGCTCGATTTTATACACCTGGCAGCAACGGGTGTGGCTGAATTAGCCGAATCCACTAATTTGAAGGCATGTCCACATACTTTTGTATATATAGATTATTCAAGAATGTGTGCAAGCAGTGATAATGACACGGACATAGCAATTTATCAAGCTTTGTTGTCTGGCTGAGACACATCAAACTAATCACTTTCCCAGCCATCCCTCAACAGATCAGCAATATCCTGACCCATATCGATCAGGCTTTAATGCCTCTCAGAGAACTCTAAATTTGACATTCTCTTGTTAAAATGTCAAAGCATTCCATGTATTAATGAAATGCTATTCATAACAGGAATCAATACAGAATGCCACAAAAACGAGAATTATGCTGTTTTCATCCCTGAAGACAATAGCATTTGTCTCTGTATGCAGTTTGTATTATGTTAGTCTTCAAGGAGGAAGAGTGGACCCTAATCATTATGCATTCTGAGTATGCAGAGAAGGGATGGAATTTTGTATATTTAGCTATTGGGAGAAAAAGTCTGAAAGCAGCTTTGAAGCACTTGGAATGATAATACATATTGAGTGTGGACTTGCTTTATTTAATCTACATCAATAAAGCATTTAAGATGGTTCACGAGATTAAAGAAAGGTTGCACGATATACAGTATATTCCACAAATCTAACAATGTAGATTGATTATATTCCATCTAAACGGTCTTTCTGCAAAAGTTTATAAAAATAATGAATCAAAGAGGTGCGGGGGGTTGCCTTTATCAACATCATTGGCGCCCAGGGAGAAGTTGTTTTTCGGGGTTAACTGCCTTGCTCAAGGGAAGAAAGGCACATTTTTCCACCTTGCCGGCTCAGGGATTCAAATCAGGGACCGTTCAGTTACTGGCCCAATGCACTTAACCGCTAGGCTACCGCCACCAACCAGCTATCTAAGTGCACTGGGCCATGCAAAACGAACTGGCCCACTCAGATCTAGCATGGTGTTTGGGGATGGAATAAGCAAGCTAGCTAGCTAGCAAGCTACAACAACTCCAACACTGGATATTTTGCAGAAATGAATGGTCAAATACCAATCGGATTAATGTCATTGTTTATTTCAAGGGGTCTTTATTTTTTCTGAACTGCCTGATCTTTATTGGCCGATATAACTTGCAGAATATCCTGGTGGCCAATGTTTGTGTTAGCCAATATACCTAGATTTGCTGTTACTGCTGCTAGTAACATAACGTTACTCAGGTTAGCATGTGGCTAGCTATAGCTACCATCTGCCAACAGAGTTTTAGCCAGTTTGGTTATAGACGTTCAATGTCTACTATGATGGTAAAGGTTTATCTTGATTTTGTGTAATAGTACGAGAAATGCTGATGTGCTGAACTGCTAGTACGTGTTGTGTTTCAAGGCTGCTAGTGGTTAGCTTTTAAATACCAGCAGGGGTATAAAAGGGGATATGCTAAAAGCCTGTTCGCTGTATAAGTGATAAAAACATTTTAGCTGATACAGAGTAAAGAAATCACAGGATATGGTCAGATGATAAATTTGCTTTATTCAGAGTACATTTCTCTAAAACAATGAGGACTCGGTATGATGTGGGTCTTTACCGTCTTATGTGGACAGTGGCTTCACTCCTGCTGTGTATTCACTTGTGTGTTCTTATCTTCATGTCACTTTTCCAAATGCTTTTCCGACATGACTTCGGTCAAATTTGGATCAAATATAAATGTATCCCAAAATACAAATGTAAAGTGATATGCCGTATTGGGACTTTTTGTTGGAAAGATGAAACCAATCAGAATGTTTAACAGCAACCTAATTCTGCAATCTTCCCTTTTATTTTATTTCACATTAACCTCTGTATGAGACAGACCTGGGTTCAAATACTATTTCAAATATCTCAATTACTTTCACATACATTCGAAGTAAGTATTCAGATATATTTTATTAGAAAAGACAAGTAGTTTAACATTTTAATGTTTTTGGAAATACACTTGGAAAGTATTTGAAAATACTCAAAAACACTGACTCAAATACACTCCCATGCATTTAACCCAGGTACTTGAAAATAGTATTATACACAGAAAAATGTATTTTAAATACCAGATACTCAAATACACATGTATTTGAACCCAGGTCTGGTATTAGACAGCAAAAGACAGTGTAGCAGGTAACCTACAGTAATGTGACTTTTACAGTCTTATATAAAGTGGCAGTGCAGTTTGGCTGCATTTTTTATGCAGAGCTGAACATAATGCTAACTGACTATTTGGCTTCAGGGTTTAAAAAAAATAAAGCACACGTGCACACACAGAGGAGGACAGATGGAGATAGAGAAGAGGGAGAGACAGAGATTGGAGTAAACATAATACATTTTTCGCAATATCAGAGTAACTGACAAGCATGAACCAAATATCAAAAATATGGATGGCTAGAAGACCCTAATATAATAAATGGAGGAAACCTCAGCTTGAGCATTGCAGAATCTGCACCAGCGTATTTTGTTTCCAACCCTTAGGGTTCCACAGCATTTCCCCTCAACTGTTCTGAACCCTCTGGTATGGTACTGCAAAGTTTTAGTTATGTTTGTCCATTACTTTCTCCAGGAGGCTGTCGACTCTAGAGTATGTCTTGTTTGATGCCTCCCCATGCCCTCAAAACAAAACAAGAGCGGAGATGCTGTCAGATTTTGCACTCCATTAATATTTTATCAAAAACCCTCCCTTTTCTCCCACAGAAATAGGAGAGAGCGGCACACAATATGAAACATATCTAAAATCCTCTTAAAGGAGAAAGAGAAAGCATGCAACACATTTAATTAATGTAGTAGGGAGTAAATTATTGCACAGATAAAACAGTTGTTGAAGGGGGAAGATATTGTAGCTTGTATGAACTGAGAGAAAATCAAAGACAGTTCATTTTGTAACATCCAAGGCAAAAGCCCATCCTATATTCTTGGATGGTATTGCACCATAAGTGGGTGTGGTGGAGTACCCCAGATCACTTCCTTGGACCCCCAGATAAGATTGGATCATCAGTGGGGGTATCCTAGATCATTTACTTACATTTACTGATACGTTTTTGGACCATCAGGGGTCATGTCCAGATGACTTTCTTGGAACCCCCAGGTAACTTCTTTGGACCATCAGTGGGGGGTGTCCCAGTTCACTTATTTGGACTACCAGATGCGTTTTTTGGACCATCAAAGGGCATGTCCAGATCACTTCCTTGGACCCCCAGATAACTTTTTGGATTAAAGTACTGTTCCGCTAATAAGCTCCAATTCAATTATTTTTAATTTCTCAAGATATCGGCATGCTATAGTTTAGCAAACCCATCCACCTCAGTCTCAACCCATTGCATGTGTCAGAAGTTGACTGTTTATGAAATACAACTTTTTGGTCCCACTTTTGTCACTTGACTTTATTGCTATCACACATTCCTGGGGCACTAACACAAAGATGTGTTTTCTTTACAGTTCATATGGCATAGTATAATTATTGGCTTGTGAATCTCTTTGCTGCTTATGGAAGCTAATTAATCATGCATAGCGTCATCTTAATTTAGACTACGTAGGAGGATTTGCATATAGATTAGCTTGTCATCATTGCCGAGTTATTCATAACATTCATTATTAATGACTAAGGAGTAAAAATGCTTTGAATCAATTGATTCAGCACTCAAGTCCTATTTACAGTTTGTGCATCTATGCCATCAATTCCATCTTTGATCTCTGATACAAAAACTGACTTCTCCAGAGGTTCACTACAGTTGTTTTGTGGAGTTGGAGGGAACTCTCATATTTAACCTTTATTTTATAAGGGAGTCATACTTAGACCAAGGTCTCTTTTACAGATGAGGCCTGAATTACAGAAATTACAGAAAATACACACATCAAAATATAAACACAAAATGCAAGCAGGAAGAAAACACGTTCATAAGAAACAAACCCATTCATCAGTAATAAGTTCCTCAATCAGCTTTCTGAATTGCCCTAGAGGCACCAAAACGTCAAATTTAAAAACATTTTGAAGATTGTTCCACAAATAAGGTGCAAGAAAACTAAAAGCTGATTTACCTAACTCAGTAGAGACCAAATGAATTTCCAGAGTTAGCCATCGCCTGGTAACTCGTATGTCTAAAGTTTAGTAATGATGTTAGGTACAGTGGGACTTTTTGTAAAAGGGCTTTATAAATGAAAACATATCAATGTGTCAACCTAATTTACATGACATCAAAGAGGACCAACCAACTTTATTGTAAAGAATGAAGTGATGAGTACTAAAATTGTCGCCCGTAATAAAGCGCAGTTCTTTAAAATTAGGGTTAATATTGTAGCTGGGTAGCCTCTCATAGGTTTGTCTTTGTGTAGTTGTAGGGCATTCTGCTTGGGTTCATTGGTTTCCATGATGATTCAGTTTGGTAATGTTCTGGCTTATAGGCCATAAAGACAGGTAAGTAAATATTGGCGATTTAAAAGTCATTTCTGTCTCCCTTTCAAAAAGAGTATCCAGTAGAAAATGTATATTTACATAATCATCGATACCAATACTATTATAGAATTACAGTACCCACAGCCAAAAGCAAAGAGGCACCTATATCGGTCCCTAAAAGCTGGATCTCAAAGTAACCCTTGTCATAAGAGATTATGAGGGAATAATGACTTGGCCGGGGCCAGGATTCAGTCGGAGGGAAGGTCGGAATTAGCTGCAGTGAGGAGAACTGGGTCAGCTGACTAAGCCCCTGTTCTGAACCCACCATGAAATTGAAAGTCTTACGCTGTTGTTGCAGTAGTCTGGTTTCAACACACAACTGTGAATTTATATGAAGCCCGACACTTTTTATTATCCCAATCGCATGAGGCAAGGAGAAAACATTTTAGATTGAGAATCTGAACACTGTTTATCAGTGGTGTAGTGGAAGGTATACGCAGGTATAATACTCACTTCTTATTCCCCATGATGCGTATCAAAGTAGTGTAGTGGAGGTATACGTCGTATCAATTAATAAGACTGATGGAACAGATCAGAATGTTTAGCTTAATATGTTGATAATCTAATATTTCTTCACATTTTAAGCACAGCAATGTGCACATGGCGGTAGGCCTACAGTGGGGAAAAAAAGTATTTAGTCAGCCACCAATTGTGCAAGTTCTCCCACTTAAAAAGATGAGAGAGGCCTGTAATTTTCATCATAGGTACACGTCAACTATGACAGACAAATTGAGAAAAGAAAATCCAGAAAATCACATTGTAGGATTTTTAATGAATTTATTTGCAAATTATGGTGGAAAATAAGTATTTGGTCACCTACAAACAAGCAAGATTTCTGGCTCTCACAGACCTGTAACTTCTTCTTTAAGAGGCTCCTCTGTCCTCCACTCGTTACCTGTATTAATGGCACCTGTTTGAACTTGTTTTCAGTATAAAAGACACCTGTCCACAACCTCAAACAGTCACACTCCAAACTCCACTATGGCCAAGACCAAAGAGCTGTCAAATGACACCAGAAACAAAATTGTAGACCTGCACCAGGCTGGGAAGACTGACTCTGCAATAGGTAAGCAGCTTGGTTTGAAGAAATCAACTGTGGGAGCAATTATTAGGAAATGGAAGACATTCAAGACTACTGATAATCTCCCTCGTTCTGGTGCTCCACGCAAGATCTCACCCCGTGGGGTCAAAATGATCACAAGAACGGTGAGCAAAAATCCCAGAACCACACGGGGGGACCTAGTGAATGACCTGCAGAGAGCTGGGACCAAAGTAACAAAGCCTAACATCAGTAACACACTACGCCGCCAGGGACTCAAATCCTGCAGTGCTAGACGTGTCCCCCTGCTTAAGCCAGTACATGTCCAGGCCCGTCTGAAGTTTGCTAGAGTGCATCCAGAAGAGGATTGGGAGAATGTCATATGGTCAGATGAAACCAAAATATAACTTTTTGGTAAAAACTCAACTCAGTCGTGTTTGGAGGACAAAGAATGCTGAGTTGCATCCAAAGAACACCATACCTACTGTGAAGCATGGGAGTGAAAACATCATACTTTGGGGCTGTTTTTCTGCAAAGGGACCAGGACGACTGATCCGTGTAAAGGAAAGAATGAATGGGGCCATGTATTGTGAGATTTTGAGTGAAAACCTCCTTCCATCAGCAAGGGCATTGAAGATGAAACGTGGCTGGGTCTTTCAGCATGACAATGATCCCAAACACACCGCCCGGGCAACGAAGGAGTGGCTTCGTAAGAAGCATTTCAAGGTCCTGGAGTCTCCAGATCTCAACCCCATAGAAAATCTTTGGAGGGAGTTGAAAGTCCGTGTTGCCCAGCGACAGCCCCAAAACATCACTGCTCTAGAGGAGATCTGCATGGAGGAATGGGCCAAAATACCAGCAGCAGTGTGTGAAAACCTTGTGAAGACTTACAGAAAACGTTTGACCTGTGTCATTGCCAACAAAGGGTATATAACAAAGTATTGAGAAACTTTTGTTATTGACCAAATACTTATTTTCCACCATCATTTGCAAATAAATTCCTAAAAAATCCTACAATGTGATCTTCTGGATTTTTTTTCCTCATTTTGTCTGTCATAGTTGACGTGTACCTATGATGAAAATTACAGGCCTCTCTCATCTTTTTAAGTGGGAGAACTTGCACAATTGGTGGCTGACTAAATACTTTTTTTCCCCACTGTATGTGCAAATGTTCCAAAATCCAATTTGTGGGAAGCACCATTCTAAAATGCGCACCGCACATACGAACGGTTTCATGGACAGAGATGGAAATATCGGTTAGACATTTAGAAAGAGGTGAGATCTAAAGATGCAACAACTATCTTGGGTTGCTAATATACCTAGGATAATGCCTTTGGCTGCTAGACAATGAAAGAAAGTTTTTAGACCAATAGAACAGGAGAGCGCATATGAGGAAGTCTTTATAAAATAATTGCCTCTACGTGCATGTGCTGTTGAATTAAAGGGTAACAGGACAAAAAAAATCAACATTTCTTAGATTTTTCTCAGACCTGAAAAGTGGTCTCCTGATGAGATTTAAGCAAAATAATTTGTTAAACTTTATTATTATTTTGACCCCCCTTTTTCTCCCCGATTTCGATCTTGTCTCATTGCTGCAACTCCCCAACGGGTTCGGGAGAGGTGTATGTGGAGTCATGAGCTCCTTAACACCCGACAGTTTAACCCGGAAGCCAGCTGCACCAATGTGTCGGAGGAAACACCGTTCAACTGGCGACCGGGGTCAGCCTGCAGGGTGTATACATACAGTGGGGGAAAAAAGTATTTAGTCAGCCACCAATTGTGCAAGTTCTCCCACTTAAAAAGATGAGAGAGGCCTGTAATTTTCATCACAGGTACACGTCAACTATGACAGACAAATTTAGGAAAAAAAATCCAGAAAATCACATTGTAGGATTTTTAATGAATTTATTTGCAAATTATGGTGGAAAATAAGTATTTGGTCACCTACAAACAAGCAAGATTTCTGGCTCTCACAGACCTGTAACAACTTCTTTAAGAGGCTCCTCTGTCCTCCACTCATTACCTGTATTAATGGCACCTGTTTGAACTTATCAGTATAAAAGACACCTGTCCACAACCTCAAACAGTCACACTACAAACTCCACTATGGCCAAGACCAAAGAGCTATCAAAGGACACCAGAAACAAAATTGTAGACCTGCACCAGGCTGGGAAGACTGAATCTGCAATAGGTAAGCAGCTTGGTTTGAGGAAATCAACTGTGGGAGCAATTATTAGGAAATGGAAGACATATAAGACCACTGATAATCTCCCTCGATCTGGGGCTCCACGCAAGATCTCACCCCGTGGGGTCAAAATGATCACAAGAACGGTGAGCAAAAATCCCAGAACCACACGGGGGGACCTAGTGGATGACCTGCAGAGAGCTGGGACCAAAGTAACAAAGCCTACCATCAGTAACACACTACGCCGCCAGGGACTCAAATCCTGCAGTGCCAGCCGTGTCCCCCTGCTTAAGCCAGTACATGTCCAGGCCCGTCTGAAGTTTGCTAGAGTGCATTTGGATGATCCAGAAGAGGATTGGGAGAATGTCATATGGTCAGATGAAACCAAAATATAACTTTTTGGTAAAAACTCAACTCGTCGTGTTTGGAGGACAAAGAATGCTGAGTTGCATCCAAAGAACACCATACCTACTGTGAAGCATGGGGGTGAAAACATTGTGCTTTGGGGCTGTTTTTCTGCAAAGAGACCAGGACGACTGATCCGTGTAAAGGAAAGAATGAATGGGGCCATGTATCGTGAGATTTTGAGTGAAAACCTCCTTCCATCAGCAAGGGCATTGAAGATGAAACGTGGCTGGGTCTTTCAGCATGACAATGATCCCAAACACACCGCCCGGGCAACGACGGAGTGGCTTCGTAAGAAGCATTTCAAAGGTCCTGGAGTGGCCTAGCCAGTCTCCAGATCTCAACCCCATAGAAAATCTTTGGAGGGAGTTGAAAGTCTGTGTTGCCCAGCGACAGCCCCAAAACATCACTGCTCTAGAGGAGATCTGCATGGAGGAATGGGCCAAAATACCAGCAACAGTGTGTGAAAACCTTGTGAAGACTTACAGAAAACGTTTGACCTGTGTCATTGCCAACAAAGGGTATATAACAAAGTATTGAGAAACTTTTGTTATTGACCAAATACTTATTTTCCACCATAATTTGCAAATAAATTCATTAAAAATCCTACAATTTGATTTTCTGGATTGTTTTTCCTTATTTTGTCTGTCATAGTTGACGTGTACCTATGATAAAGATTACAGGCCTCTCTCATCTTTTTAAGTGGGAGAACTTGCACAATTGGTGGCTGACTAAATACTTTTTCCCCCCACTGTATGTATACACCCCCTTTGAATGAAGCCCCTAAATAAGATCTGGTGCAACTAATTACCTTCAGAAGTCACATAATTAGTTAAATAAAGTCCACCTGTGTGCAATCTAAGTGTCACATGATCTCAGTATATATACACCTGTTCTGAAAGGCCCTAGAGTCTGCAACACCACTAAGCAAGGGGCACCACCAAGCAAGCGGCACCATGAAGACCAAGGAGCTATCTAAACAGGTCAGGGACAAAGTTGTGGAGAAGTACAGATCAGGGTTGGGTTATAAAAAAATATCAGAACCTTTGATCATCCCACGGAGCACCATTAAATCCATTATTAAAAAATTGAAAGAATATGGCACCACAACAAACCTGCCAAGAGATGGCCGCCCACCAAAACACACAGACCAGGCAAGGAGGGCATTCATCAGAGAGGCAACAAAGAGACCAAAGATAACCCTGAAGGACCTTTAAAGCTCCATAGTGGAGATTGGAGTATCTGTCCATAGGACCACTTTAAGCAGTACACTCCACAGAGCTAAAAGCCATGTGGGAGACTCCCCAAACATATAGAAGAAGGTACTCTGGCAGACGAGACTAAAATTGAGATTTTTGGCCATCAAGGAAAACGCTATGTCTGGCGCAAACCCAACACCTCTCATCACCCCGAGAACACCATCCCCACAGTGAAGCATGGTGGTGGCAGCGTCATGCTGTGGGGATGTTTTTCATCGGCAGGGACTGGGAAAGTGGTCAGAATTGAAGGAATGATGGATGGCGCGAAATACAGGGAATTTCTTGAGGGAAACCTGTTTCAGTCTTCCAGAGATTTGAGACTAGGACGGAGGTTCACCTTCCATCAGGACAATGACCTGCATACCGCTAAAGCAACACTCAAGTGGTTTAAGGGGAAACATTTAAATGTCTTGGAATGGCCTAGTCAAAGCCCAGACCTCAATCCAATTGAGAATCTGTGGTATGACTTAAAGATTGCTGTACGCCAGCGAAACCCATCCAACTTGAAGGAGCTGGAGCAGTTTGGCTTGAGGATTGGGCAAAAATCTAAGTGGCTAGATGTGCCAAGCTTATAGAGACATACCCCAAGAGACTTGCAGCTGTAATTGTCTGGCGCAAATGATTGACTTTGGGGGGGTGAATAGTTATGCACGCTCAAGTTCTGTTTTTTTGTCTTATTTCTTGTTTGTTTCACAATAAAAAATATTTTGCATCTTCAAAGTGGTAGGCATGTTGTGTAAATCAAATGATACAAACACCCAAAAAATCCATTTTAATTCCAGGTTGTAAGGCAACAAAATAGGAAAAATGCCAAGGGGGTGAATACTTTCGCAAGCCACTGTAAATGGTGAACACACAATTTATACATTTCTTATGGTTAATAATGGACCCTCATCCTATTTGTGAATGAATAAACACATATTTTAGACAAAGAAGAAAATCACTGAATAAATGACTTACAGATGACATTGGCTTATATAATACCTTATAACAGCGTAACTACATATTTCAAATTAGTGCCTGTCATGTGTTCTCCGCTGCCCACTTAGCTAAGTGTTTAACTATTAGGCTCATATAATTCAATAGAAGAAAACAGAGAGAGAGAGAGAGAAGGAGAGAGAGAGAGACTGCCAGTTCCTTAATGTTTTGGCTGTATAATACAGCCAATGGCTATATTAAGGAACTGGCAGTCTGCCTCTCTCCTTCTGTCTCTCTCTGTTTTCTTCTATTGAATTCAATATAAATGTAGTTCAAGCCCTACGATAGCACATTGTGTAGCTAGCTAGCCTACAATGGTACTAGCTAGCTAATGTTAGCTGTTAGCTACGGACGTTAGCTAGCTAAATATAGCCAGCCAAGTGAGAGCCATCTACCTTGAGAGCTGGAAAATTATTAGCCACTTGAAGGCTGACATAATCAATAAATCAACAATCAATCAAATAATTTTCTTACCCGAGACTTGTGCTAGTATCACAGAGTTTTCGACTTCTGAGTTATTTAAATTATTTTTGCTCGTATCGTCACTGGTTACGTGGCCAAAAACAAGAAGGAAATGACGAAAGGCTGCTGAGGTTAGGGTTTAGGGTATGGACAACATCCCAAGGATCCCGGATAGCACTAATCCTTTTTTCAGGGGTCATTCCAGAATTTTCTGACAAGGTGGGTGGTGCTGATGTAGCTAGCTGAGCACAGGGAGAGGGAAAGCTCAAGCTGGAGATGTAATTTGCATTTTTTTACATCTGTAACTGCCATTTCTTGAAACCTAAGTTCCAGCCCGAAATGTAAGAAAAAAGTTACCACACATAGTAGCCTACTATCAGTGTTTGAGCCTGAAATAATTTAACATCCTCACATGTTCTAGGTTATAGGAGGTTAATGTAAATAGCCTACACATAGAAATAAGAAAGTAGCTTGTTTTAGCTTATAAATTAATAATATGTACCCATTGTACTCATTCGTACTACTACGGTGGGATATTGCTCGTCTGCCTGCCGCTAACTCTAGCAGGCTTGTAACTGTGTGTGCATGTCGCACATGGCTAGTCAACCGCCAAAATCGTAATTGAGACAATGCTGAAACAATCCATGGGCGAGTGTCACATTTTCATTTGTGCCGACATCAAAATGAAAGAAAATATATATTGCAAATTCAGCAGCCTGAATAGGCTTTTAGAAGTGCCATCTTTATTTTATTACTTATCGTTAATGCCGACTTGTGTGCTTTGGTGTGCTTATCAATGCACAACCACAAGCACCTTTTTTTCCAGTCATATCGCTAAAATAATTGTATTAAGTCATACAAAAGCGTTACTATGCGTGAAGATTAAAATGCATTCTTTCCTTACTAAATGTGTAATGTGATATATACAGTATTTTAACATTACTACTGTATTTTTTTAACACATAAACAACATTTGATTAATACAATATTTAACCAGTCGTCTTCCTCAAATTAAGAGGATGATGAGCCAATCTTTGCAAGAGGAAGGGAGTCTAATTTCATTGGTCCTCAATTTGTGAATCATTCATTCAGAGTAAGCAGAGTTAGCCGTGAGTTAGCCTGCCCCGGAGCAGGTTAGTTCTGAAGGATTCGTTGCCATAGAAATGTACCTGGCTAAAAGGTGAGCCATTCTCATATGACTGGTTATCCCGAGTTGAACTCAGAGTTGACCATAGTTACCTCACTAACACCTCAAACCTGCTTAGTAGGATACCCCTCAGAAACCAAAATATAAGCTTGTTTAACTCCAATGTTTGTAAACATAAAAATACCTTATAGCCTCAAAACATGGTTAAAATGATAATATTGATATCATGGAGGGTCAGTCCTTGCACACATAGCTCTATCTATGAATTTGAGAGTGGTTACATTTCTCCAAATGCTTTGTTATTGTTTCAACTGTTTTCGTACAATTTTCGGTGGAAATTAGTCCTTGTGCACAGAGTTGTATGGCTTGTTTAACTTTGCACACTCTGTTATCGTGGAATTGCCCATATTCATCATTAGTCATATATTGTGCATATATTTTTTGTCAATAAAGAATCTGATTGTGGACTGGGCTTTTTTTGTCATGTCATAGCAATTTAGTGTCACTTTACAAGGACATATGTCACTGTTATTTTATGGGGAAGGGATATAATGGTATAACTAAAGAGAAACAGGTATTGATAAAAATGTTCAGCACTGATACAGCGTTATTACATAGAAACTACTGTCTCTGTTTCCAGGTAACAACCATCGGTTGGTTGGGATGTCAGGAATGGATTGGGGGAAACAACTTGGTAACTGCTAATGGTAATTACTAGCTAATTACCTAGTAAATACATAGTTCTGACTATGTTATTACCCGGTTATTACTGTGCTGGAATGTAAAGTGGTACCGAAATGGCTACAAATCCATTCCAAATATCGCTAACTCTGCATGCGGCTGTAGTCTTGTCCTGTCTTTGTCAGTTTGCCCTCCACTTTGCATTCTGCATCTCATTAGAGACAATAGGACCTGTTACCCCTGCAGGTGGGTTCGTAGCCTAAAGTGCCTTCTTCTCAGAATCAGAATCTGGGCCTCATATCCTCACTGTAGGCCACTGATTTCCTGCAAGCGCCAATGCATGGGCCCATCCTGTATTGATCACTCATTCACACTGCATTAAAATGTCTCCTAGTGGTATGGTCTGTCCCCCAGTCACTCTGACACAGTTCCTAATAAACAGTGCTGGGTGAATAAGCAGTGCTTGTGTGTCAGCTTAAGATGCTGAAAAGGTTAGCATCCTCTGGATCACCAGGCCAAACATTAAAGCTGGTACCCTAATGCAAGACAATGGGTGCTAAGGGGTCATTGAGAAACTGGTGGCCAGTGATAGAGTCCCAGTCAGTAATAGAGTGTCCATTTAATTTACACCCTGAAAAGATACTGAGACACAGGGATTGCAAGCATAATTGCTGGATACAAATCTCTAGATCTGAGTGATGCCCTTGGCAAGATAACACTATCTATCCCCAGGTCCCCCCTCTTTGGTCAGAGAGACCGACACAGGAGGAACTAGCCATGGGGTAACAATATGTTACCAGGAAAATTAGGAAGGTCTGCACCTACTCAGTTTGCAGTGAAATATTTTTTTTTTTATTCCATCTACAGTGAAAAACGTTTAGCCCTTTTCAGTAACAATATGTACCGACACTGTCGTTGCACTGTTACTGCCTATTTAATGACTATTTAATTACACAGTTATAGACTCATGTGTGAAATGGGACAGAGTATTAGACATATCCAGAGACCATAAACTCTATGTTTAGCTGAATTATTTAATTAATTCAATCCTAAAATGTTCTGCAAAATATAAAAAATTACTTTAATTTCCGGAAGACCTATTTACCACCGAGAGATAGAACAAGTAATAGATCAATACATTCAAAGGTTTTATTTCCAATTTCATGCTTTTCTGACTCTATCAGAAATGTGTTCTTCACCGATAAATCCCTTCCATAACTATTGCACTGTCAACAGGATTTATAAACTGAATCCTGACTGTCATTTCTCAGATATCTCATCATATCCTATCCTATCCTATCCTATTTATTAATTCCTACAGTCCCACTGTGATGCTGGCACATTTTGGTCTTCTAACCCCTTTTAAACATTGTGTATTTGAGCTAGAGACTTCTGGGTTGTACTATTGTATTAATCTATTTCTGCATTCGTTGGTACCAACGATTAGTCTGTGTGATTAATGGGAGCTAGAGTGGTGTTTGTGAGACAAGGGCAGATCCCGAAGGGGCCCGGGCTCGGGTCTTTTTACAAAAATGTCTGTAGAGTACGAATGGTTTGAGCTACAAACTATTAAAAGCTATCTATGAAAAGCATAGACATTCACGAACAAGCACATCGAACATGTGTTGCTCTATAACGCTCACAAGCTATACAAGAGTTGTTAGAATGTAAGGGGTTCTTCTACATACAGGTAGAAGATCATGGGAAATCCCAGGACAAAGTGTCTATAATACTGTAATAAGCTCACATAGTTGCTGTCACAAACTCCAAACTCCACACAGATGTCACTGACTAGTTTGATACTAATTTCCCACTGAGCAAACCATTTCTGTACGTACAGCATTCATATAAAATCATTTTTATGAGTCTTTGGCTGACCTTTTTTGTTGTTGTTGCATTTGTCAATAAAACTCATGAATGCAACTCTTGATGTCAAATTGTGTTGTGTTCTACTTGTAGCCCTGGTTGTCCTGAAAAGAAAATGGAAAAAACACTTAATTGAGTAGCTAAATATAAGGGCTGGGCATGCAGATAAATGAAAGTCAGATACATTATTTTTGCTGGGGTCGCTGGACTGATAGGTTAATCAAACACACAAATCTGAGCCATAAGTAATATGTCCTGGTTTTGTGCTTGGATACATATTTTCATTCTGCAGCCTTTTGAAGTTGACAGGAGTAATAGGATAGCCCCATGATGGAAGAACTTGTGGCAATGATCTAGCACAGGCAAGAAAGCTGGGGAGAGACTACTGTACCTCCGCTGGGGAGAGACTACTGTACCTCCGCTGGGGAGAGACTACTGTACCTCTGCTGGGGAGAGACTACTGTACCTCTGCTGGGGAGAGACTACTGTACCTCTGCTGGGGAGAGACTACTGTACCTCTGCTGGGGAGAGACTACTGTACCTCTGCTGGGGAGAGACTACTGTACCTCTGCTGGGGAGAGACTACTGTACCTCTGCTGGGGAGAGACTACTGTACCTCTGCTGGGGAGAGACTACTGTACCTCTGCTGGGGAGAGACTACTGTACCTCTGCTGGGGAGAGACTACTGTATGGCAACCCATGTTCTTTGTACATTTCCATTGCATTTCTCAATCTGCGAAATGCTAACAAAATAGTTAATTAATGTATTATGTAATAAACACAACGGGCAATGATAGAACATTTCCTTTGCTTTCTTTTCTTTTGAAAATGCATGATTTTGAAAAAAAGCACACGTAAGTTATTCAACCCCGTGGGATATAAACACACTTCAAAAGGAAAGCCAGATATGGTGGCTTTATTCAATAGAGTTATACAGATTAAACGAAAAGATAAAATTGGTTTTGTATCGCAAAAAAACAACATATTTTCTCTCACTATATTTCCATAATTGAGACTTTGATTGTTGCAAAATAGAAAAGTTGCACTGCACTTCTGATGACCCTTTCAAGTTTTCTTCCAACTCTGGATTGTCTCAAAGTTGTGAATGTTTGACTCTATGGAGTACAGTGGTAACAGGAGACAGTGTTTCTTAATTAGAAGTTGATTAAGTTAAGCATATACAGTGCATTCGGAAAGTATTCAGACCCTTTTGTTATGTTGCAGCCTTATAAAAAAATTGATTAAATACAAAATGTTCACACAGTACCCCGTAATGACAAAGCGAAAACAGGTTTTTAGAAATTTTAGCAAATTTATTACAAATAAAAAACAGAAATACCTTATTTACATAAGTATTCAGAACCTTTGCTATGAGACTCGAAATTGAGCGCAGGTGCATCCTGTTTCCATTGATCATCCTTGAGATGTTTCTACAACTTGATTGGAGTCCACCTGTGGTATATTCAATTGATTGGACATGATTTGGAAAGGCACACATCTGTCTATATAAGGTTCCACAGTTGCAGTGCATGTCAGAGCAAAAACCAAGCCATGAGGTCGAAGGAATTGTCTGTAGAGTTCCAAGACAGGATTGTGTTGAGGCACAGATCTGGGGAACGGTACCAAAAAATGTCTGCAGCATTGAAGGTCCCCAATAACACAGTTGCCTCCATCATTCTTAAATGGAAGAAGTTTGGAACCACCAAGACACTTCATAGAGGACAAGGCCCTTGGTCAGGGAGGTAACCAATAACCCGGTGGTCACTCTGACAGAGCTCCAGAGTTCCTCTGTGGAGATGGGAGAACCTTCCAGAGGGACAAACATCTCTGCAGCACTCCACCAATCAGGCCTTTATGGTAGAGTGGCCAGACGGAAGCCACTCCTCTGTAAAAGGCACATGACAGCCCGCTTGCAGTTTGCCAAAAGGCACCTAAATGACTCTCAGACCATGAGAAACAAGATTCTCTGGTCTGATGAAACCAAGATTGAACTCTTTGTCCTGAATGCCAAGCATCACATCTGGAGGAAACCTGGCACCATCACTACGGTGAAGCATGGTGATGGCAGCATCATGCTGTGGGGATGTTTTTCAGCGGCAGGGACTGGGAGACTAGTCAGAGTCAAAGTACAGAGAGATCCTTGTTGAAAACTTGCTCCAGAGAGCTCAGAACCTCAGACTGGGGCGAAGGTTCACCTTCCAACAGGACAAAGACCCCAAGCACATATCCAAGACAATACAGGAGTGGCTTCGGGACAAGTCTCTGAATGCCCTTGAGTGGCCCAGCCAGAGCCAGGACTTGAACCCGATCAAACATCTCTGGAGAGACCTGAAAACAGCTGTGCATTGACGCTCCCCATCCAAGCTGACAGAGTTCGAGAGGATCTGCAGAGAAGAATGGGAGAAACTCCCCAAATACAGGTGTGCCATGCTTGTAGTTTCATACCCAAGAAGACCCGAGGCTGTTTTCGCTGTCAAAGGTGCTTCAACAAAGTACTGAATACTTACGTAAATGTGTTATTTCAGTTTTAAATTTTTTATATATTAGCAAGAATTTCTAAAAACCTGTTTTTGCTTTGTCACTAATCCATGGACCATCAATATGATTAGCCTGACAGCTCTCTTTTTCTCTGCAGGGTCCCAAATCCAACCTCAATTAAGACATTCAATTGGCTTCCCCAGGCATATCCTCCAGCGATGGGTCATGTGATGTCAGTTCTGTTTTCATATGGACAGGTTAATTTCACAGACTTTGGTTTTCTATGTAAAATCAATTAATTGGTTCATGGTAATCTGGGAGAATCTTCACATCAGTGGATAATGGTCATTATACATGCTTATCACTACATTGTATCTTGAATACTGCTTATTTTCCCGAGGGTGGGCAGAAATATCCATGAATGTGAGAGAACACTATTATGCTTGACAAAAGTAAAACTATTAGCAACTGTAACATCAATCATGATTACAAAAGCTACAGTATGTCATAGTTTGTTCTTGTTAATGCTTTTCACAGTAGTTCTGGTATTTGCATTTAATTCATTAGCAAAAGCTCATTATTGTAGCTAAACCATTTCTGAGTGATTTTGACTCAGTTTTGAATACAGTAAGCCAAAGGCATTAATTTGCAGTACTGTACTGGGAGATGGTACTGAGAGTATTTTCTTAGAGAAGTTTTTGCCTGTGTTTCACTTATACCTCTACAGGCACTTTGTATGTGATAGATAAAGGGAAGCACACAAGCATTGGGGAAAAACACCAAAGGAGCTTTTACAAAAATAGCACCTGCACTTAACAAACAGGAGAAAGGTATTGAATCTTGACATCAGTGGCAGCAAGTTATTCAAATCTCTTCTGTCCCTGGGGCCTCTGTATATTCCCAGAATAATCACCTGGCGGATGTCTCCCTCAATTGAAAAGTCATAAAGTGCTCCTGTGAAATCCTTATTTTACACTGTGCGTATGGCTGATTCTGACACTGCCTATTCTGTTTCCTCACCATGGGCTAAGACTACAGGGATTTAGAAGGATGTTAGGGTTGGCACCTCCAGAGCTGATTGTCAGGCAGCTCACAAAACACTTGGAAAAAAATTAAAGATTAACACTTAGAAAAATAAAGAAGTAATCAATGCCAACATGCTGCATTGTGTGAGAGGGTGTCCGCAGGCTACAGCGTCAATGTTTCAAAGCATCTTTCACATTTCAATTTCATCTGAACCCAGAATAGTTCAGATCACAGCCCAAAAATGCCATTGGCTTATTAATCACGGAAGCCCATGGAAAAGGCTGCTCTGCTTGACATTGGGGTTATCCATCACTCTACTGTAAATACAGTATCACATTGCATCTGCCATGAGGAGGAACTTGACTCATGCTTTGCATCATAATGCCGGGCCAATTTATTGGTATTCTGCATGGGTTAGGGTATTAAATACAGCTCTTTGTTTCTCCCAGATAACTTTCTCATTTACATTTTCACCTCCCCAACATAGTTGTTTCTCTGTCAATTATAATCCTTAAATCCTATAATTGCTTAATCCTTTCCAATGATCTCATTTGCCTCAGATTTTCATTTACCTGTATAATCATCACCTGAACACCAGGTGACCTCTCAGTAAGCCTCTACTCTACTGCCTGTTGAAGTTAGCTACCAAACCCTCCCTGGGAGATACTGGGTTATTACACGAAATTAGCCTTTTTGCATCCCTTTGATATTTTAAGTTGGAATTGTGTACCAATATTGCATTTTAAAAGCCTATTATATTAAATGAAGTGCCATTTAATATATATAGATCACATGGAGAATTCAATCAATCAGATTTTTTGTATGCATAAAGACTTGCTAAAGTGCCATTTCTGAAGATTATTAATTTCATTTGATTATTGATTAAATTACATCTGTCCCTCATTTGAAAGTCAACCCTGTTACATGAACTGAACTCTTGTTTTAATATGTTGAAACTTATGTCCAGTCCTTATATTAGTTGTACAGTGCATTCGGAAAGTATTCAGACCCCTTGACTTTTTCCACATTTTGTTACATTACAGCCATATTCTAAAATGGATTACAATTGTTTTTTCCCTCATCAATCTACACACAATACCCCATAATGACAAAGCAAAAACAGGTTTTTATACATTTTTACACATTTATAAAAAGTTAAACTGAAATATCACATTTACATAAGTATTCAGACCCTTTACTCAGTACTTTGTTGAAGCACCTTTGGCAGCTATTACAACCTCGAGTCTTCATGAGTATGACGCTACAAGCTTGACACACCTGTATTTGGGGAGTTTCTCCCATTCTTCTCTGCAGATCCTCTCAAGCTATGTCAGTTTGGATGGGGAGTGTCGCTGCACAGCTGTTTTCAGGTCTCTCCAGAGATGTTCGATCGGGTTCAAGTCCTGGCTCTGGCTGGACCACTCAAGGACATTCAGAGACTTGTCCCGAAGCCACTCCTGCTTTGTCTTGGCTGTGTGCTTAGGGTCGTTGTCCTGTTGGAAGGTGAACCTTCGCCCCAGTCTGAGGTCCTGAGCTCTCTGGAGCAGGTTTTCATCAAGGATCTCTCTGTACAGTGGCTTGCAAAAGTATTCACCCCCCTTGGCATATTTCCTATATTGTTGCCTTAGGTCTGGGCTTTGACTAGGCCATTCCAAGACATTTAAATATTTCCCCTTAAACCACTCAAGTGTTGCTTTAGCAGTATGCTTAGGATCATTGTCCTGTTGGAAGGTGACGTCCCAGTCTCAAATCTCTGGAAGACTGAAACAGGTTTCCCTCAAAAATGTCCCTGTATTTAGCGCCATCCATCATTCCTTCAATTCTGACCAGTTTCTTAGTCCCTGCCAATGAAAAACATCCCCACAGCATGATGCTGCCACCACCATGCTTCACTGTGGGGATGGTGTTCTCAGGGTGATGAGAGGGTTTAGGTTTACGCCAAACATAGAGTTTTCCTTGATGGCCAAAAACCTCCATTTTAGTCTCATCTGACCAGAGTACCTTCTTCCATATGTTTGGGGAGTCTCCCACATGCTTTTTGGCGAACACCAAATGTGTTTGCTTATTTTTTCTTTTAAGCAATGGCTTTTTTCTGGCCACTCTTCCGTAAAGCCCAGCTCTGTGGAGTGTATGGCTTAAAGTGGTCCTATGGACAGATACTCCAATCTCTGCTGTGGAGCTTGGCAGCTCCTTCAGGGTTATCTTTGGTCTCTTTGTTGCCTATTTGTTGGTCCGTGAGTTTTGGTGGGCGGCCCTCTCTTGGCATGTTGTGGTGCCATATTCTTTCCATTTTTTAATAATGGATTTAATGGTGCTCCGTGCGATGTTCAACGTTTCAGATATTTTTTTATAACCCAACCCTGATCTGTACTTCTCCACAACTTTGTCCCTGACCTGTTTGGAGAGCTCCTTGGTCTTCATGGTGCCGCTTGCTTGGTGGTGCCCCTTGCTTAGTGGTGTTGCAGACTCTGGGGCCTTTCAGAAAAGGTGTATATACACTGCTCAAAAAAATAAAGGGAACACTTAAACAACACATCCTAGATTTGAATGAATGAAATAATCTTATTAAATACTTTTTTCTTTACATAGTTGAATGTGCTGACAACAAAATCACACAAAAATTATCAATGGAAATCAAATGTATCAACCCATGGAGGTCTGGATTTGGAGTCACCCTCAAAATTAAAGTGGAAAACCACACTACAGGCTGATCCAACTTTGATGTAATGTCCTTAAAACAAGTCAAAATGAGGCTCAGTAGTGTGTGTGGCCTCCACGTGCCTGTATGACCTCCCTACAACGCCTGGGCATGCTCCTGATGAGGTGGCGGATGGTCTCCTGAGAGATCTCCTCCCAGACCTGGACTAAAGCATCCGCCAACTCCTGGACAGTCTGTGGTGCTACGTGGCGTTGGTGGATGGAGCGAGACATGATGTCCCAGATGTGCTCAATTGGATTCAGGTCTGGGGAACGGGCGGGCCAGTCCATAGCATCAATGCCTTCCTCTTGCAGGAACTGCTGACACACTCCAGCCACATGAGGTCTAGCATTGTCTTGCATTAGGAGGAACCCAGGGCCAACCGCACCAGCATATGGTCTCACAAGGGGTCTGAGGATCTCATCTCGGTACCTAATGGCAGTCAGGCTACCTCTGGCGAGTACATGGAGGGCTGTGCGGCCCCCCAAAGAAATGCCACCCCACACCATGACTGACCCACCGCCAAACCGGTCATGCTGGAGGATGTTGCAGGCAGCAGAACGTTCTCCACGGCGTCTCCAGACTCTGTCACGTCTGTCACATGTGCTCAGTGTGAACCTGCTTTCATATGTGAAGAGCACAGGGCGCCAGTGGCGAATTTGCCAATCTTGGTGTTCTCTGGCAAATGCCAAACGTCCTGCACGGTGTTGGGCTGTAAGCACAACCCCCCACCTGTGGACGTCGGGCCCTCATGGAGTCTGTTTCTGACCGTTTGAGCAGACACATGCACATTTGTGGCCTGCTGGAGGTCATTTTGCAGGGGCTCTGGCAGTGCTCCTCCTGCTCCTCCTTGCACAAAGGCGGAGGTAGCGGTCCTGCTGCTGGGTTGTTGCCCTCCTACGGCCTCCTCCACGTCTCCTGATGTACTGGCCTGTCTCCTGGTAGCGCCTCCATGCTCTGGACACTACGCTGACAGACACAGCAAACCTTCTTGCCACAGCTCGCATTGATGTGCCATCCTGGATGAGCTGCACTACCTGAGCCACTTGTGTGGGTTGTAGACTCCATTTCATGCTACCACTAGAGTGAAAGCACCGCCAGCATTCAAAAGTGACCAAAACATCAGCCAGGAAGCATAAGAACTGAGAAGTGGTCTGTAGTCACCACCTGCAGAACCACTTCTTTATTGGGGGTGTCTTGCTAATTGCCTATAATTTCCACCTGTTGTCTATTCCATTTGCACAACAGCCTGTGAAATTTATTGTCAATCAGGGTTGCTTCCTAAGTGGACAGTTTGATTTCACAGAAGTGTGATTGACTTGGAGTTACATTGTGTTGTTTAAGTGTTCCCTTAATTTTTTTGACCAGTGTATATATATTGTGACGTCACGAGAGGCTACACAGCTTTCAGCGGGATTGCTCAAGTAGTGCAAGGAGACAAGGTTCAAACAAAACAAGGATTTTATTATAGGTCTTGGGAAATTAACGAAAATATAACAAAATTCTGTTCTCTTGTGGCTCTTTAAGGGTTAACAGTTCAGGGATGTCTCTTCCACATCCAAAATCATGATTCTCACTCGCTCAGATAACTTTTCCCCAGCCTTACTGTAGTCCACGTTGCAGCTAGTGGCCAACCCAGCAAAAAGTCCTTCCAAATGTCTCTCACGTATTTCCACAGGTGCATATATCCAAAGGTGAGTATTTCCCAAAGGTAAGTATCTCCAAATCCTTATATTCCTCATGGAAGTGGACGTGCAGCACTCTTGTCCTCCAGAGAGCCCAGGTTGGAGACTGTGTCTCCTCACCCCCACACACTCCCTCAGTGTGTCTCTTCCCTTCCCAAACCTTCAGCTCATCAGCTCCTCATTTGTTTCAGCTGCGTGGGAAGATTGGCCATAGAGGGGTGGAGTTCCCGACCATACCAGCAGATGGAGCCATAGCTGTCTGGGTTTGCAGCCACCTCAGGGGGATGTAACGTCCCTCCAGGACACAGCCTCTCGTGACATCACACATCCCCCTCCTCGGGACCGACGTCCTCGTCGGTGTAAAGGCAGCGAAGAAGGCATCACGCCGGGAGAGGGCGTCCGCATTGCCGTGGTGTTTGCCAGCCCTGTGGACAACAGAAAAGTTAAACGGTTGCAAGCTCAAAAACCATCTGGTTACTCTACTGTTTGATTCCTTGTTCTTGGCCATCCACTGCAGAGGGGCGTGATCAGATACCACCATGAAACGTCGGCCCAGGAGATAGAACCGAAGGGACTCCAGGGCCCAGACTACAGCCAGACATTCTTTCTCCACCGTTGAATAGTTCTTCTCTCTTGGAAGTAACTTTCTGCTTAGGTAGAGAATGGGATGTTCTTCACCGTCATGTGCCTGGGTGAGGACAGCACCCAGACCCACCTCCGAAGCATCCGCTTGGACAATGAATTCCTTCTTGAAGTCTGGTGCTACCAGGATCGGACTGGAGCAGAGTGCTCGCTTCAGGTTGAGGAAAGCCGCCTCCGCCGCAGGGTTCCACTTCACCATTCGTGAGTGGCGTTTGGTCGCCAGCTCCGTCAACGGTGCAGCTATGGTAGCAAAATCTGCAATAAAGCGTCTATAGTAGCCAGCGAGGCCCAAAAATGACCTTACTTGCTTCTTGGTGATGGGCTGCGGCCAGTCCTGTATGGCCCGCCGTTTGGCTTCCTGTGGTTTGACCAACCCCCGCCCAATGGTGTACCCCAGGTAGTTTGTCTCACTGAAGGCCAGCTTGCACTTCTTCGGGTTTGCCGTGAGCCCTGCTTCCCTGAGCGAATCCAGCACCGCTTGTACCCGGGGTATGTGGCTGGCCCAATCCGGACTTTGTATAACAACATCATCCAAATAAGCCGCTGCGTACCTCTTGTGGGGCGCAAGGACTCGATCCATCAGGCGTTGGAACGTGGCAGGTGCCCCGTGGAGACCAAACGGAAGTCGGGTATACTGGTAGAGCCCCTCCGGGGTGGCAAAGGCTGTCTTCTCCTTAGACGCCGGGGTCAGGGGCACCTGCCAGTAGCCTTTTTGTGAGATCAAGAGTGGTTAGGAAACGAGCATGCCCCAAGGAGTCTATTAAATCATCGACACGAGGCATTGGGTATGCATCAAATTCAGACACTTCATTCAACTTTCGATAGTCATTACAAAATCGTACTGAACCGTCTGGCTTGGGAACTAGTACGATGGGACTTGCCCAGGCACTGTGGGACTCTTCGATTACTCCCAACTCCCGCATCTTCCTTACCTCCTTCTGTATAACCACTTTACGAGCCTCTGGCACGCGGTACGGGCGCTGGTTTACCGTTCGGCCAGGCATGGTGCGGATCTCATGTTGGACCACCTCTGTGTGACCGGGAAGGGAGGAGAAGACATCCTGGTTCTGCTCCACGAGTTCCAGGGCCATCTGTCGTTGATGTGGGGACAGATTTGGACCCAGCTGAACCTCTTCTCGCGCCGGTTCCTTGGTCTCTGTGGGGGTAGACAGCTGAACAGCGCCTCTCTGGCGTGCCACTTCTTTAAAAGGTTAACATGATAAATCTGCTCAGTTTTCCTTTTATCTGGTTGCCTCACCTTGTAGTTTACTTCTCCCATGCGTTCAATGACCTCATATGGTCCTTGCCAGGTTGCCAGGAATTTACACTCAACGGTTGGCACCAGGACCAGCACTCTGTCCCCCGGCTTAAACTCCCTGGGTTGAGCAGATCTGTTGTAGGAGGCTTGCTGTTGCCGCTGACTGGCCTCCAGGTGTTCCCGCATCATGGGATAGATGGCCTTCATTCTCTCCCTCATAGCCCCGACATGGTCGATCAGTGTCCGCTGTTGGCATGGCTGCTCCTCCCAGGCCTCCTTGGCGATGTCGAGCAGTCCTCTGGGTCTGTAGGAAAGCAAGAGCTCAAAGGGTGAAAAACCAGTAGAAGACTGAGGTACCTCTCGCACCGCAAATAATATGTAGGGTAACAGCTGATCCCAGTTGCGCCCATCTTCCCCTACCGCTTTCCGCAGCATGGATTTTAGTGTTTTGTTAAAACGTTCGACTAGGCCATCTGTCTGGGGGTGGTAGACCGAGGTTCTCAGCTGTTTGATTTTCAGTAAAGCACAGAGTTCTTTCATCACTCTGGACATGAATGGAGTCCCTTGGTCCGTCAATATCTCTTTTGGGATTCCCAGACTAGTTGAGAGACGGAACAACTCCTTGGCGATTTGTCTGGATGTAGCCTTCCTCAGCGGAATGGCCTCCGGGTACCGGGATGCATAGTCCAGAATGACCAGAATGTATTGATGTCCCCTGGAACTTTTCGGTAAGGGCCCGACTATGTCTAATCCAATCCTCTCAAAAGGAGTTTCGATAATGGGCAAGGGAATGAGCGGGTTTCTATATGTGGGCTTTGGCGCAACCTGCTGACACTCAGGGCAACTACGGCAGTAGTTCTCTATCTCTTTGTGTACTCCTGGCCAAAAGAAACGTTGCATGATTCTTTCCTTAGTCTTCTCTACCCCCAAGTGGGCCCCTAGCGGGTGTGTGTGTGCTAGGTTGAGTACTGTGGCCCGATAGGGCTGTGGCACGAGGAGCTGTTCATGCACTTCATCATTTTTCTTGACTATCTGATATACTAACCCCCGGTTTACTGCGAAATGGGGATAAGTAGGGTTTGTCTTATCACCTAACACTACACCTTCTAATACCTGCACATTTCTTAAGGCATTTGCAAGAGTAGGATCTTGTAATTGAGCCGTACCATACTGGCCTGTGAGAGGGGGAAGCTCTTGGGTGCCTGGGACGTCTTCTTCACTGGAGAACGGAGCACTTTCCTGGGCTGCGTTCTCTTCTCCCGTATCCGGACCAGTCTCGGTGTCGGTCTGGGAACCTGCTATCCGTATCAGAGCCCGGGCGGGAGTGAGTAACTCGGAGGATTGCACCGGAGCCTTCCCAGGATGAGTCTTGCCTCTCCGTTTCCGAGGTACTCGGGTTATCCTCTCCTGAGACTCTCTCCAGAGTGGGTAAAAGGCTGGGCAGTCTCGTCCAATTAGGACAGGGACGGGGAGGGAATCAACCACCCCGCCGTCGTGTGTATGGTTCCCCGTGTGCTGGTCATTGTAAGTTCAGTAATGGGGTATTCTCTGGTGTCCCCATGGACACAGGAAACTGGGAGGACTTTCCCCGGGGTCAGACACGTTGGGCCCACCAAATCCTTACGCACCAGGGTGGCCCGGCTACCAGAATCCAGTAAGGCCTCCACATCATGGTGATTCACAGTTACCGGGCAGGTGGGGGGGTCGATCTGGGCCGCCATCTACGACTCCCAAGAGCGAGGCAAAACGGTGTGTGGGTGCTGAGCTGGAGGACTCCGCAGTGGGCATAGGTTCATCGGCTGGTTTCCCACACTGCCAGGAGATATGTCCCATCTCCCCACACCGGTAACACTGTCGAAGTTTCCCCCTCCTGGTGTACTCTTCTTGGACCCGCCTGGTTTCTGGCTCCCCCTGGAGCCGGGATAAGTCCTGACGTGGCTGGGTTCGAGACCTTGGGGTCCTTTGGACGGGTTCTTCCCATTTGTGGTGGGGCCGCACTCCTGGGGTCTTTTCGGGAAGCATTCAGCATCTCCGCTGTGGCCTGGTACTTTTCCACAGCTTCCACGGTCAGATCAGCCGTGGTCAAGGCCTGTTGACTGATGAACCGTTTTTGCCTCATAAGGCAGGGCGCGTAGGTAACGATCCACCACAACGGCCTCCACCACCGCCGCTGCTGCATTCCTCTGCGGATCCAGCCATTTCCTTGCGATTCGGACAAGTTCATGCATCTGCGCCCGAGGAGGTTGGTCTGGTTGGAAGGTCCAGCCGTGAAAGCGCTGGGCCATACCAAACTTTGTGAGTCCATATCTGCTGAGGATCTCAGACTTCAGGGCATCATAGTCAGTAACCTGGTCAGGGCCCAGGTCCCGGACAGCATTCAGCGATTCCCGGTTAGAAAGGGGGCTAACAGACCAACCCACTGTTGCTTGGGCCAGGCTTCCCTAGTGGCCGTGGCCTCAAATGCATGCAGGTATGCCTCAATGTCATCGGTAGCTCCCATCTTAGATATAAAGTCACTTGCCTTTATTGGGCGGGTATTTTGGACAACCCTCTGTCTCTGCAACTGCAATTCCTCTGCCTTCAGAAGGTTGGCTTTCTTTTGCTCCTCCAAGAGAGCCACGTTTGCTTGCATCTGGGCTTGCTGGCCAGCAACAAGGGCTTTCAATATGTCCTCCATTTCAGTCGGCGGGGAGCCTACGGCCAACTTGGAAAACTGGGTGATCAAACCTTCGGTATCCTCCTCTGACATGCACTATTAACGCTTGAGCGTGCCTGTATTCTCCACCATCTGTGACGTCACGAGAGGCTACACAGCTTTCAGCGGGATTGCTCAAGTAGTGCAAGGAGACAAGGTTCAAAACAAAACAAGGATTTTATTATAGGTCTTGGGAAATTAACGAAAATATAACAAAATTCTGTTCTCTTGTGGCTCTTTAAGGGTTAACAGTTCAGGGATGTCTCTTCCACATCCAAAATCATGATTCTCACTCGCTCAGATAACTTTTCCCCAGCCTTACTGTAGTCCTTCCAAATGTCTCTCACGTATTTCCACAGGTGCATATATCCAAAGGTGAGTATTTCCCAAAGGTAAGTATCTCCAAATCCTTATATTCCTCATGGAAGTGGACGTGCAGCACTCTTGTCCTCCAGAGAGCCCAGGTTGGAGACTGTGTCTCCTCACCCCCCACACACTCCCTCAGTGTGTCTCTTCCCTTCCCAAACCTTCAGCTCATCAGCTCCTCATTTGTTTCAGCTGCGTGGGAAGATTGGCCATAGAGGGGTGGAGTTCCCGACCATACCAGCAGATGGAGCCATAGCTGTCTGGGTTTGCAGCCACCTCAGGGGGATGTAACGTCCCTCCAGGACACAGCCTCTCGTGACATCACAATATATATATATATATATATATATATATATATATATATATATATATATATATATATATATATATACTGAGATCATGTGACAGATCATGTGACACTTAGATTGCACACAGGTGGACTTTATTTAACAAATTATGTGACTTCTGAAGGTAATTGGTTGCACCAGATGTTATTTAGGGAGTTCATAGCAAAGGGGGTGAATACATATGCACACACCACTTTCCGTTATTTATTGTTTAGAACTTTTGGAAGAAAATATTTTAATTTCACTTCACCAATTTTGACTATTTTGTGTATCTCCATTACATTAAATCCAAATAAAAATGTATTTAAATTACAGGTTGTAATGCTTTTGCAAGGCACTGTACTTTGCTCCATTCATCTTTCCCTCGATCCTGACTAGTCTCCCTGTCCCTGCTGCTGAAAAACATCCCCACAGCATGATGCTGCCACCATCATGCTTCACCGTAGGGATGGTGCCAGGTTTCCTCCAGACGAGACGCTTGGCATTTCAGGCCAAAGAGTTCAATCTTCATTTCATCAGACCCGAGAATCTTGTTTCTTTAGGTGCCTTTTGGCAAACTCCAAGTGGGCTGTCATGGGCCTTTTACAGAGGAGTGGCTTCCGTCTGGCCACTCTCCCACAAAGGCCTTATTGTTGGAGTGCTGCAGAGATGGTTGTCATTCTGGAAGGTTCTCCCATCTCCAAATAGGAACTCTGGAGCCATGTCAGAGTGACCATCTGGTTCTTGGTTCAGTTTGGCCAGGCGGCCAGCTCTAGGAAGAGTCTTGGTGGTTCCAAACTTCTTCCATTGAAGAATGATGGAGGCCACTGTGTTCCTGGGGACCTTCAATGCTGCAGAAATGTTTTGGTACCATTCCCCAGATCTATGCCTCGACACAATCCTGTCTCGGAGCTCTACGGACCATTCCTTCGACTTCAACTGTGGGACCTTATATAGACAGGTGTGTTCCTTTCCAAATCATGTCCAATCAATTGAATTTAGCACAGGTGGACTCCAATCAAGTTGTAGAAACATCTCAGGGATGATCAATGGAAACAGGATGCACCTGAGCTCAATTTCGAGTCTCATAGCAAAGGGTCTGAATACTTATCTAAATAAGGTATTTCTGTTTTTTATTTTGAATACATTTGCAAACATTTCTAAAAACCTGTTTTCACTTTGTCATTATGGGGTATTGTGTGTAGATTGATGAGGAAACATTTTAATTTAGTCAATTTTACAACATGGCTGTAATGTAACAATATGTGGAAAAAGTCAAGTGGTCTGAATACTTTCCGAATGCACTGTATACGTAATACAGTGTGCTATACAACATCTATGCAACTTTACATTTAGTTTGAGGTCTACATTGAAAGGCTTGTGGCATGACATTTGAATGAGAACTGTTGCTTGGAAAATTTAATTTATTGTGGCACAGAAATCACAAGCCATCAGCGAGTAGCTGGAGTTGTCAATGTGAGTGATACTGTGATATTTAGAAGAAATGCTGAATTGGATCATATACTCACTACTTGTACTATACACAGAAAATAAGAGACAGTACACAGTTTTAGAAAAGCTTGCTTTTGGAGAAATATGTGAACATTCTTTAAAAAATAAACCTCATGATGATAAATGGGATCATCATGAGGTTTGAAACTACATGAAATTAAGGAGAAAATGAGTTATCTATATATTGTTGTGGTGTGATACAAGCCAAATGAGTAATACTGTGGTGTAGACAGAATGTCGTCACACACAATATTTCATACTCTATTCCAAGTCCTCTCAGCAAAGAGTGTTTCGGGAAAATATAAATAGGTTGCAGAACAGAAACAAATTAAGTCGTTGTGTGATTTTAACATGAAAACACCAGCCAGCAATAAAGCAAAGCAGAGACGTCTGAGTCATGCCAAAGAACTATGCACGACTCAGAGTAATGCTCATGACTAAACCCATACCCAATGGATGTCCCTGTACTGTGCATCTATCAAACCACATAAATAGGTAAAAACAACAACAACTGCAGTAGTCATATGTCAAGCACATACATAACCACAACCATGGACATCTGCGTGGTAATGTTCAGAGGACAACAGGTAAACTACTGCATATAAACATGAAAGGGCAAATGTGGGTGTGTTTTTTTTTCACTAATGCATTTCACCAATTATCCATTTTCTGTGTGATGCTATGAGGCTGCTGCCTACCTGCACTGTGTTACACTGTGCCTCCTGGATCCTGTGTTGGGCATTGGGTGGAAGTAGAGCAACAGTAATGGGCTAGTTGGCCGAGCGGCATGAAAACACCACAAACATGCCATTTCATGGATTATTCAGCCTGGGAAAACACAACTGTCAAACGTGGTTGTGAGGGACATTGACAGTAGAATGAGGGGATGGATGGGTGGATGGCAACATTCGGGCTGGGATGGTGCACCTGCTCGCTTCAGACCCGTTGGAGCTGGGGGTATTGACTGTCCTCAAACACACTGTCTGTACAGCTGCAGAATCAGGCAGTCAGGAACAAGGCAGTTTTTTCAAGGGACATGGCTCACCTGCTTCCAACCCAGGACTACATTTTAGACTAAAAGACATCGATTGGGCTGTAATGTTTGATGTGGGGCTTTCTTAGCTTGGAGTGAGTGGTTTCTCGTGAAATTTGGGGTGGATACAAAATACATTATGCCCTTTTTAGGTTCCTTTGAGATTCAAGTTTTCAGAGATATGCTCTGATATGATAAAGAAACCAGTACTGTAATGGACAATTTAAACTAGAGCAGTATACTTTTTCCCTTACTGGTTGTAATTCAAGGGGCAGGGTTTATTCCAACAAAGGATGCTTTGAGTATTTTAAAAGTAGCTTAATGAATGATTACATGAAGAATTAGCTCAACAGTCACATTGGTGTCTGATCAAATTTCTAATTTACAAAAGACAAAACAGACCTCTGAGTTGTGGTCCTATCGGGCTATTTCTAAAGGAACAATGCATTAGACTATGTGAAGACGTAATTAAGAGTTTAAGTCAGCCTCCGTTCTCGTTTCCCACAACTGTTGGGTAACTTGTGTGATTCATTTACAGTTTTTCTCAATTGCTAAAACACTAAACCCTATTGTCTGAACCAAATGCTCAGTTGCCTGAACCCACTGATTGAATCAATCACTCTTTTGGCAAAACCATAAGCACTTTTCACCTGTTTAGACACAACTTGCCAACACATTTTCATTGTGATGCACCCGTGCTGCATAATGGTGAGCACAGGTGACAAAAGTCAAACACAATTAGAGCACAGGTATCACCACTTGAACACAACAACTCAAAATTGATCACACTTGTGGCTAATGATGTGAGGGAACATATACAGTAAGCCAGTTCAGAGAGCACTGGTTTGTGAGGCCCTACAATGGATAGAAATATGAGAGGAAGAGTTCGTGTGAGAGGAGGTCGAGGTGGTCAGCGAAGACAAAGAACAGTAATATCTGATGAAATCAGAGCTACTGTGATTGACCATGTTCTTGTCCATGGTATGAACATGAGGGAGGCTGGACAAAGGGTACAACCAAACATCAGTAGATTCACTGTGTCCACCATAATCCGAAGATTTAGAGAAGAGAACAGGTAATTACCTTTTTTTGACATTATAGTACAGTATGTAAATGTTGACAGCAATTACTGTATGACATACTATATACTGTACCACAGTATACTGTAAGTGAATATATGTTTCAGTACATCACTGTACCAATGTACTGTAGTATTGTAATGGAGGGTTGGTCTAACTGTTTGTAGGCCTAGTATTCCATGTATATTTTTGTAACTCCATGTTCTCTTTTTGTAGAACTGAAAGACTGCCACATGGGGGTGGGAGGACAGGTATGTTCTCCCCACACCAAGAGACCCTAATTGTTGATATGGTCCGTGAGAACAATGCCATTAAACTGAGCGAAATTCAGCAGAAGATCATTGAGGACCATTTACATTTTGAGGGTATCAACAGTGTCAGCCTCTCTACTGTTGATCGTGTCCTCAAGCGCAACAGACTGCGCATGAAACAGCTATACAGAGTGCCCTTTGATCGCAACTCAGACAGAGTCAAAGAGCAAAGATTCCAGTATGTACAGGTTGGCATATATCCAGACACATTCAATGTTGATTACTCTAAGTAGTGATTTACTGTAGTGGCCTAAATCACTTTTTCCGTATCACTTACAAAACTATATCTATTTCTACAGAGGGTTTTTCAACTGGATGCAATGGAAAGACCCCATCAATACATCTACATGGATGAAGCTGGGTTTAATCTCACCAAAAGGAGAAGGAGAGGCCGTAATGTGATTGGCCATCGGGCCATTGTTGGTGTTCCTGGGCAGCGTGGTGGCAATGTCACATTATGTGCTGCCATCAGCAATCATGGGGTTGTCCACCATCATGCCAACCTGGGGCCCTACAACACTCACCAGCTCCTCATTTTCCTCAATCACATGCGAGATGCTTTGTTAGGGCAGCAGGATGAGCATCCCATCTATGTTGTTGTTTGGGACAATGTGAGTTTTCACAGAGCCCTCCAGGTTAGAGAGTGGTACAATATGAACCAAGGTTTTATCAATCTTTGCCTTCCACCGTACTCCCCTTTCCTAAACCCCATTGAGGAATTCTTCTCCTCATGGCGGTGGAAGGTATATGAACGCCAACCTTACACCAGGGTAAATCTCCTGCAAGCCATGGGACTTGCCTGTGGTGACATAGGTGTGGAGGCATGCCAAGCCTGGATACGGCATGCCAGGGGTTTTTTCCCCCGTTGCCTGGCCAGACAAAATGTGGCCTGTGATGTGGATGAAGTCCTGTGGCCTGACCCAGTACGGAGACATGATGCTGTGGCTGAGTAATGCACTTATTTGTATATTTTTGTACTTTATTTTTACATGGGCTTACTGTACACAAGTGGCAAACGCATAAGATTTCTGTTTGTTTTTACAAGTGCTACATGTAAATGCACAAGATTTCTGTTTTGTCTTTTTGTACAAGTGCTAAATGCACAGTTTTTTTTTGTTTTGCAACATGCATTTAGCCTACAGTGAACAATAAACATTTATTTCTCCAGCTTCATGTCCTGAGCATTGTGTTTTCTATTTTTCTACGTAGTGTTTAGTGACTGTTCAGTAGTGTTTTTTATTTTGATTGACTCGGGGCACGATTTGAAAACATAGTTCAGTTTTGAGCACAGATTGAACTGTTTTGAGGTGAAAGTTTGGTTTTGCAAGAAGAGTCTGAGGTTTTGTGAATGTAGCTTGAAAATTGGGTTTTGTGTTCACAGTTAAGAGAAAATGAGAGCAGCTTTCAAGAAATGTGTCTTAGCAATCGAGAAAAACTGTAACAGCCCTGTTGAACGCGAGACCTCAGCAGTTACCCCTGATGTATTTTTCATCCCTTCAGTAAGTCCAAAGGTGAGCTCCCCTTAGTTACATATACAGACAGGGCAAATTTGGCCACAATGGAAAAAATACCATTATGGACACAGGTTTTTGACCAAAGGCAATCTTCTCCATTGCCAAAATGTAAACATTACATGGAAGAATGGCTCTTTGATCGGCCAGGTAGATTGGAAAGTAAAGATCAATGATTTCTTCAGCCCATTGGGGGGACAGTGGAAAATTGAATCAATGGCTTTGCAAAGGCCTTAAACGTACCTGTCAGAGAGGCTAAGCTTAATCTCTTCACTGTCTCTTACCTGTGGAAAGAAAAACATTTGCCACAATGGCCACAGGTGTTAACAGTGATTAGTTCATCATGTTCACTGAGAGGCGCTGTTTGTTTATGTTTTTCTCCCAACATTCATCTCTGTAATGTTCATTGTGCGTGTCTCATATAAGAAGAGATTAAATACTGAGCAGCATCATCTCCATGGTCCTTTGAGACCAATGGATATCCACCCTGTGGTAATACGAATGCTGGACATTGCCAACATGGTCCAATTCAAATTTCTCTGATAGATTGTGGTTAGTTTTAAGGTCGTGAACGATTTACAAGGTCATAGAAGCGTTTACAATATAATATTTTATATTGTTGTTGGTTGGGGGGGGGGGGGTTTGTTGGGGGGGGTCAGCTATGCAATTAGCAGATATAGTCTACATTACTTGCGTAATTTCTGATATATATTTTTTTTACCCCTACCACCCCCTCTCCTGGTTGGAGCACTTGGTGGAAAATAATAACATTCTCTCTCTCAAGTAAGTAAGTAAGTAAATATATATATATATACTACCGTTCAAAAGTTTGGGGTCACTTAGAAAACATTTTGTCCATTAAAATAACTGCAAATTGATCAGAGGCCACAATTGCTGATGCTCCAGATACTCAACTTTTCTTTCGAAAACAAGTGACCCCAAACTTTTTAATGGTAGTATATATTGTGATGTCACGAGAGGCTGTGTCCTGGAGGGACGTTACATCCCCCTGAGGTGGCTGCAAACCCAGACAGCTATGGCTCCATCTGCTGGTATGGTCGGGAACTCCACCCCTCTATGGCCAATCTTCCCACGCAGCTGAAACAAATCAGGAGCTGATGAGCTGAAGGTTTGGGAAGGGAAGAGACACACTGAGGGTGTGTGGGGGGGGTGAAGAGACACAGTCTCCAACCTGGGCTCTCTGGAGGACAAGAGTGCTGCACGTCCACTTCCATGAGGAATATAAGGATTTGGAGATACTTACCTTTGGGAAATACTCACCTTTGGATATATGCACCTGTGGAAATACGGGAGAGACATTTGGAAGGACTTTTTGCTGGGTTGGCCACTAGCTGCAACGTGGACTACAGTAAGGCTGTGGAAAAGTTATCTGAGCGAGTGAGAATTATGATTTTGGATGTGGAAGAGACATCCCTGAACTGTTAACCCTTAAAAAGCCACAAGAGAACAGAATTTTGTTATATTTTCGTTAATTTCCCAAGACCTATAATAAAATCCTTGTGTTGTTTGAACCTTGTCTCCTTGCACTACTTGAGCAATCCCGCTGAAAGCTGTGTAGCCTCTCGTGACGTCACAGATGGTGGAGAATACGGGCACGCTTAAGCGTTAATAGTGCATGTCAGAGGAGGATACCGAAGGTTTGATCACCCAGTTTTCCAAGTTGGCCGTAGGCTCCCGCCGACTGAAATGGAGGACATATTGAAAGCCCTTGTTGCTGGCCAGCACGCCCAGATGCAAGCAAACGTGGCTCTCTTGGAGGAGCAAAAGAAAGCCAACCTTCTGAAGGCAGAGGAATTGCAGTTGCAGAGACAGAGGGTTGTCCAAAATACCCGCCCAATAAAGGCAAGTGACTTTATATCTAAGATGGGAGCTACCGATGACATTGAGGCATACCTGCATGCATTTGAGGCCACGGCCACTAGGGAAGCCTGGCCCAAGCAACAGTGGGTTGGTCTGTTAGCCCCCTTTCTAACCGGGGAATCGCTGAATGCTGTCCGGGACCTGGGCCCTGACCAGGTTACTGACTATGATGCCCTGAAGTCTGAGATCCTCAGCAGATATGGACTCACAAAGTTTGGTATGGCCCAGCGCTTTCACAGCTGGACCTTCCAACCAGACCAACCTCCTCGGGCGCAGATGCATGAACTTGTCCGAATCGCAAGGAAATGGCTGGATCCGCAGAGGAATACAGCAGCGGCGGTGGTGGAGGCCGTTGTGGTGGATCGTTACCTACGCGCCCCTGCCTTATGAGGCAAAACGGGTCATCAGTCAACAGGCCTTGACCACGGCTGATCTGACCGTGGAAGCTGTGGAAAAGTACCAGGCCACAGCGGAGATGCTGAATGCGTCCCGAAAAAGACCCCAGGAGTGCGGCCCCACCACAAATGGGAAGAACCCGTCCAAAGGACCCCCAAGGTCTCGAACCCAGCCACGTCAGGACTTATCCCGGCTCCAGGGGGAGCCAGAAACCAGGCGGGTCCAAGAAGAGTACACCAGGAGGGGGAAACTCGACAGTGTTACCGGTGTGGGGAGATGGGACATATCTCCTGGCAGTGTGGGAAACCAGCCGATGAACCTATGCCCACAGCGGAGTCCTCCAGCTCAGCACCCACACACCGTTTTGCCTCGCTCTTGGGAGTCGTAGATGGCGGCCCAGATCGACCCCCACCTGCCCGGTAACTGTGAATCACCATGATGTGGAGGCCTTACTGGATTCTGGTAGCCGGGCCACCCCTGGTGCGTAAGGATTTGGTGGGCCCAACGTGTCTGACCCCCGGGGAAAGTCCTCCCAGTTTCCTGTGTCCATGGGGACACCAGAGAATACCCCATTACTGAACTTACAATGACCAGCACACAGGGAACCATACACACGACGGCGGGGGGTGGTTGATTCCCTCCCCGTCCCTGTCCTAATTGGACGAGACTGCCCAGCCTTTTACCCACTCTGGAGAGAGTCTCAGGAGAGGATAACCCGAGTACCTCGGAAACGGAGAGGCAAGACTCATCCTGGGAAGGCTCCGGTGCAATCCGCGAAGTTACTCACTCCCGCCCGGGCTCTGATAGGGATGGCAGGTGTCCAGACCGACACCGAGACTGGTCCGGATACGGGAGAAGAGAACGCAGCCCAGGAAAGTGCTCCGTTCTCCAGTGAAGAAGACGTCCCAGGCACCCAAGAGCTTCCCCTCTCACAGGCCAGTATGGTACGGCTCAATTACAAGATCCTACTCTTGCAAATGCCTTAAGAAATGTGCAGGTATTAGAAGGGGTAGTGTTAGGTGATAAGACAAACCCTACTTACCCCCATTTCGCAGTAAACCGGGGGTTAGTATATCAGATAGTCAAGAAAAATGATGAAGTGCATGAACAGCTCCTCGTGCCACAGCCCTATCGGGCCACAGTACTCAACCTAGCACACACACACCCGCTAGGGGGCCCACTTGGGGGTAGAGAAGACTAAGGAAAGAATCATGCAACGTTTCTTTTGGCCAGGAGTACACAAAGAGATAGAGAACTACTGCCGTAGTTGCCCTGAGTGTCAGCAGGTTGCGCCAAAGCCCACATATAGAAACCCGCTCATTCCCTTGCCCATTATCGAAACTCCTTTTGAGAGGATTGGATTAGACATAGTCGGGCCCTTACCGAAAAGTTCCAGGGGACATCAATACATTCTGGTCATTCTGGACTATGCATCCCGGTACCCGGAGGCCATTCCGCTGAGGAAGGCTACATCCAGACAAATCGCCAAGGAGCTGTTCCGTCTCTCAACTAGTCTGGGAATCCCAAAAGAGATATTGACGGACCAAGGGACTCCATTCATGTCCAGGGTGATGAAAGAACTCTGTGCTTTACTGAAAATCAAACAGCTGAGAACCTCGGTCTACCACCCCCAGACAGATGGCCTAGTCGAACGTTTTAACAAAACACTAAAATCCATGCTGCGGAAAGCGGTAGGGGAAGATGGGCGCAACTGGGATCAGCTGTTACCATACATATTATTTGCGGTGAGAGAGGTACCTCAGTCTTCTACTGGTTTTTCACCCTTTGAGCTCTTGCTTTCCTACAGACCCAGAGGACTGCTCGACATCGCCAAGGAGGCCTGGGAGGAGCAGCCATGCCAACAGCGGACACTGATCGACCATGTCGGGGCTATGAGGGAGAGAATGAAGGCCATCTATCCCATGATGCGGGAACACCTGGAGGCCAGTCAGCGGCAACAGCAAGCCTCCTACAACAGATCTGCTCAACCCAGGGAGTTTAAGCCGGGCGACAGAGTGCTGGTCCTGGTGCCAACCGTGGAGTGTAAATTCCTGGCAACCTGGCAAGGACCATATGAGGTCATTGAACGCATGGGAGAAGTAAACTACAAGGTGAGGCAACCAGATAAAAGAAAAACTGAGCAGATTTATCATGTTAACCTTTTAAAGAAGTGGCACGCCAGAGAGGCGCTGTTCAGCTGTCTACCCCCCACAGAGACCAAGGAACCGGCGCGAGAAGAGGTTCAGCTGGGTCCAAATCTGTCCCCACATCAACGACAGATGGCCCTGGAACTCGTGGAGCAGAACCAGGATGTCTTCTCCTCCCTTCCCGGTCACACAGAGGTGGTCCAACATGAGATCCGCACCATGCCTGGCCGAACGGTAAACCAGCGCCCGTACCGCGTGCCAGAGGCTCGTAAAGTGGTTATACAGAAGGAGGTAAGGAAGATGCGGGAGTTGGGAGTAATCGAAGAGTCCCACAGTGCCTGGGCAAGTCCCATCGTACTAGTTCCCAAGCCAGACGGTTCAGTACGATTTTGTAATGACTATCGAAAGTTGAATGAAGTGTCTGAATTTGATGCATACCCAATGCCTCGTGTCGATGATTTAATAGACTCCTTGGGGCATGCTCGTTTCCTAACCACTCTTGATCTCACAAAAGGCTACTGGCAGGTGCCCCTGACCCCGGCGTCTAAGGAGAAGACAGCCTTTGCCACCCCCGGGAGGGGCTCTACCAGTATACCCGACTTCCGTTTGGTCTCCACGGGGCACCTGCCACGTTCCAACGCCTGATGGATCGAGTCCTTGCGCCCCCACAAGAGGCACGAGCGGCTTATTTGGATGATGTTGTTATACAAAGTCCGGATTGGGCCAGCCACCTACCCCCGGTACAAGCGGTGCTGGATTCGCTCAGGGAAGCAGGGCTCACGGCAAACCCGAAGAAGTGCAAGCTGGCCTTCAGTGAGACAAACTACCTGGGGTACACCATTGGGCAGGGGTTGGTCAAACCACAGGAAGCCAAACTGCGGGCCATACAGGACTGGCCGCAGCCCATCACCAAGAAGCAAGTAAGGTCATTTTTGGGCCTCGCTGGCTACTATAGACGCTTTATTGCAGATTTTGCTACCATAGCTGCACCGTTGACGGAGCTGACGACCAAACGCCACTCACGATGGTGAAGTGGAACCCTGCGGCGGAGGCGGCTTTCCTCAACCTGAAGCGAGCACTCTGCTCCAGTCCAATCCTGGTGGCACCAGACTTCAAGAAGGAATTCATTGTCCAAGCGGATGCTTCGGAGGTGGGTCTGGGTGCTGTCCTCACCCAGGCACATGACGGTGAAGAACATCCCATTCTCTACCTAAGCAGAAAGTTACTTCCAAGAGAGAAGAACTATTCAACGGTGGAGAAAGAATGTCTGGCTGTAGTCTGGGCCCTGGAGTCCCTTCGGTTCTATCTCCTGGGCCGACGTTTCATGGTGGTATCTGATCACGCCCCTCTGCAGTGGATGGCCAAGAACAAGGAATCAAACAGTAGAGTAACCAGATGGTTTTTGAGCTTGCAACCGTTAACTTTTCTGTTGTCCACAGGGCTGGCAAGCACCACGGCAATGCGGACGCCCTCTCCCGGCGTGATGCCTTCTTCGCTGCCTTTACCCCGACGAGGACGTCGGTCCCGAGGAGGGGGATGTGTGATGTCACGAGAGGCTGTGTCCTGGAGGGACGTTACATCCCCCTGAGGTGGCTGCAAACCCAGACAGCTATGGCTCCATCTGCTGGTATGGTCGGGAACTCCACCCCTCTATGGCCAATCTTCCCACGCAGCTGAAACAAATCAGGAGCTGATGAGCTGAAGGTTTGGGAAGGGAAGAGACACACTGAGGGTGTGTGGGGGGGGTGAAGAGACACAGTCTCCAACCTGGGCTCTCTGGAGGACAAGAGTGCTGCACGTCCACTTCCATGAGGAATATAAGGATTTGGAGATACTTACCTTTGGGAAATACTCACCTTTGGATATATGCACCTGTGGAAATACGGGAGAGACATTTGGAAGGACTTTTTGCTGGGTTGGCCACTAGCTGCAACGTGGACTACAGTAAGGCTGTGGAAAAGTTATCTGAGCGAGTGAGAATTATGATTTTGGATGTGGAAGAGACATCCCTGAACTGTTAACCCTTAAAAAGCCACAAGAGAACAGAATTTTGTTATATTTTCGTTAATTTCCCAAGACCTATAATAAAATCCTTGTGTTGTTTGAACCTTGTCTCCTTGCACTACTTGAGCAATCCCGCTGAAAGCTGTGTAGCCTCTCGTGACGTCACAATATATATATATACACTGCTCAAAAAAATAAAGGGAACACTTAAACAACACAATGTAACTCCAAGTCAATCACACTTCTGTGAAATCAAACTGTCCACTTAGGAAGCAACACTGATTGACAATACATTTCACATGCTGTTGTGCAAATGGAATAGACAACAGGAGGAAATTATAGGCAATTAGCAAGACACCCCCAATAAAGGACTGGTTTTGCAGGTGGTGACCACAGACCACTTCTCAGTTCCTATGCTTCCTGGCTGATGTTTTGGTCACTTTTGAATGCTGGCGGTGCTTTCACTCTAGTGGTAGCATGAGACGGAGTCTACAACCCACACAAGTGGCTCAGGTAGTGCAGCTCATCCAGGATGGCACATCAATGCGAGCTGTGGCAAGAAGGTTTGCTGTGTCTGTCAGCGTAGTGTCCAGAGCATGGAGGTGCTACCAGGAGACAGGCCAGTACATCAAGAGACGTGGAGGAGGCCGTAGGAGGGCAACAACCCAGCAGCAGGACTGCTACCTCCGCCTTTGTGCAAGGAGGAGCAGGAGGAGCACTGCCAGAGCCCTGCAAAATGACCTCCAGCAGGCCACAAATGTGCATGTGTCTGCTCAAACGGTCAGAAACAGACTCCATGAGGGTGGTATGAGGGCCCGAAGTCCACAGGTGGGGGTTGTGCTTACAGCCCAACACCGTGCAGGAAGTTTGGCATTTGCCAGAGAACACCAAGATTGGCAAATTCGCCACTGGTGCCCTGTGCTCTTCACAGATGAAAGCAGGTTCACACGGAGCACGTGACAGACGTGACAGAGTCTGGAGACGCCGTGGAGAACGTTCTGCTGCCTGCAACATCCTCCAGCATGACCGGTTTGGCGGTGGGTCAGTCATGGTGTGGGGTGACATTTATTTGGGGGGCCGCACAGCCCTCCATGTGCTCACCAGAGGTAGCCTGACTGCCATTAGGTACTGAGATGAGATCCTCAGACCCCTTGTGAGACCATATGCTGGTGCGGTTGGCCCTGGGTTCCTCCTAATGCAAGACAATGCTAGACCTCATGTAGCTGGAGTGTGTCAGCAGTTCCTGCAAGAGGAAGGCATTGATGCTATGGACTGGCCCGCCCGTTCCCCAGACCTGAATCCAATTGAGCACATCTGGGACATCATGTCTCGCTCCATCCACCAACGCCACGTTGCACCACAGACTGTCCAGGAGTTGGCGGATGCTTTAGTCCAGGTCTGGGAGGAGACCATCCGCCACCTCATCAGGAGCATGCCCAGGGTTGTAGGGAGGTCATACAGGCACGTGGAGGCCACACACACTACTGAGCCTCATTTTGACTTGTTTTAAGGACATTACATCAAAGTTGGATCAGCCTGTAGTGTGGTTTTCCACTTTAATTTTGAGGGTGACTCCAAATCCAGACCTCCATGGGTTGATACATTTGATTTCCATTGATCATTTTTGTGTGATTTTGTTGTCAGCACATTCAACTATGTAAAGAAAAAAGTATTTAATAAGATTATTTCATTCATTCAGATCTAGGATGTGTTATTTTAGTGTTCCCTTTATTTTTTTGAGCAGTGTATATAAGAGAGAGAGAGAGAGAGAGAGAGAGAGAGAGAGAGAGAGAGAGAGAGAGAGAGAGAGAGAGAGAGAGAGAGAGAGAGAGAGAGAGAGAGAGAGAGAGAGAGAGAGAGAGAGAGAGAGAGAGAGAGAGAGAGAGAGAGAGAGAGAGAGATTCTTTCTATTGTACTGGACTCCAAGTGTATCGTCAAATCAACCAATTACTCTAATCTTAATTCCAACCCTCAGAAAAAACAGTTTTTTAGAAGAAAAAACTAACATTTATTACAAATAGAAAACTGAAAAATTCAATTTACATCCGTATTAAGACCCTTTACTCAGTACTTTGTTGAAGCGCCTTTGGCAGCGATTACAGCCTCGAGTCTTCTTGGGTATGACACTACAAGCTTGACACACCTGTATTTGGGGAGTTTCTCCCATTATTCTCTGCAGATCCTCTCAAGCTATGTCAGTTTGGATGGGGAGTGTCGCTGCACACCTATTTTCACCCGGGACTCCAGAGATGTTCGATCAGGTTCAAGTCCGGGCTCTGGCTGGGCCACTCTAGGACATTCAAAGACTTGTCCCGAAGCCATTCCTGCATTGTCTTGGCTGTGTGCTTAGGATCGTTGTCCTGTTGGAAGGTGAACCTTTGCCCCAGTCTGAGCGCTCTGGAGCAGGTTTTCATCAAGGATCTCTCTGTACTTTGCTCCTTTAATCTTTTCCTCAATCCTGACTAGTCTCCCAGTCCCTGCCGCTGAAAGACATCCCCACAGCATGATGCTGCCACCACCATGCTTCACCGTAAGGATGGTGCCAGGTTTCCTCCAGACGTGACGCTTGGCACTCAGGCCAAATAGTTTAATCTTGGTTTCATCAGACCAGAGAATCTTGTTTCTCATGGTCTGAGAGTCCTTTAGGTGCCTTTTGGCAAACTCCAAGCGGGCTGCCATGTGCCTTTTACTGAGGAGTGGCTTCCGTCTGGCCACTCTACCATAAAGGCCTGGTTGGTGGAGTGCTGCAGAGATGGTTGTCCATCTGGAAGGTTCTCCCATCTCCACAGAGGAACTCTAGAGCTCTGTCAGTGTGACCATCGTGTTCTTGGTCACCTCCCTGACCAAGGCCCTTCTCCCCCGATTGCTCAGTTTGGCCTGGCGGCCAGCTCTAGGAAGAGTCTTGGTGGTTCCAAACTTCTTCCATTTAAGAATGATGGAGGCCATTGTGTTCTAGGGGACCTTCAATGCTGCAGAAATATTTTGGTCCCCTTCCCCAGATCTGTGCCTCGACAAAATCCTGTCTCTGAGCTCTACGGATAATTCCTTCAACCTCATGGCTTGGTTTTTGCTCTGACATGCACTGTCAACTGTGGGACTGTCACGACTGTCTGTGAGATGCGGTAAACGAAGTCAGGCGCAGGACACAGAACTCTCGGATACGTACTTTTAATACGAAAAGGATCCAAAAGGACACAGAAAATAACTCCACGCAGGGAGGAAATAACCCGCTCACAAAATAGACAACCGTGAAGGGGAAAACAATCACACACAAAGTACAGATGAGAGACAGGGGTAATTATAAGGGAAACAATTAACATAATGACGAACAGGTGTAAACAATACAGACAAAACTAAACAAACACCGATAACATCGAACGGCAGTAGCTAGTACTCCGGGGACGACGAACGCCGAAGCCTGCCCGAGCAAGGAGGAGGAGCAGCCTCGGCAGAATCCGTGACAGGGACCTTATATAGACAGGTGTCTGCCTTTCCAAATCATGTCCAATCAATTTAATTTATCACAGGTGGACTCCAGTCAAGTTGTAGAAACATCTCAAGGATGTTCAATGGAAACAGGATGCACCTGAGCTCAATTTTGAGTCTCATAGCAAAGGGTCTGAATACTTATCTAAATAAGGTTTCTGTTTTTTATTTTCAATATATTTGCTAGAAAATCTAAAAACCTGTTTTCACTTCGTCATTAAGGGGTATTGTGTGTAGATTGAAGAGGAAAACATGTATTTTATTCCATTTTAGAATAAGGCTGTAACATGTGACAAATAAACTTAGATTTTATATAATATATTATGTGTTTACCAGAGACGGTAATGTGAAGAATAACATGACCTGCACCAAAGTCAAATGAGGATATAACGTTAGGCCAACGAGACAGTGTACAAGTTCTAAAATCCTCCAGTAGAATGCCCTGCTTTTATTTCGTCACACTCACAACTGTATGCTATTTTCTGTAATTGGCTCGCCATTAACTTTTAAATAATGATCTTGTTGTGAGTTTATTTTCCTGTAATAATGAATACAAATGAGCTAAAGTGAAGACGTCAGCAATATGATATTGTCATTATCTGAACTGGCTAGCCAGCTAACTTAATATTTATATGTCCGAATTTTTTTTGCTGTACTGAACAACAAATGGAAACGCAACATGTAAAGTATTGGCCCCATGTTGAAATAAGAGATTCCAGAAATTTTCCAAACGCACAAAAAGCTTATTTCTCTAAAATGTTGTGCACAAATTTGTTTACATCCCTGTTAGTGAGCATTTCTCCTTTGCAAAGATAATCCATCCACCTGACAGGTGTGGCATATCAAGAAGATGATTAAACAGCATGATCATTACACAGGTGCACCTTGTGCTGGGGACAATAAAAGACCACTCTAAAATGTGCAGTTTTGTTACACAACACAATGCCACAACCCGGCTTCACAACCACAGACCACGTGTAACCACGCCAGCCCAGGACTTCCACATCCTGCTTGTTCACCTGAGGGATCGTCTGAGATCAGCCACCGGACAGCTGATGAAACTGTGGGCTTGCACAACCGAAGAATTTATGCGCAAACTGTCAGAAACCATCTCAAGGTAGCTCATCTGCGTGCTCGTTGTCCTCACCAAGGTCTTGACCTGAATGCAGTTCGGCATCAACAGACTTCAGTGGGAAAACAATTACCTTCGATGGCCACTGGCACAATGAAGTGTGCGCTTCACAGATGAATGAATCCCAGTTGTAATAGTAGAACGCCAAAGGTGCAATTTCGGGTAGTGCATCAGCAGTTTTCCTCTTGTCATGTCAGTCATTGAAACCTAAGAGAGCTATTTATAACTTGTCAGAAATGTCCAGATCAACTAGCCCATGTCAGCTAATGTTTTTAGCTAGGTTTTCTAGCCCATTGATTTTTTTTTTTTATGTTTGAGTGACTCAGATATTACATGAACACACATAAGACATAGCAAAATGTGTAGAATTGCAGGAAATGAGCTTTAAAACTACAAAACATAATGGAGACGATTTTGCCCCCAGTTAAGCGTTAGTATGAAAAATGTATGCACTCACTAACTGTAAGTCGCACTGGATAAGAGCGTCTGCTAAATTACTAAAATGTAAATGTAAAATGTAAATGGAACGTTATTTACCATTTTATGCACTTTTCTCTATACGCGTATTCTGACCTTGAATTTAAGCATGAGAATAGCATGCTATTCACCTGCTACTCGTTGGGGGTGGAGATCAAAGAAATGAAGGTGTGGCAGAGGTGTCTACAGATACACAGTATTCTGACCTTAAATCCATCATAAATCCACCACCTTTACGCAAGATGAATAAGGTCTATCAAACCTGTCGGTTTCAAGTGGAACAACATCTACTTAATTTTTTTCCGATATAAATAACACCATTCTCCATGCACTGTAATTTACAAATTGATAAGAGCTATTGATAAGAGCTAGGTAAATGAGTAAGCTGTTTGGATAAGGGGATTGTAAACAAATTACAATTTTTACAGATCTATTTTACCTTATGATTGCAGGAGACAAATGTGAACCTATTCATATGGCAGCAAACTGAAACATATCACCTTTTCCAGAGGGAAGTTTATGAAATGCTGGCCTTATAACTTGGGATGGAATTTGGAGACCCAAGCTATAGGCTTCTTCTGTAGCCATGCGCAAATGACAGCGTCAAACCTACAAAGTTTATTTAAGATTTCTAGAATGTTTTAATTATATGCCCAGACTTTTCACTGTATTTATTACAATTTGTGTCTTGTTAAATATTAGCCACTATCGGTAGCCACCCTGAGTTATACCCACATGCATTTATAACTGTCACTGACTTTAGTGTTAGTTTCCTTACATTTTGCATCATCCCAGTACATTGTTAGTTTAACTTTCTTTCCTCATTGACGTTTGTGGTTGTTCCTGAGGATCGCTAGCAATAGTGGATCATAGTAGGCTAACGTATTGCAAGTTGTGCAATAATTTGGACATGTAGCCTATTTGAATCATTATGGAACGCATACATTTACATTTTTACATTTTAGTCATTTAGCAGACGCTCTTATCCAGAGCGACTTACATGAGCAATTAGGGTTAAGTGCCTTGCTCAAGGGCACATCGACAGATGTTTCACCTAGTCGGCTCGGGGATTAGAACCAGCGACCTTTCGGTTACTGGCACAATGCTCTTAACCACTAAGCTACCTGCCGCATACCATACATAGCAGTTTAAACCTGGAGCCTGGCACATGGTTGACGATGAATTTACTATTATCACAGTTCCATGATTATTAAGGATTATTCGGGTAGGTTTATAGGACTAATGTTCAAACCCTATTGTACACTTTTCTCACCTTCCAATATTTCATGGCTCAAATAATTTAATTATGTCAATTTTCAGATTAATATATACATTGAGGGAAAAAAGTATTTGATCCCCTGCTGATTTTGTACATTTGCCCACTGACAAAGAAATGATCAGTCTATAATTTTAATGGTAGGTTTATTTGAACAGTGAGAGACAGAATAACAACAAAAAAATCCAGAAAAACACATGTCAAAAATGTTATAAATTGATTTGCATTTTAATGAGGGAAATAAGTATTTGAACCCCTCTCAATCAGAAAGATTTCTGGCTCCCAGGTGTCTTTTATACAGGTAGCGAGCTGAGATTAGGAGCACACTCTTAAAGGGAGTGCTCCTATTCTCAATGTGTTACCTGTATAAAAGACACCTGTCCACAGAAGCAATCAATCAATCAGATTCCAAACTTTCCACCATGGCCAAGACCAAAGAGCTCTCCAAGGATGTAAGGGACAAGATTGTAGACCTACACAAATCTGGAATGGGCTACAAGACCATCGCCAAGCAGCTTGGTGAGAAGGTGACAACAGTTGGTGCAATTATTCGCAAATGGAAGAAACACAAAATAACTGTCAATCTCCCTCGGCCTGGGGCTCCATGTAAGATCTCACCTCGTGGAGTTGCAATGATCACGAGAACGGTGAGGAATCAGCACAGAACTACACGGGTGGATCTTGTCAATGATCTCAAGGCAGCTGGGACCATAGTCACCAAGAAAACAATTGGTAACACACTACGCCGTGAAGGACTGAAATCCTGCAGCGCCCGCAAGGTCCCCCTGCTCAAGAAAGCACATATACAGGCCTGTCTGAAGTTTGCCAATGAACATCTGAATGATTCAGAGGAGAACTGGGTGAAAGTGTTGTGGTCAGATGAGACCAAAATGGAGCTCTTTGGCATCAACTCAACTCGCCGTGTTTGGAGGAGGAGGAATGCTGCCTATGACCCCAAGAACACCATCCCCACCGTCAAACATGAAGGTGGAAACATTATGGTTTGGGGGTGTTTTTTTGCTAAGGGGACAGGACAACTTCACCGCATCAAAGGGACGATGGACGGAGCCATGTACTGTCAAATCTTGGGTGACAACCTCCTTCCCTCAGCCAGGGCATTGAAAGTGGATCGTGGATTGGTATTCCAGCATGACAATGACCCAAAACACACAGCCAAGGCAACAAAGGAGTGGCTCAAGAAGAAGCACATTAAGGTCCTGGAGTGGTCTAGCCAGTCTCCAGAACTTAATCCCATAGAAAATCTGTGGAGGGAGCTGAAGGTTCGAGTTGCCAAATGTCAGGCTCGAAACCTTAATGACTTGGAGAAGATCTGCAAAGAGGAGTGGGACAAAATCCCTCCTGAGATGTGTGCAAACCTGGTGGCCAACTACAAGAAACGTCTGACCTCTGTGATTGCCAACAAGGGTTTTGCCACCAAGTGCTAAGTCATGTTTTGCAGAGGGGTCAAATACTTATTTCCTTATTAAAATGTAAATCAATTTATAACATTTTTGACATGGGTTTTTCTGGATTTTTTTGTTGTTATTCTGTCTCTCACTTTTCAAATAAACCTACCATTAAAATTATAGACTGATCATTTCTTTGTCAGTGGGCAAACGTACAAAATCAGCAGGGGATCAAATACTTTTTTCCCTCACTGTAAATGTACTTAAAACCCTATTGAATGAAAACTCTACGAGGACATCTGTTGGCCAGCAAGTGGGAGGGTTTTCAGTGGTTGAATGAAATGTATTCAGCACTGGCAAGGGAACCACGCCTGCAAAGTCCGTTATGCACCTGCATAAGGTAAGTCTGAATACCAACTACTGAGAAGTGTGTAGGAAAGGCATGCATAGGAAAGGCATACATTTCCTGAGTCTGAATCAATCAATCAAATTGTATTTATAAAGCCCTTTTTACATCAGCAGATGTCACAAAGTGCTATTCAGAAACCCAGCCTAAAACCCCAAACAGCAAGCAATGCAGATGTAGAAGCACAGGCCCAATGAGTTTTAAAATGTTTTATAAACATAATGAGAACCATCTTACAGATCGCATTCACACTTCTCCAGAAATAGCAGATGCTCCTAAATTGCTTTGCATGTTCTCAGCATAAAGCCAGGACAGTGAAAAATATGTTCAGTTTTTAATCAAATTAAATGAAAAACAAGATCTGTTTTTTAAAACAATAATATTTCAAAATAGGTTGGAGTCAGAACCATGAAATCATAAAATCGCCAGGATAAAAAAAAAGGCAATGCATTGCTGTTGACCCAGTCTTTATAGTAGCCTATTCCTAGGATAAGCAGAGGTGGCACCACATGTTCAAAAGTGGTGTGGCAAAAGTCGTACGTGTCTTTTCTGGGGCCTGCAATTTTTCCTGATCTCATGACCTGGTAAAACTCGGGGTCCTATTGGTAGGCTATGACAAAATATTATTATAATAGATAGCTTCCCTTTTCATCTGTACTATGACCATTTGGCTGGGGGTTTCGTTTTCTTGTCGGGTCATGTGAATTGGAAACAGTCTAGCCTAAAGTGGATAGAACCCTTTCAAACTACCACAAACCTTGTTATTATTCATTCCAGGCTACTCTAAAGGCAACGTTAGAAGTTTTGTTACTAGCTATATATTGGATCATTATAGACAGTTTTAGAGGACGACTAAACTGCTTTTATTAACTGCTTTTATTAGCACATACCTTGTTTTGCATGAACATTTGTATTCGCTCTCTCATGAGGCAGGCAACCAGGCAGGAGAGGAGGGTTTCCACTAGTTAACACAGCCACAAAGTCAGATTCCACAAGGATTCCACAGACTGGAGAGGATCATTGCGGCGCGGTCTGCATTTTCCATGCTGCGGGGGCGATTAGACAGACGACTTTGGGAATAAATATTTTGGTTGTCCCACAGATTATTTGGAAACGGTCGTCTTTCTGCTTTGTATGTGTTATCCTACGCATACCTATTGTATTAAAATCACATATTTTTCACATTATTCACACAATCAGAATTTGCTGCTTCAACTTCAGTAGCCTACCTCTCCTCTCCTGTTTGGGCGTGCAAGTTCAAGTGCGCCTAGTAGGTATGGTCTCATTGAAATAGAGTAGGCTGCCTACATGGGCGGAGAATCACGTGGCAGTTAACTTAAATATGAAATTAACTTAAATATGATTAGACTGTAGATTACTACAGTGTCTGTAAATAAGTATTGATAATGGAAAGAAGTGGTGGGCGCTAAACCAATGTGAGTCGAAGTGCAATCAAAATATTTAATCCTCATTGAAAAGGAAAAGGGACAGCGCACACATAGGTTAGGCTACTATGGTGAGCCAGTGTTGCACCTTTTCATTTTCAATAAGTATGGATTACCCATTTATTTGTCTCTGCCTGAAAATCGTACTCCTAAAAGGTAGGCTATATCCTATATGCAAAACATAGCAAGTGTAGCTGTCATCATTCTTGCTGCTTCAAGTTCAGCAGCCATACCTGCTAGATCAGGTACACGTGTGGCAGTGGAGGCTTTTGACTTGAAAAATTGAGGAGGATGAGCGACTCACGGTATAGGCGCGCACCGTATGGAGGCAACAAAGTGTGTTTCAAAAATCGTCAAAGACTAATTATTTTAACCTAAAGCATTTAATGAAGCCATGTATAGTACAATATTATGGGGAATGGGAATGAGAGGGCTACTTACACAGTGTTGGGAAGGGATCACAGCAGTGATTGAATGAGGGTATGAGGCATGAGTTGAGGTGTTCAGAGGATTGACTTCAGTGCAGGACAGGGGTTGAGGTGTTCATAGGCTTCAGTGCAGGACAGGCTCATCGTGGATGGATGGATGGTGTTGGAGAAGAGATCAACTCTTCCACTGAGGGCAGGACAGGATTTGACTGGGAAGACAAACAATAACACAATACACTACACAGTTAGACAAAAGAGTTAAGAATGAGTTAGTCCAAACAAGGAGTACAATTATTGATGTGTCATAATGTGATTATGTTTGTGTATGTGATTGACTCTACATACAGTAATGAGAGAAAATTGACTGGTCTACACAGTGCTTGGAGGGGAAACATTCAATGTGCCAGTGGATGAGAGGTCACATGAGACGAGGCTTCAGTTCATGTCAGGAGAGAGTTGACACTGGTAGTGGAGTGGAGTGGTCATCACCTCTTAATCAGGGAACAGGAGGGAACTTAGCTATAATTACAAATAGCAGATACATTCAATTACAGCAGCGCCATCATAGGTTTGGGCAAGAAGTTTCTCCATTAAGTCAAATTCCGACACCTTAGAATTCACGAAGTCAAATGCAGATTGCACATCTCGCCCACTTGGAACATTAAAGTAGCCCAACAAACGTTCCTGAATAAAGCCCTGATCATCCACATACCTGACGATAACTGACAACTGCGAGCAGACTGGTGGCACCATAGGTCCCAGAGTGGTGGGGCAATTTTTTCCCCCTAGGGCCCAGAGTTTTTCCTTATCTGGTAACCAGGAAAACTCTGGTATGACAGTGATTAATCAGTTGTAAAAAGGTTTTATACGGCCTATGATGGGACCAGTTTTTCTAATCAGGTCAGATGTTTAAAAAAACTCCTGGGGAGGATTTAAAAAAAACTGCAACAACATGTTCATCTGAATTATGTTTAGACTACACAGGAGGGTTTCCTCTACCCAGACACAGAGACAACAACTGATGGACAATAGAATGCTTGTGTCTGTCCGGAGTGATTATGTGTTATCACCTTTGCTAAATAAATACCGGAGGAAAGTGGAAAGCCTACTTGAGTGCACGTGAAACAATGCGCTGTGTCAACCTCTCTTTTTAACCTAACTTTTAATGGATGATGCGATGGAAGTGATCAAATCAATCTGAATTGATTTCGACATCCCAGAGAAGGCAGTAGAAACGTCTATATCCTCCGCAAGTAAAGTATCGTAATGTGCAATTACCTCTGCTAGCTCCTTGTAGTTGCCCTTGTTAGCTGAACGTTCCCTCTCATCGTGCCCCTAAGTAAAAGCCAACTCTTGCTGATAAGCTGCTTGTGACCCTGTCCCTTCTTACCTTCTCATTGTGTTGAGCAGTTTGAATTTGCAGACATTCTTCCATTATATAGTCAATGCAGCTTTTTCTAAGAAGCTTGAATCTGATGTGAGCAATGAAAGGGGTTTTTCAACAAAAAATCCACAACATTGTTGTTAGCATTAGCTAGCCATTCTGGTGGAGAAAACTTCACTCTAATAAAGTTAGCAAGGCACATTGAAATAAACTCAACACAAATACATTTCTAAAACCAAGAAAACAATATATAATCTACATTCTCCATCTCCTGTAGTTTGAAGAAACGAATTGAATTGAATAATATTCAAAAAATGCTAAACTATCACTCTTCACTCTCAATCTCTATCCAATATGTCACCAACTCACCAAGCTTCTCAACACATAGAACCCCCATAATGCTCTGTGGCACAACCCCAATACACCACACTAAGTTTGTTCTCTGATCCTAATCCTTTGATTGGATGGACAACATATTGCAAAAGCTTTGATAGGTTGGAGGACGTCCTCCTGAATTGATCATAATTACCATGTAGGTCTATGGAAGGGGGTAAGGCCTACGAGCCTTCTAGGTTTTGTATTGAAGTCAATGTAGCCAGAGGAGGACGGGAAATAGCTGTCCTCCGGCTACACAATGGTGCTAGCCTAAAGAGTGTTGAGACTACTGTAGACCTTCATTGCAAAACAGTGTGTTTTAATCAGGTATTTGGTGATATATATTTAGTATAGTTTTATCTAAAAAGGATAACATAAAAATAAAAATAAACTGAAATTCACTGAGTAGTATGGTCCTCCCCTTCCTCCTCTGAGGAGCCTTTACTGGCATGTGGTCTCAATTAAATAGAGTAGGCTATAGCCTATGCATGGGCGGAGCAGGACAGGGCAGTTATCTTTCCAAGGAAATGTACTTCCTAAATATGATTAGGCTATAGTTTACTACATTGCCTAGAAATAAATATTGATCACATATTTCTACATCTGACAATTGTCCCACTCCTAAAAGGTAGGCTATACAAATGGCTCAAGAGAAAGTGCAAGTCTCTCCAATGCTGCTCTCTTTAAACTAAATCTAGCAAATTGGCTAATACAGACCGGAAAATATAATGGGCCATGTGAGAATCTCTGGTAATTTAACCTATTTCTTAAGTAATTTTTTTGCATTTGATATTGCCTATAGGGCGCAAAATGGCTGGAACCATGGCTGGCACGGGAGCTGCTTCACATACTCCTAAAAATAACATTGCAGGACTGCTGGGTTTTGGACCAGTTCTTGCCGTAGCGGGTGGGAGTCGGACAGAAAGCCGGCGGGTGCGGGGGGGGTGCAGCATGAAATGCTGCGGATATGGGTGGAGCGGGATGAAGAAATCAGTTCCGCGCAGACATCTAGTGTGAGCAAAGAAAGAAACCAAGTGCAGAGTCAAACAAGGAGGTGCTGGTGCAACCAAACCTGTTGTTGAGAGGCGTGGTTGATGAGGCTCTGTAGGCTGTAGCTAGGAGACCAATGTGACTGACAAGTGAATCTACCTGTCGCAGCAGCGTGGGGGTTATCGGGACAGGGTTGTATTCACTAGACAAAACAGAGGCAAACTGGCTGAACTTGGAGGTACTATGTCAACTTGTCCAAATAAGAAACGCCTGCTTTATTTTCCATTGCAAAACGTTTTTTCTGTGAGCTGAACTAATTAATATGTAAACGCATTCGTGCTACTGCTTTGAAAGTGGCCGTTTTTCAGCGGCTCTGATGGTAAGGGTAGCCTACGGGATTGGTTTTTAAACGGAAAACAAGCAATTGTTACCGGAAAATAACTAAATACAAAGGTCTCCAGCATCATCTCATCTCTCGTTTCATGATGGGCATATTGACACATGCAGCCTACATGGAGGGGGTTTTACGTACATCCAAAACGGGAGTTGGCAAATATAATGTAGGCCTACATGTAGGCTAGATAAAAATCTGTTTACTGCTTTGCTGCTCCCTAACTTGATCTTTTAATAAAGCTTTGGTGAATAAAATGTATTTCAAAGCAGTCTCATGAGCCAGACCATTTATTGATAGGCTTGGCTTCTTGGTGAACGCATCAGGCAGGACCAAAAAGCCTTAATTGAGGGGAGGGGAGGCTATGCTTGGTTTTTAATCAAATGAAACGAAATGGAAAAAAACATTCATTTTTTATGTTTTTTAATACGAGTGTTACCGGCTCAAAAAGCACATCTCCTCTCTTGGTCCATGAGCATAAGGTCACTGTGTGTGAAGGCTGGATAGGTTGCGCTTCCGCTCACAAAATACATGCCATTACCAACCGCATTACTGCTAAGATCTGCGTTTTGTTGTCATACAGCGCACATTTCCAGATATGCGCTTTATGACATTGTCCCTTTTGCGCTTGTTTTCAAGGACACACCTCAAATATTGCCACCCCTCCCACCTCAGCGCTAGAGAACTGACATTAGACAGGTCAATTTCTGTAACAGGTTTAAACAAGTGGAAATTGCCAACTAACGTGCGTTTGGCACATGCCCGCCTCAGCGGCAGACAAAAATAGAGCCCACAATGTTTAATTTGTTCCCTCCATTGACACAGCGTGATATAATACTAAACAAATATCTCCATATATGTTAAATGGAAGAGATGAAAGGCCTAATGATCAATGGGAAGGTTCTGGTTGGCTTCCTGGGCATGCTGGGCTCTATTTTAGAGAGATTCCAGGCGACACTCCATCTATAGCAGATCAAAGTGTCACATCAATGGCACAGGCATTATATGTAGAGCCCGTCAAGAAGGGAGAGAGGACCGACAGGAGACTTGACTGTTTGCCTGTCTGTACTTTAGTGTATGTGGCACACTAGTGCAGGTGAGCAGCCTGGCTGGAATTGAAGAATGCCTGAACTAAGACTGGATCCCTCTCACTGAGCCCCGCCTTTGACACAGCAAGGAGTGAGGAGATTTGGAAACTATGGAAGGCTATATTCAACTATTGTGTAAGCAACCATGCTACAGCACTAGAGGCTAGAATGGTTGTGTACGGGTGAGTGACACCCTCCAACACACATAGTCACACACCTACACACACGGCTGACAGACAGGTACACACGCGGCTGACCACATACACACAGTCACATACGTACACCCACGGCTGACACACAGGTAGACACGCGTCTGACCGCATACACACACACACACTCAAACACGTACACATGGCTGGTTGCGTACACTGGCACTTCCTGAGAGACATCACATGGTTCTTGTCCCATGTGCTGCAACCCACATATGCCTTAGCACACACACATGTCACATGCGCGCACACACACTGTGTTCTCGCACACCTTGCAACTACAGACAAATACAGTAGACTGGTGACTGGTGTTACGCAAGAGAGAACCACAAAAGTGTTCCTTCAACATGCAGCATGTGTATGCTTAATATGGGAATTAAAATGTCAACGGTAATAGCTATCAAGCTGTTTTAAGACTTCATGGCCCTGCCACATTCAGTGGCTTTAAGTATGATAACGAAAAAGTATTTAGTCAGCCACCAATTGTGCAAGTTCTCCCACTTAAAAAGATGAGAGAGGCCTGTAATTTTCATCATAGGTACACGTCAACTATGCCAGACAAATTGAGGAAAAAAAATCCAGAAAATCACAATGTAGGATTTTTTATGAATTTATTTGCAAATTATGGTGGAAAATAAGTATTTGGTCACCTACAAACAAGCAATATTTCTGGCTCTCACAGACCTGTAACTTCTTATTTAAGAGGCTCCTCTGTCCTCCACTCGTTACCTGTATTAATGGCACCTGTTTGAACTTGTTATCAGTATAAAAGACACCTGTCCACAACCTCAAACAGTCACACTCCAAACTCCACTATGGCCAAGACCAAAGAGCTGTCAAAGGACACCAGAAACAAAATTGTAGACCTGCACCAGGCTGGGAAGACTGAATCTGCAATAGGTAAGCAGCTTGGTTTGAAGAAATCAACTGTGGGAGCAATTATTAGGAAATGGAAGACATACAAGACCACTGATAATCTCCCTCGATCTGGGGGCTCCACGCAAGATCTCACCCCGTGGGGGTCAAAATTATCACAAGAACGGTGAGCAAAAATCCCAGAACCACACGGGGGGACCTAGTGAATGACCTGCAGAGAGCTGGGACCAAAGTAACAAAGCCTACCATCAGTAACACACTACGCCGCCAGGGACTCAAATCCTGCAGTGCCAGACGTGTCCCCCTGCTTAAGCCAGTACATGTCCAGGCCCGTCTGAAGTTTGCTAGAGTGCATTTGGATGATCCAGAAGAGGATTGGGAGAATGTCATATGGTCAGATGAAACCAAAATATAACTTTTTGGTAAAAACTCAACTCGTCGTGTTTGGAGGACAAAGAATGCTGAGTTGATTCCAAAGAACACCATACCTACTGTGAAGCATGGGGGTGGAAACATCATGCTTTGGGGCTGTTTTTCTGCAAAGGGACCAGGACAACTGATCCGTGTAAAGGAAAGAATGAATGGGGCCATGTATCGTGAGATTTTGAGTGAAAACCTCCTTCCATCAGCAAGGGCATTGAAGATGAAACGTGGCTGGGTCTTTCAGCATGACAATGATCCCAAACACACCGCCCGGGCAACGAAGGAGTGGCTTCGTAAGAAGCATTTCAAGGTCCTGGAGTGGCCTAGCCAGTCTCCAGATCTCAACCCCATAGAAAATCTTTGGAGGGAGTTGAAAGTCTGTGTTGCCCAGCGACAGCCCCAAAACATCATTGCTCTAGAGGAGATCTGCATGGAGGAATGGGCCAAAATACCAGCAACAGTGTGTGAAAACCTTGTGAAGACTTACAGAAAACGTTTGACCTGTGTCATTGCCAACAAAGGGTATATAACAAAGTATTGAGAAACTTTTGTTATTGACCAAATACTTATTTTCCACCATAATTTGCAAATAAATTCATAAAAAAATCCTACAATGTGATTTTCTGGATTTTTTTTCTCATTTTGTCTGTCATAGTTGACGTGTACCTATGATGAAAATTACAGGCCTCTCTCATCTTTTTAAGTGGGAGAACTTGCACAATTGGTGGCTGACTAAATACTTTTTTTCCCCACTGTATATCATGGTAATTCCAAGAAAGCTAAACTGCTTTAATGTTGTGATTATCTTGACAGGGAAAGCATGGTCTGCAGAGACAGTTTGTGGTTAAATTGAATTTAGCTTGAGGAAAAAACATTCATATTTTGTTGTTACTATGAAAAGACAGTTGTCACCAGTAGGGATTCTGTAGTCTCTTTTGACTAGGTAATGTAAGAAACCCCATATTTAGCTTGTATATATCCAGGACTCTACATTGTATGTTCAAATTAAAACACTCTCATGCATGTACACTGATGCAGATATGACACATATGCACACATACGCTGTGAACACAGTTAATATCTTCTTCCTTAAAGACCAATCAATTCACACACTTGGCCACAGTCTCTGCCCTAGCGACACTGCACACACAATCAATCAATCAATCAATTTTATTTTATATAGCCCTTCTTACATCAGCTAATATCTCGAAGTGCTGTACAGAAACCCAGCCTAAAACCCCAAACAGCTAGTAATGCAGGTGTAGAAGCACGGTGGCTAGGAAAAACTCCCTAGAAAGGCGAAAGCCTAGGAAGAAACCTAGAGAGGAACCAGGCTATGAGGGGTGGCCAGTCCTCTTCTGGCTGTGCCGGGTGGAGATTATAACAGAACCATGCCAAGATGTTCAAAAATGTTCATAAGTGACAAGCATGGTCAAATAATAATCAGGAATAAATCTCAGTTGGCTTTTCATAGCCGATCATTAAGAGTTGAAAACAGCAGGTCTGGGACAGGTAGGGGTTCCATAACCGCAGGCAGAACAGTTGAAACTGGAATAGCAGCAAGGCCAGGCGGACTGGGGACAGCAAGGAGTCACCACGGACGGTAGTCCCGACGTATGGTCCTAGGGCTCAGGTCTCTCAGTTGGCTTTTCATAGCCGATCATTAAAGAGTTGAAAACAGCAGGTCTGGGACAGGTAGGGGTTTCGTAGCCGCAGGCAGAACAGTTGAAACTGGAATAGCAGCAAGGCCAGGCGGACTGGGGACAGCAAGGTGTCATCATGCCCGGTAGTCCTGACGTATGGTCCTAGGGCTCAGGTTCTCAGAGAGAAAGAGAGAACGAGAGAATTAGAGAGAGCATACTTAAATTCACACAGGACACTGGATAAGACAGGAGAAGTACTCCAGGTATAACCAACTAACCCCAGCCCCCCGACACATAAACTACTGCAGCATAAATACTGGAGGCTGAGACAGGAGCGGTCCGGAGACACTGTGGCCCCATCCGAAGAAACCCGGACAGGGCCAAACAGGAAGGATATAACCCCACCCACTCCGCCAAAGCACAGCCCCCGCACCACTAGAGGGATATCCCCAACCACCAACTTACAATCCTGAGACAAGGCCGAGTATAGCCCACAGAGGTCTCCACCACAGCACAAACCAAGGGGGGGCGCCAACCCAGACAGGAAGATCACGTCAGTAGCTCAACCCACTCAAGTGACGCACCCCTCCCAGGGACGGCATGAAAGAGCACCAGCAAGCCAGTGACTCAGCCCCTGCAACAGGGTTAGAGGCAGAGAACCCCAGTGGAGAGGGGAACCGGCCCGGCAGAGACAGCAAGGGCTGTTCGTTGCTCCAGCCTTTCCGTTCACCTTCACACTCCTGGGCCAGACTACACTCAATCATATGACCTACTGAAGAGATAAGTCTTCAGTAAAGACTTAAAGGTTGAGACCGAGTCTGCGTCTCTCACATGGGTAGGCAGACTGTTCCATAAAAATGGAGATCTATAGGAGAAAGCCCTGCCTCCCGCTGTTTGCTTAGAAATTCTAGGGACAATTAGGAGGCCTGCGTCTTGTGACCGTAGCGTACGTATTGGTATGTACGGCAGGACCAACTCGGAAAGATAGGTAGGAGCAAGCCCATGTAACGCTTTATAGGTTAACAGTAAAACCTTGAAATCAGCCCTTGCCTTAACAGGAAGCCAGTGTAGGGAAGCTAGCACTGGAGTAATATGATCAAATTTCTTGGTTCTAGTCAGGATTCTAGCAGCCGTATTTAGCACTAACTGAAGTTTATTTAGTGCTTTATCCGGGTAGCCGGAAAATAGAGCATTGCAGTAGTCTAACCTAGAAGTAACAAATGCATGGATTAATTTTTCTGCATCATTTTTGGACAGAAAATTTCTGATTTTTGCAATGTTACGTAGATGGAAAAAAGCTGTCCTTGAAACAGTCTTGATATGTTCGTCAAAAGAGAGATCAGGGTCAAGAGTAACACCGAGGTCCTTCACAGTTTTATTTGAGACGACTTTACAACCATCTAGATGAATTGTCAGATTTAACAGAAGATCTCTTTGTTTCTTGGGACCTAGAACAAGCATCTCTGTTTTGTCCGAGTTTAAAAGTAAAAAGTTTTCAGCCATCCACTTCCTTATGTCTGAAACACAGGCTTCTAGCGAGGGCAATTTTGGGGCTTCACCATGTTTCATTGAAATGTACAGCTGTGTGTCATCCGCATAGCAGTGAAAGTTAACATTATGTTTTCGAATAACATCCCCAAGAGGTAAAATATATAGTGAAAACAATAGTGGTCCTAAAACGGAACCTTGAGGAACACCGAAATGTACAGTTGATTTGTCGGAGGACAGACCATTCACAGAGACAAACTGATATCTTTCCGACAGGTAGGATCTAAACCAGGCCAGAACTTGTCCGTGTAGACCAATTTGGGTTTCCAGTCTCTCCAAAAGAATGTGGTGATCGATGGTGTCAAAGGCAGCACTAAGGTCTAGTAGCACGAGGACAGATGCAGAGCCTCGGTCTGACGCCATTAAAAGGTCATTTACCACCTTCACAAGTGCAGTCTCAGTGCTATGATGGGGTCTAAAACCAGACTGAAGCATTTCGTATACATTGTTTGTCTTCAGAAAGGCAGTGAGTTGCTGCGCAACAGCTTTTTCTAAAATTTTTGAGAGGAATGGAAGATTCGATATAGGCCGATAGTTTTTTATATTTTCCGGGTCAAGGTTTGGCTTTTTCAAGAGAGGCTTTATCACTGCCACTTTTAGTGAGTTTGGTACACATCCGGTGGATAGAGAGCTGTTTATTATGTTCAACATAGGAGGGCCAAGCACAGGAAGCAGCTCCTTCAGCAGTTTAGTAGGAATAGGATCCAGTATGCAGCTTGAAGGTTTAGAGGCCATGATTATTTTCATCATTGTGTCAAGAGATATAGTACTAAAACACTTAAGTGTCTCTCCCGATCCCAGGCCCTCGCAGAGCTGTGCAGATCCAGGACAGCTAAGCCCTGGAGGAATACGCAGATTCAAAGAGGAGTCCGTAATTTGCTTTCTAATGGTCATGATCTTTTCCTCAAAGAAGTTCATGAATTTATCACTGCTGAAGTGAAAGCCATCCTCTCTTGGGGAATGCTGCTTTTTAGTTAGCTTTGCAACAGTATCAAAAAGAAATTTTGGATTGTTCTTATTTTCCTCAATTAAGTTGGAAAAGTAGGATGATCGAGCAGCAGTGAGGGCTCTTCGGTACTGCACGGTACTGTCTTTCCAAGCTAGTCGGAAGACTTCCAGTTTGGTGTGGCGCCATTTCCGTTCCAATTTCCTGGAAGCTTGCTTCAAAGCTCGGGTATTTTCTGTATACCAGGGAGCTAGTTTCTTATGACAAATGTTTTTCGTTTTTAGGGGTGCAACTGCATCTAGGGTATTGCGCAAGGTTAAATTGAGTTCCTCAGTTAAGTGGTTAACTGATTTTTGTCCTCTGACGTCCTTGGGTAGGCAGAAGGAGTCTGGAAGGGCATCAATGAATTTTTGTGTTGTTTGAGAATTTATAGCACGACTTTTGATGCTCCTTGGTTGGGGTCTGAGCAGATTATTTGTTGCGATTGCAAATGTAATAAAATGGTGGTCCGATAGTCCAGGATTTTGTGGAAAAACATTAAGATCTACAACATTTATTCCATGGGACAAAACTAGGTCCAGAGTATGACTGTGGCAGTGAGTAGGTCCAGAGACATGTTGGACAAAACCCACTGAGTCGATAATGGCTCCGAAAGACTTTTGGAGTGGGTCTGTGGACTTCTCCATGTGAATATTAAAATCACCAAAAATTAGAATATGATCTGCTATGACTACAAGGTCTGATAGGAATTCAGGAAACTCAGAGAGGAACGCTGTATATGGCCCAGGAGGCCTGTAAACAGTAGCTATAAAAAGTGATTGAGTAGGCTGCATAGATTTCATGACTAGAAGCTCAAAAGATGAAAACGCCATTTTTGTTTTTGTAAATTGAAATTTGCTATCGTAAATGTTAGCAACACCTCCGCCTTTGCGGGATGCACGGGGAATATGGTCACTAGTGTAACCAGGAGGTGAGGCCTCATTTAACACAGCAAATTCATCAGGCTTAAGCCATGTTTCAGTCAGGCCAATCACATCGAGATTATGATCAGTGATTAGTTCATTGACTATGACTGCCTTTGAAGTGAGGGATCTAACATTAAGTAACCCTATTTTGAGATGTGAGGTATCACGATCTCTTTCAATAATGGCAGGAATGGAGGAGGTCTTTATCCTAATAAGATTGCTAGGGTGAACACCGCCATGTTTAGTTTTGCCCAACCTAGGTCGAGGCACAGACACAGTCTCAATGGGTATGGCTGAGCTGACTACACTGACTGTGCTATTGGCAGACTCCACTAAGCTGGCAGGTTGGCTAACAGCCTGCTGCCTGGCCTGCACCCTATTTCACTGTGGGGCTAGAGGAGTTAGAGCCCTATCTATGTTGGTAGATAAGAGGAGAGCACCCCTCCAGCTAGGATGGAGTCCGTCACTCCTCAGCAGGTCAGGCTTGGTCCTGTTTGTGGGTGAGTCCCAGAAAGAGGGCCAATTATCCACAAATGTTATCTTTTGGGAGGGGCAGAAAACAGTTTTCAACCAGCGATTAAGTGCTGAGACTCTGCTGTAGAGCTCGTCACTTCCCCTAACTGGGAGGGGGGCCAGAGACAATTACTCGATGCCGACACATCTTTCTAGCTGATTTACAAGCTGAAGCTATGTTGCACTTGGTGACCTCTGACTGTTTCATCCTAACATCGTTGGTGCCGACGTGGATAACAATATCTCTATACTCTCTACACTCGCCAGTTTTAGCTTTAGCCAGCACCATCTTTAGATTAGCCTTAACGTCGGTAGCCCTGCCCCCTGGTAAACAGTGTATGATCGCTGGGTGATTCGTTTTAAGTCTAATACTGCGGGTAATGGAGTCGCCAATGACTAGGGTTTTCAATTTGTCAGAGCTAATGGTGGGAGCCTTCGGCGTCTCAGACCCCGTAACGGGAGGAGTAGAGACTAGAGAAGACTCAGACTCAGACTCCGACTCGCTACATAATGGGGAAAACCGGTTGAAGGTTTCTGTCGGCTGAATGAGCGACACCGGTTGAGCATTCCAACAGTATTTCCCTCCAGAAGCCATGAGAAAGTTGTCCGGCTGCGGGGACTGTGCGGGGGGATTTATACTAACGTTACTGTCTGTACTTACTGGTGGCACAGACGCTGTTTCTTCCTTTCCTACACTGAGATTACCCTTGCCTAACGATTGCGTCTGAAGCTGGGCTTGTAGCACAGCTATTTTCGCCGTAAGGCGATCGTTCTCCTGTATATTATGAGTACAGCGACTGCAATTAGAAGACATCATGTTAATGTTACTACTTAGCTTCGGCTGTTGAAGATGTTGATGAACCATGTCCAGATAAAGCGTCCGGAGTGAAAAAGTTGAATAAGGGAAAAAAGTTGCGATGGGAAAAAAGGAAAATAACGTAAAGTTGGCAGCTAAAACGCACAGGAAAATGACTCTTCTGTCTCGGGATAAACGTCCGGGGTGAAAAAAGTTTAACGAAAAAAGATGAGTGAGGACAAAACTAAAAAGTTGGTAAATTTGTTGAACACAAAGATTGATTAAACGTTTATTAAAAGTAAAACGTGAATAGTTTGGCAGGTAGCCAAGTAGCAACAAACAGCACAGCAGTACGGAGACAATGCGGAAGCGAGACGGAAGTCACGTCAAATCTCGTCAAATCTCGTAGATGGGTTAGCATCTTAATCTCTAGGAGACAGAACGCGTCTCCTTCCACACACACACACACACACACACGAATAAATATGCATGACACTTGAGCAGAATCCTCTTCTTTCCCCCAGTAAGCCTACGCCCTTCTCTTGTGCATCACTACAGGAAAGGACAGGGATTTACCATGCATGCACACTCTGACACACACACATGTTGTCCACACGTGTGCATGGGCAATTACACATTAAAGTGTAAATAAAGTGGCCCATAATAACAACAGGGTTGTTTTTCTATCCTGCGTCCATCCTCTAACAGATAACAGCAGTAAAAGCAGAAGAGTGCCCCCTGCTGGTGGGCCTAAGATCACAGCACCTGTTCGACACTGATTATTCTCAGTTCCCGCTCTATTAGGAGGGCTTTGAGCAGAGAGGAAGGGGTCAATAGCAGGTGAAGTAATGAACGGTGGTCCCAAACCTCAACGCATTGAGCAGCCAGGGAAGGTTAGGGGACTGGGGACCCGAAACCCGAGGCAATCCCTGGGATCAGAGGATGGTCTGCATAATCTTCCCCAGGCCTCTTGATGGATGACTGCGCTCAGCCAGCCAATGGACAACAGAGCCATTGAGATTAATCCAGCAATAAAAGGCCCATTATTCCTCCTCAAAATCACAGGTTCATTCTTTATAGCAAATGGTCTCTTTACTTGAAGCCTGTGCCTGCAATTAGGGATCCCCAAGCCATGCGTCATCATCAGCCTGATTGAGACGGAGCCCCTCTTGGCACCTACTGTATGATGAAATGTACGGTCTGGCCCAGCTAGCAGCCAGTCAGGCAGCCAGCCACAGGCAGCACCTACACCCACCAACCTGCTCTTAAATGTCTGTCAGCGTGCTCTCTGCCCTCCTATTCTGACATCTTAAATTAGCTCACTATAGCCCCCGCCATCACGGAGTAAAGTCTCTCAGAACGCGCCGGCGGTTAGGAGTCGGTAGGAATCATGGGAAGCCAGAGATGGATCCCACCACTGAACTCCACAGGGGCTTTGATTGCACTTCAGTGATTGTGGCATTTCTTTTTCATTGATTAAGCAGAGCTGTAACATTTTGAATGAAGTCTGGAGACATACACTAAAGGGCAAAAGTTTTAGAACACCTACTCATTCAAGGGTTTTTCTTTATTTTTCCTATTTTCTACATTGTAGAATAATAGTGAAGACATCAAAACTATGAAATAACACACATGGAATCATGTAGTAACCAAAAACATGTTAAACAAATCAAAATATATTTTATATTTGAGATTCTTCAAATAGCCACCCTTTGCCTTGATGACAGCTTTGCACACTCTTGGCATTCTCTCAACCAGCTTCATGAGGTAGTCACCTAGAATGCATTTCAATTAACAGGTGTGCCTTCTTAAAAGTTCATTTGGGGAATTTCTTTCCTTCTTAATGTGTTTGAGCCAATCAGTTGTGTTGTGACAAAGTAGGGGCGGGGGTATACAGAAGATAGCCCTATTTGGTAAAAGACCAAGTCCATATTATGGCAAGAACAGCTCAAATAAGCAAAGAGAAATGACAGCCCATCATTACTTTAAGACATGAAGGTCAGTCAATACGGAAAATGTCAAGAAGTTTGCAGTCGCAAAAACCATCAAGCGCTATGATGAAACTGGCTCTCCTGAGGAACGCCACAGGAATGGAAGACCCAGAGTTACCTCTGCTGCAGAGGATAAGTTCATTAGAGTTACCAGCCTCAGAAATTGCAGCCCAAATAAATGCTTCAGAGTTCAAGTAACAGACACATCTCAACATCAACTGTTCAGAGGAATCAGGCCTTCAGGGTCGAATTGTTGCAAAGAAACCACTACTAAAGGACACCAATAAGAAGAAGAGACTTATTTGGGCGTAGAAACACGATCAATGGACATTGGACCAGTGGAAATTTGTCCTTTGGACTGGAGTCAAAATGTGAGATTTTTGGTTCCAACCGCCATGTCTTTGTGAGACGCGGTGTGGGTGAACGGATGATCTCTGCATGTGTATTTTCCCACCGTAAAGCATGGAGGAGGAGGTGTTATGGTGTGGGGGTGCTTTGCTGGTGACACTGTCTGTGATATATTTAGAATTCAAGACACACTTAACCAGCATGGCTACCACAGCATTCTGCAGCAATACGCAATCCCATCTGGTTTGGGCTTAGTGGGACTATCATTTGTTTTTCAACAGGACAATGACCCAACACACCTCCAGGCTGTGTAAGGGCTATTTGACCAAGAAGGAGAGTGATTGAGTGCTGCATCAGATTACCTGCCCTCCACAATCCCCCGACCTCAACCAAATTGAGATGGTTTGGGATGAGTCTGACCGCAGAGTGAAGGAAAAGCAGCCAACAAGTGCTCAGCACATGTGGGAACTCCTTCAAGACTGTTGGAAAATCATTCCTGGTGAAGCTGGTTGAGAGCATGCCAAGATTGTGCAAAGCTGTCATCAAGGCAAAGGGTGGCTATTTGAAGAATCTCAAATATATTTTGATTTGTTTAACACTTTTTTGGTTACTACATGATTCCATATGTGTTATTTCATAGTTTTGATGTCTTCACTATTATTCTACAATGTAGAAAATAGTAAAAATAAAGAAAAACCATTGAATGAGTATGTGTTCTAAAACTTTTGACCGGTAGTGTACATTCGCCTTCATAATGTTAAAGAAATGTCCTATGGGGATTTTGTGTGTCATGGAAATATTACATGGCCTGACATAATCAATTAATACACTAGCTGCTAGTTTTGTTAATCATTCCAAGGTAATTTAGCAGATGCTTAGTGTCTATACCAAACACATGTTCAGTATGTGCCCAAATCTTAGGGCTGTCCCCGACTAAAACAAATCTTGGTTGATCCTGTTCTTTCAAACAATCGATTTGGTCGAACTGTTTAAACTTATTTTTCCATATATAGACTGATGTCCTGTCTATATAAAACCAACTACATATGCACTGAGCTTGTCTGATGCTTTAAGAACACTGTTTTATTATATAATTAAGACACAAATCACTCAAGAAAGAGTCCGATGGTCACACTGTGTTAAAAAAAAATGACACAGAGTGCCTGTGTGACTGGCGCACGTTGTCTCGCTCTCCTTCCTCCCTACTGCAGTGAAAAGTCACCAGAGCACAGCAAGTGTTTATTGCACTGACCATGCTGAAGCTGCAACAAAATTTCAGCCATTTAGTTTCTTACTTGTTTCTGACTGAAAAGTTCTGATTCCGAAATCCCTAATTTATTTAGGAAAAACATTCCTTATTCCCTCAACCCTTGCTCTCTTTATGTGAAACATGTAAGCATTGCATGCATGTGACCAATGGGGCCTGACTTATAGCCTATCGTAATCTCATCAATAAATTGGTTATCACAAACTCTGAACACAGTAACGTCGACAGCAAAATGGATGCGGAGGACGTGAAAAAGAAACTCGAAAACGGGTGAATGTTTACTGGTTGCTCAGTAGGGAAAGAGGAAGTCAGATCTGTGGAAGACACGTGACTTAGTTGTGGAAACTACTGGAGATCAAGAAAAAGTAGGGTATAGGAGCAAGCGTTGCATGAGCCTTTATTACAGCAGACTAAAAACAGTTGCATGCATTCGTGAATTGCGGTTTATTTATTGTTTAGGCTAATTATTCAAAGCTCTCTTTGTTATTTAATTTTAAAACAAAAATGCTTGATTGCATTTCAAAGCATGAATGTCTCGTATGCTGTGTGATGGCATGAACAAATGGATGAATGAATGATTGATTGATTGATACAGTAGCCTATATATTGAAATATAGGCCTTAGTAAATTAAGGGAATTAAGACTAATCAGGACGAGCTCTTAGGCCTACAGCTCGATGGTGGTTATACAAGGCTACTATACAAAGCTTACTAATGATAACCACATTACTTATTATTATAATGATGATCATAATAATAATTGTAATAATAACAATAAGAAGGATATCAAGAAAAAGGAGGGTATAGGAGCGAGAGCTGCGTGCATATTATGTGTGACAAACAGGTGCTGCTAGATTAGAATATTAAGTAATACCAGTCTGTTCTAATGAAAAATTATTACAGCAGAGCAAAGATTAAAAACAGCCAAACCTGTGAAATTGCTTTATCCAACATTTTGCCATTGCATGAGGAAAGGTGCTCATGGAATCAGTAGGCTATTAAACAAACAAACAAACAAACAAACAAACGGGCAACAAAAGCTAGATCTGTCTTATTTCTGTAGATATACAGAGCATTTGGAAAGTATTCAGACCCCTTGACCTTTTCCACATTTTGTTACGTTACAGTCTTATATTAAAATCGATTAAATTGTTTTTTTCCCCCTCATCAATCTACAGTCGTGGTCAAAAGTTTTGAGAATGACACAAATAATAAATTTCACAAAGTCTGCTGCCTCAGTTTTGATGATGGCAATTTGCATATCCTCCAGAATGTTATGAAGAGTGATCAGATGAATTGCAATTAATTGCAAAGTCCCTCTTTGCCATGAAAATGAACTTAATCCCAAAAAACCATTTCCACTGCATTTCAGCCCTGCCACAAAAGGACCAGCTGACATCATGCCAGTGATTCTCTTGTTAACACAGGTGAGAGTGTTGACGAGGACAAGGCTGGAGATCACTCTGTCATGCTGATTGAGTTAGAATAACAGACTGGAAGCTTTAAAAGGAGGGTGGTGCTTGAGATCATTGTTCTTCCTCTGTTAACCATGGTTACCTGCAAGGAAACACGTGCCGTCATCATTGCTTTGCACAAAAAGGGCTTCACAAGCAAGGATATTGCTGCTAGTCAGATTGCACCTAAATCAACCATTTATCAGATCGTCAAGAACTTCAAGGAGAGAGGTTCAATTGTTGTGAAGAAGGCTTCAGGGGGTCCAAGAAAGTCCAGCAAGCGCCAGGACGGTCTCCTAAAGTTGATTCAGCTGCGGGATCGGGGCACCACCAGTGCAGAGCTTGCTCAGGAATGGCAGCAGGCAGGTGTGAGTGCATCTGCATGCACAGTGAGGCGAAGACTTTTGGAGGATGGCGTGGTGTCAAGAAGGGCAGCGAGGAAGCCACTTCTCTCCAGGAAAAACATCAGGGACAGACTGATATTCTGCAAAAGGTACAGGGATTGGACTGCTGAGGACTGGGGTAAAGTCATTTTCTTTGATGAATCCCCTTTCCGATTGTTTGGGGCATCCGGAAAAAAGATTGTCCGGAGAAGACAAGGTGAGCGCTACCATCAGTCCTGTGTCATGTCAACATTAAAGCAACCTGAGAGCATTCATGTGTGGGGTTGCTTCTCAGCCAAGGGAGTGGGCTCACTCACAAATTTGCCTAAGAACACAGCCATGAATAAAGAATGGTACCAACACATCCTCCGAGAGCAACTTCTCCCAACCATCCAAGAACAGTTTGGTTATGAACAATGCCTTTTCCAGCATGATGGAGCACCTTGCCATAAGGCAAAAGTGATAACTAAGTGGCTCGGGGAACAAAACATCGAAATTGTGGGTCCATGGCCAGGAAACTCCCCAGACCTTATTCCCATTGAGAACTTGTGGTCAATCCTCAAGAGGCGGGTGGACAAACAAAAACCCACAAATTCTGAAAAACTCCAAGCATTGATTATGCAAGAATGGGCTGCCATCAGTTAGGATGTGGCCCAGAAGTTAATTGACAGCATGCTAGGGCGGATTGCAGAGGTCTTAAAAAAGAAGGGTCAACACTGCAAATATTGACTCTTTGCATAAACTTAATGTAATTGTCAATAAAAGCCTTTGACACTTATGGAATGCTTCTAATTATACTCCAGTATACCATAGTAATATCTGACAAAAATATCTAAAAACAATGAAGCAGCAAACTTTGTGAAGACCAATACTTGTGTCATTCTCAAAACTTCTAACCACGACTGTACACACAATACCTTATAATGACAAAGCAAAAACTAGAAATCTTTGCAAAAAAATAGATAAATAATTACAACTGAAATATCACATTTACATAAGTATTCAGACCCTTTACTCAGTACTTTGTTGCAGCACCTTTGGCAGCGATTACAGCCTCGAACCTCGACCAACAGCCTATCGACCAAACAATCGACCAGTCGACTAAATCGGGTCAGCCCTATGCCCAATACAAAAAACATATGTCCCACTGGGTAGAAACTGGTTGAATGAACAAAAAACATCTATGCTATGACGTTGAATCAATGTGGAAAACTGATTGCATTTGAAAAATGTCATCAACGTAAGGGTATTTCATATTTTTTTCACCCAACTTTTATCCAGTGACAATGGTGGCATTTTTTGTTGATTTCACATTGAATTCTCGTTAGTTGACAACTCAATCAAATGTAAATCCAAACTAGACGTTGAACTGATGTCTTTGCCCAGTGGGTTGTGACTGGCTATCAATGTATGCCAGGAATGTCTCTTGTTGCCCAGTAAGTTTCCTCTGTGACGTTGTCTGCTGTGTGAACTTGTACTCCTGCATACATGATGAGCATCCTTCCTGGATAGACGGCATCCTGAATTGACAGATATATCTGGCCAGCCTGTCACTATACTAGCCAAGCAAATGCCAGATTGTCAGATTGCAGACGCTCACCAAGGCATCTGCTCCTTTGATTTTCATTTGTTTATTTCATTTCACACACCGCACAGGCAGAAATCAATTCCTACCCAAATGTCATTTGGATGCAGGTGGAATGGTAAATGATGTGGAGCTCTGCATATCGGCTTGAATATTTGTGCGTGTACACAACCATTTTTTCTCCTGTCGATGGTAGGCAGCTAGCCTTTATTCTGAACGACTCTGTATAGGCTAGTCCTCCATTTTGTACTGTACTGCTGTATATACAGTGGGGAAAAAAAGTATTTAGTCAGCCACCAATTGTGCAAGTTCTCCCACTTAAAAAAATGAAAGAGGCCTGTAATTTTCATCATAGGTACACGTCAACTATGACAGAAAAAAGGAGGGGGGAAAATGTAGGATTTTTTATGAATTTATTTGCAAATTAGTGTGGAAAATAAGTATTTGGTCAATAACAAAAGTTTCTCAATACTTTGTTATATACCCTTTGTTGGCAATGACACAGGTCAAAAGTTTTCTGTAAGTTTTCACAAGGTTTTCACACACTGTTGCTGTTTTTTTTGGCCCATTCCTCCATGCAGATCTCCTCTAGAGCAGTGATGTTTTGGGGCTGTCGCTGGGCAACACGGACTTTCAACTCCCTCCAAAGATTTTCTATGGGGTTGAGATCTGGAGACTGGCTAGGCCACTCCAGGACCTTGAAATGCTTCTTACGAAGCCACTCCTTCGTTGCCCGGGCGGTGTGTTTGGGATCATTGTCATGCTGAAAGACCCAGCCACGTTTCATCTTCAATGCCTTGCTGATGGAAGGAGGTTTTCACTCAAAATCTCACAATACATGGCCCCATTCATTCTTTCCTTTACACGGAACAGTCGTCCTGGTCCCTTTGCAGAAAAACAGCCCCAAAGCATGATGTTTCCACCCCCATGCTTCACAGTAGGTATGGTGTTCTTTGGATGCAACTCAGCATTCTTTGTCCTCCAAACACGACGAGTTGAGTTTTTACCAAAAAGTTCTATTTTGGTTTCATCTGACCATATGACATTCTCCCAATCCTCTTCTGGATCATCAAAATGCACTCTAGCAAACTTCAGACGGGCCTGGACATGTACTGGCTTAAGCAGGGGGACACGTCTGGCACTGCAGGATTTGAGTCCCTGGCGGCGTAGTGTGTTACTGATGGTAGGCTTTGTTACTTTGGTCCTAGCTCTCTGCAGGTCATTCACTAGGTCCCCCGTGTGGTTCTTGGATTTTTGCTCACCGTTCTTGTGATCATTTTGACCCCACGGGGTGAGATCTTGCATGGAGCCCCAGATCGAGGGAGATTATCAGTGGTCTTGTATGTCTTGCATTTCCTAATAATTGCTCCCACAGTTGATTTCTTCAAACCAAGCTGCTTACCTATTGCAGATTCAGTCTTCCCAGCCTGGTGCAGGTCTACAATTTTGTTTCTGGTGTCCTTTGACAGCTCTTTGGTCTTGGCCATAGTGGAGTTTGCAGTGTGACTGTTTGAGGTTGTGGACAGGTGTATTTTATACTGATAACAAGTTCAAACAGGTGCCATTAATACAGGTAACGAGTGGAGGACAGAGGAGCCTCTTAAAGAAGAAGTTACAGGTCTGTGAGAGCCAGAAATCCTGCTTGTTTGTAGGTGACCAAATACTTATTTTCCACCATAATTTGCAAATAAATTCATTAACAATCCTACAATGTGATTTTCTGGAAAAAATAATCTCAATTTGTCTGTCATAGTTGACGTGTACCTATGCTGAAAATTACAGGCCTCTCTCATATTTTTAAGTGGGAGAACTTGCACAATTGGTGGCTGACTAAATAGTTTTTTCCCCCACTATATAATACATTGAGGCAACATATAAGCCTGTACCTCTCTGGCCATAACTCCAGCTCCCAATTAACTGCTCCCCACTGCTCGGCTGAGCAAGATCTATGTGTTTTCATGTTAGTGTTTGTTCGCCTGGGACTCTATGCTTTATGTTTTCCTGGGCCTGCCACCCCGAGCAGTGCTCTCCCTCTCTCCCTATAGAGTTCCCACTGAGTGACTCATTCTGTCCGTCTCAGCATGGCGAACACACAGGCACCAGTCATACAGTGCGAAATGGCTGGAATTACAGAGTGTCCATTGTCTGTTTGGGAACTGGAACGGGGCCGTCACATCTCTCTACACCTCCTACCCACTCCGCACTCCTCTGTCGACTTATTTAATTTCCTGTCCATTAAATATGCATTAGGATTTAGGCTGAATAATGAATGAGGTACAGTTGAAAAGTGCTGTAGGAACACAGAGTGAGATCTGCCTGGTACCCAAAGACAAGGCACCTCAACTCACCGTTGCATGTAGCCCTCTCACTACTTCAGCCCACAGCCCCCCGCAAGCCCTCAAACAACTAACCAGAGAGGAAACAAAAGGGGCAGGTAAACATCTGCAGGGGGTTACCCACGCCCCTGCTCTCGCAGTGCAGCCTTTTCAACATTCATAGGCACATTAAAAAATAATAATGTTAGGTCAACCCACTCTCCATATGAGGTATCCAGCTGGGTTTGCCATGCATTAAACGCTAGATAGCGTAACTGTTCTGCATAATTAATTTAAAAGACGTATTTTGCTGAACATGACATTTTCGCATGACGTATTCCATTTAGTTATTGTTGACGAAAATAAAGTGATCTCCAAAAGTATTAGGACAGTGACACATTTGTTGTTGTTTTGGCTCTGTACTCCAGCACTTTGGATTACAGGCACACAAATATCATACCCACAAAACATGCTAACCTCTCACCATTACAATAACAGGGGAGGTTAGCATTTCAAATGTGTCACTGTCCCAATACCTTTGTAGCTCACTGTATATGTGACTAGTTTCAGGAAACTAGTAGTATGTCGCATGTCAGTACTTCACAGGAGCGGTATTTGAATGTGAACATTAGTTTTGTTTGTAGGTGACCAAATACTTATTTTCCATACTTAATTTCCACTATAATTTGCAAATAAATTCATTAAAAATCCTACAATGTGATTTTCTGGATAATTTTTTCTCAATTTGTCTGTCATAGTTGACGTGTACCTATGATGAAAATGACAGGCCTCTCTCATCTTTTTAAGTGGGAGAACTTGCACAATTGGTGGCTGACTAAATACTTTTTTCCCCCACTGTACATACACACACATACATACATACATACATACATACATACATCCATACATATCCTATAAAAAAAAAGATATTCCCCTTTATTAGTTTCCAACCCCGCCACCCTTTCCCGATCCACTTACCTAGAAAAAAAGGTATTTGATCCCCTGCTGATTTTGTACGTTTGCCCACTGACAAAGACATGATCAGTCTATAATTTTAATGGTAGGTTTATTTGAACAGTGAGAGACAGAATAACAACAACAAAAATCCAGAAAAACGCATGTCAAAAATGTTATGAATTGATTTGCATTTTAATGAGGGAAATAAGTATTTGACCCCTCTGCAAAACATGACTTAGTACTTGGTGGCAAAACCCTTGTTGGCAATCACAGAGGTCAGACGTTTCTTGCAGTTGGCCACCAGGTTTGCACACATCTCAGGAGGAATTTTGTTCCACTCCTATTTGCAGATCTTCTCCAAGTCATTAAGGTTTCGAGGCTGATGTTTGGTAACTCGAACCTTCAGCTCCCTCCACATATTTTCTATGGGATTAAGGTCTGGAGACTGGCTAGGCAACTCCAGGACCTTAATGTGCTTCTTCTTGAGCCACTCCTTTTTTGCCTTGGCCGTGTGTTTTGGGTCATTGTCATGCTGGAATACCCATCCACAACCCATTTTCAATGCCCTGGCTGAGGGAAGGATGTTCTCACCCAAGATTTGATGGTACATGGCCCCGTCCATCGTCCCTTTGATGAGGTGAAGTTGTCTTGTCCCCTTAGCAGAAAAACACCCCCAAAGCATAATGTTTCCACCTCCATGTTTGATGGTGGGGATGATGTTTTTGGGGTCATAGGCAGCATTCCTCCTCCTCCAAACACGGCGAGTTGAGTTGATGCCAAAGAGCTCCATTTTGGTCTCATCTGACCACAACACTTTCACCCAGTTCTCCTCTGAATCATTCAGATATTCATTGGCAAACTTCAGACGGCCCTGTATATGTGCTTTCTTGAGCAGGGGGACCTTGCGGGCGCTGCAGGATTTCAGTCCTTCACGGCGTAGTGTGTTACCAATTGTTTTCTTGGTGACTATGGTCCCAGCTGCCTTGAGATCATTGACAAGATCCTCCCGTGTAGTTCTGGGCTGATTCCTCTCCGTTCTCATGATCATTGCAACTCCACAAGGTGAGATCTTGCATGGAGCCCCAGGCCGAGGGAGATTGACAGTTCTTTTGTTTCTTCCATTTGCGAATAATCACACCAACTGTTGTCAACTTCTCACCAAGCTGCTTGGCGATGGTCTTGTAGCCCATTCCAGACTTTTTTAGGTCTACAATCTTGTCCCTGACATCCTTGGAGAGCTCTTTGGTCTTGGCCATGGTGGAGAGTTTGGAATCTGATTGATTGATTGCTTCTGTGTACAGGTGGCTTTTATACAGATAACAAGCTGAGATTAGGAGCACTCCCTTTAAGAGTGTGATCATAATCTCAGCTCGTTACCTGTATAAAAGACACCTGGGAGCCAGAAATCTTTCTGATTGAGAGGGGGTCAAATACTTATTTCCCTCATTAAAATGCAAATCAATTCATAACATTTTTGACATGCGTTTTTCTGGATTTTTTTGTTGTTATTCTGTCTCTCACTATTCAAATAAACCTACCATTAAAATTATTGACTGATCATTTCTTTGTCAGTGGGCAAACGTACAAAATCAGCAGGGGATCAAATACATTTTTCCCTCACTGTAGCACATGACCCATCAATTTAGACAAGTGTGTCGGGTAAGCGTCATCTAATAATGATATATAAAATATTTGTATCTGTACACTTTCTGTTTTTGTATTGCTACAATGCATATACAGTGGGGAAAAAAAGTATTTAGTCAGCCACCAATTGTGCAAGTTCTCCCACTTAAAAAGATGAGAGATGCCTGTAATTTTCATCATAGGTACACGTCAACTATGACAGACAAATTGAGAAAATAAAATCCAGAAAATCACATTGTAGGATTTTTAATGAATTTATTTGCAAATTATGGTGGAAAATAAGTATTTGGTCACCTACAAACAAGCAAGATTTCTGGCTCTCACAGACCTGTAACTTCTTCTTTAAGAGGCTCCTCTTTCCTCCCCTCGTTACCTGTATTAATGGCACCTGTTTGAACTTGTTATCAGTATAAAAGACACCTGTCCACAACCTCAAACAGTCACACTCCAAACTCCACTATGGCCAAGACCAAAGAGCTGTCAAAGGACACCAGAAACAAAATTGTAGACCTGCACCAGGCTGGGAAGACTGAATCTGCAATAGGTAAGCAGCTTGGTTTGATGAAATCAACTGTGGGAGCAATTATTAGGAAATGGAAGACATACAACACCACTGATAATCTCCCTCGATCTGGGGCTCCATGCAAGATCTCACCCCATGGGGTCAAAATGATCACAAGAACGGTGAGCAAAAATCCCAGAACCACACGGGGGGACCTAGTGAATGACCTGCAGAGAGCTGGGACCAAAGTAACAAAGCCTACCATCAGTAACACACTACGCCGCCAGGGACTCAAATCCTGCTGTGTCCCCCTGCTTAAGCCAGTACATGTCCAGACCCGTCTGAAGTTTGCTAGAGTGCATTTGGATGATCCAGAAGAGGATTGGGAGAATGTCATATGGTCAGATGAAACCAAAATATAACTTTTTGGTAAAAACTCAACTCGTCGTGTTTGGAGGACAAAGAATGCTGAGTTGCATCCCAAGAACACCATACCTACTGTGAAGCATGGGGGTGGAAACATCATGCTTTGGGGCTGTTTTTCTGCAAAGGGACCAGGACGACTGATCCGTGTAAAGGAAAGAATGAATGGGGCCATGTATCGTGAGATTTTGAGTGAAAACCTCCTTCCATCAGCAAGGGCATTGAAGATGAAACGTGGCTGGGTCTTTCAGCATGACAATGATCCCAAACACACCGCCCGGGCAACGAAGGAGTGGCTTCGTAAGAAGCATTTCAAGGTCCTGGAGTGGCCTAGCCAGTCTCCAGATCTCAACCCCATAGAAAATCTTTGGAGGGAGTTGAAAATCCGTGTTGCCCAGCGACAGCCCCAAAACATCACTGCTCTAGAGGAGATCTGCATGGAGGAATGGGCCAAAATACCAGCAACAGTGTGTGAAAACCTTGTGAAGACTTACAGAAAACGTTTGACCTGTGTCATTGCCAACAAAGGGTATATAACAAAGTATTGAGAAACTTTTGTTATTGACCAAATACTTATTTTCCACCATAATTTGCAAATAAATTCATTACAAATCCTACAATGTGATTTTCTGGAATTTCTTTTCTCATTTTGTCTGTCATAGTTGACGTGTACCTATGATGAAAATTACAGGCCTCTCTCATCTTTTTAAGTGGGAGAACTTGCACAATTGGTGGCTGACTAAATACTTTTTTTCCCCACTGTATGCAAGTAACCACTCCACTGTATCGTTTACACCTTCTGTATCCTATGTATGTGACAAATAAACTTAAGATTTTATTTGATATAGCGTGTGTTTAGCACATGGCCTCACGTGAATCCTTAAAGAGATGGGTGGGGCTAAGGCTTAAGAGGGTGTGAACGATGTTGAATGGGTGTTGACAAAGAGCTCTCTAGTAGGTGTACCAAAACATTCAAGGGCCAATTTCTCAAAAGTGCGGTTCTGCCCACACATCTTCTATAGGATTGAGGTCAGGGCTTTGTGATGGCCACTCCAATACCTTGACTTTGTTGTCCTTAAGCCATTTTGCAACAACTTTGGAAGTATGCTTGGGGTCATTGTCCATTTGGAAGACCCATTTGCGACCAAGCTTTAACTTCCTGACTGATGTCTTGAGATGTTGCTTCAATATATCCACATAATTTTCCTTCCTCATGATGCCATCTATTTTGTGAAGTGCACCAGTCCCTCCTGCAGCAAAGCACCCCCACAACATGATGCTGCCACCCCCATGCTTCACGGTTGGGATGGTGTTCTTCAGGTTGCAAGCAACCCCCGTTTTCCTCCAAACATAACGATGGTCATTATGGCCAGACAGTTCTATTTTTGTTTAATCAGACCAGAGGACTTTTCTCCAAAAAAGTACGATCTTTGTTCCCATATGCAGTTGCAAACCGTAGTCTGGCTTTTTTATGTCGGTTTTGGAGCAGTGGCTTCTTCCTTGCTGTGCGGCCTTTCAGGTTATGACGATATAGGCTATTCTTCATGTGGAGAACCCACCCCTGGGATTCCACCATTAGATTGAGAAGTGAGGTCTGCGGAGAGAAATGAACAAAGACCATTACTTTGGAGAATTCCAGTCTCAATGCTATTTGATGAAGATAAAGCAAAGTGTTGAAAATCAATAACGTGCTCGATACGTCCCCAAAAGCATTGACCATGGGATCCCTGCATCTGCGATCATTTGAGTTGCAGGCTGAATGTTGAGACACCTCACTTTCAATGCCATTGAAGCAGCAAACAGTAGTGTGAAATGAATGAAACAATTTGTCATGGTTGAATAATACCACCTGAAGTGTTATCAGAAACCTATATGGGTGAAAGTGGTGTTCTGAACTACAGTGTATAAATCTGGCCACTCGTGGTTTGTGTGCTGACTTAATGGGATCCAATGATGTAGGCCTAGGATATATTGGTGGGATATTATTGTAATGCCGTTTTAACCGGCTCCTAACCAATTGAGTGTGTTCTTTCGCGCTATTTGTAATTTATTTTATAAATAATGTTTCTGCCACCGTCTCTTATGACTGAAAAGAGCTTCTGGATATCAGGACATCGATTACTCACCTCGTACTGAACAAATATTTTTTATTTAACGAGTCAGGCACAAAGGATTTACTTCAGACACCCTACAAGGCACAAATCCCAGTCATTCGCATGAAAAAGAGACAGAGATATCGGGGACATAGGTCGGGGTGCCTTGTAAGGATCCGACGGCGAGTGGGTAATCTGCCTCTACCATCAGTCCTATTAGCCAACGTACAATCATTGGATAAGAAAATCGATGAGCTCCGATCAAGAATATCCTACCAACGGGACATTAAAAACTGTAATATCTTTTGTTTCACCAAGTCGTGGCTGAACGACGACATGGATAACATACAGCTGGCGGGGTTCACGGTGCATCAGCAAGATCGAACAGCTGCCTCCGGTAAGACAGGGGGTGGCGGTGTGTATATTTGTAAATAACAGCTTTATGATGAAATCTAATATTAGGAAGGTTTTGCTCACCTGAGGTAGAGTATCTCATGATAAGCTGTAGACCACACTATCTACCAAGAGAGTATTCATCTATATTTTTCGTAACTGTCTATTTACCACCACAAACCGATGCTGGCACTAAGAGCGCACTCAACGAGCTGTATAAGGCCATTAGCAAACAAGAAAATGCTCATCCAGAGGCGGCGCTCCAAGTGGCCAGGGACTTTAATGCAGCCAAACTTAAATCTGTTTTACCTCATTTCAAACAGCATGTTAAATGTGCAACCAGAGGAAAAGAAACTTTGGGACACCATAACTCCTCACACAGAGATGCGTACTAAGCTCTCCCTCACCCTCCATTTGGCAAATCTGACCATAATTATATCCTCCTGATTCCTGCTTACAAGCAAAAACTAAAGCAGGGAGTACCAGTGACTCGCTCAATACAGAAGTGGTCAGATGACACAAATGCTAAGCTACAGGACTGTTATGCTAGCACAGACTGGAATATTCTTCAGAGGGCATTGAGGAGTACACCACATCAGTCACTGGCTTCATCAATAAGTGCATTGATGACGTCGTCCCCACAGTGACCGTACGTACATACCCCAACCAGAAGCCATGGATTACAGGCAACATCCGCACTGAGCTAAAAAGTAGAGCTGCCGCTTTCAAGGAGTGGGACTCTAACCCGGATGCTTATAAGAAATCCCGCTATGCCCTCCGACGAACCATCAAACAGGCAAAGCGTCAATACAGGATTGAATCATTCTACACTGGCTCCGACGCTCGTCGGATGTGGCAGGGCTTGCAAACTATTACAGACTACAAAGGGAAGCACAGCCGCGAGCTGCCCAGTGACACGAGCTTACCAGACGAGCTAAATTACTTCTATGCTCGCTTCGAGGCAAGCAACACTGAAGCATGCATGAGGGCATCAGCTGTTCCGGACGACTGTGTGATCACGCTCTCTGTAGCCGATGTGAGTAAGACCTTTAAACAGGTCGACATTCACAAGGCCACAGGGCCAGACGGATTACCAGGACGTGTACTCCGAGCATGTGCTGACCAACTGGCAAGTGTCTTCAATGACATTTTCAACCTGTCCCTGACTGAGTCTGTAATACCAACATGTTTCAAGCAGACCACCATAGTCCCTGTGCCCAAGAACACTAAGGTAACCTGCCTAAATGACTACAGACCCATAGCACTCACGTCTGTAGCCATGAAGTGCTTTGAAAGGCTGGTAATGGCTCACATCAACACCATTATCCCAGAAACCCTAGACCCACTCCAATTTGCAAACCGCCCCAACAGATCCACAAATTATGCAATATCTATTGCACTCCACACTGCCCTTTCCCACCTGGACAAAAGGAACACCTACGTGAGAATGCTATTCATTGACTACAGTTCAGCGTTCAACACCATAGTGCCCTTATAGCTCATCACTAAGCTAAGGACCCGGGGACTAAACACTTCCCTCTGCAACTGGATCCTGGACTTCCTGACAGGCCACCTCCAGGTGGTAAGGGTAGGTAACAACACATCTGCCACGCTGATTCTCAACATGGCGGCCCCTAAGTGGTGTGTGCTCAGTCCCCTCCTGTTCTCCCTGTTCACCCATGACTGCATGGCCAAGCACGTCTCCAACACCATCATTAAGTTTGCAGACGACACAACCGTGGTAGGCCTGATCACCGACAACGATGAGACAGCCTATAGGGAGGAGGTCAGAGACCTGGCCGTGTGGTGCCAGGATAACAACCTCTCCCTCAAGGTGGAGATGATTTTGGACTACAGGAAAAGTAGGACCGATCATGCCCCCATTCTCATCGATGGGCTGTAGTGGAACAGGTTGAGAACATCAAATTCCTTGGTGTCAATATCACCAACAAACTATCATGGTCCAAACACACCAAGACAGTCGTGAAGAGGGCACGACGAATCTCTTCCCCCTCAGGAGACTGAAAAGATTTGGCATGGGTCCTCAGATCCTCAAAGTTCTACAGCTGCACCATCAAGAGCATCCTGATTGGTTGCATCACCGCCTGGTATGGCAACTGCTCGGCCTCCGACCGCAAGGCACTAAAGAGGGTAGTGCGTACGGCCAAGTACGTCATTGGTGCCAAGATTCCTGCCATCCAGGACCTCTATACCAGGCGGTGTCAGAGGAAGGCCCTAAAATTGCCAAAGACTCCAGCCACCCTAGTCATACACTGTTCTCTCTGCTACCGCACGGCAAGCGGTACCGGAGCGCCAATTCTAGGTCCAAAATGCTTCTTAACAGCTTCCACCCCCAAGCCCCCCCCATCCCCTCTTTTTACGCTGCTGCTACTCTCTGTTGATTATCTATGCATAGACACTTTACCTCTACCTACATGTACATATTACCTCAATTACACTGTACCAGTACCCCCTGTATATAGCCTCGATACTGTTATTTTACTGCTGCTCTTTAATTATTTGCTATTTTTCTATTTCAATTTTTTATTTCAATTTTTCACTCAACGCTTATTTTTCTTAAAACTGCATTGTTGGTTAAGGGCTTGTAAGTAAGCATTTCACTGTAAGGTCTACACCTGTTGTATTCGGCACATGTGACAAATACAATTTGATTTGATTTGTTATACAACGGGTGGCTCTAATCCAGGAAGCTAATTGGTTAAAACCGCATTCCAGCTGGTGTACAGTGGAGAAAAAAAGTATTTAGTTAGCCACCAATTGTGCAAGGTTTCCCACTTAAAAAGATGAGAGAGGCCTGTAATTTTCATCATAGGTACACGTCAACTATCACAGACAAAATGAGATTTTTTTTCTCCAGAAAATCACATTGTAGGATTTTTAATGAATATATTTGCAAATTATGGTGGAAAATAAGTATTTGGTCAATCACAAAAGTTTCTCAATACTTTGTTATATACCCTTTGTTGACAATGACACAGGTCAAACGTTTTCTGTAAGTCTTCACAAGGTTTTCACACACTGTTGCTGATATTTTGGCCCATTCCTCCATGCAGATCTCCTCTAGAGCAGTGATGTTTTGGGGCTGTCGCTGGGCAACACAGACTTTCAACTCCCTCCAAAGATTTTCTATGGGGTTGAGATCTGGAGACTAGCTAGGCCACTCCAGGACCTTGAAATGCTTCTTACGAAGCCACTCCTTTGTTGGCCGGGCGTTGTGTTTGGGATCATTGTCATGCTGAAAGACCCAGCCACGTTTCATCTTCAATGCCCTTGCTGATGGAAGGAGGTTTTCACTCAAAATCTCACGATACATGGCCCCATTCATTATTTCCTTTACACGGATCAGTCGTCCTGGTCCCTTTGCAGAAAAACAGCCCCAAAGCATGATGTTTCCACCCCCATGCTTCACAGTAGGTATGGTGTTCTTTGGATGCAACTCAGCATTCTTTGTCCTCCAAACACGACGAGTTGAGTTTTTACCAAAAAGTTATATTTTGGTTTCATCTGACCATATGACATTCTCCCAATCCTCTTCTGGATCATCCAAATGCACTCTAGCAAACTTCAGACGGGCCTGGACATGTACTGGCTTAAGCAGGGGGACACGTCTAAGGCACTGCAGGATTTGAGTCCCTGGCGGCGTAGTGTGTTACTGATGGTAGGCTTTGTTACTTTGGTCCCAGCTCTCTGCAGGTCATTCACTAGGTCCCCCCGTGTGGTTCTGGGATTTTTGCTCACCGTTCTTGTGATAATTTTGACCCCACGGGGTGAGATCTTGCGTGGAGCCCCAGATTGAGGGAGAATATCAGTGGTCTTGTATGTCTTCCATTTCCTAATAATTGCTCCCACAGTTGATTTCTTCAAACCAAGCTGCTTACCTATTGCAGTCTTCCCAGCCTGGTGCAGGTCTACAATTTTGTTTCTGGTGTCCTTTGACAGCTCTTTGGTCTTGGCCATAGTGGAGTTTGGAGTGTGACTGTTTGAGGTTGTGGACAGGTGTCTTTTATACTGATAACAAGTTCAAACAGGTGCCATTAATACAGGTAACGAGTGGAGGACAGAGGAGCCTCTTAAAGAAGAAGTTACAGGTCTGTGAGAGCCAGAAATCTTGCTTGTTTGTAGGTGACCAAATACTTATTTTCCACCATAATATGCAAATAAATTCATAAAAAATCCTACAATGTGATTTTCTGGTGAAAGAAAATCTCAATTTGTTTGTCATAGTTGACGTGTACCTATGATGAAAATTACAGGCCTCTCTCATCTTTTTAAGTGGGAGAACTTGCACAATTGGTGGCTGACTAAATACTTTTTTTCCCCACTGTATATTCCACAAGTTACCACCAATGTATGACGTTAAAATGCCTATTTACTCTGTTCCATCTGACTGCACAATCCACTGTCTCATCAGCCCAGCCAGGCAATTTATGAACTTGATCTCCACTATAAAAAGCATCTACAGATTATCTCATTTCTTTTAGACTAACATTTAGTTTTCATCAGCAGAGATTTGTATAAATGTTTTTGCCTGTCTCTCCGACATTTGAAACATTGTTTCAATATTCAAATTTCATCTCCAGCTGTCACATAGTAATGAACGTGTCGGGAGTCTGGATGAGACAGACAGGCAGGCAGCTTTTCTCAGCCAGTCAAAATCATGAATCAGCATCATTTTATGGATATATGAAGAAATTTCAATAGAAAACAGGTCAAACGAAACGAAGTGCAGCTAGTTTGCAGTCTTTCCAGCTTCAGTTTGAAGTGATTATGTTAGTTGTGGTGTTGGCTAGATCCTCTGAACAACAGTGACCTTACGAGAGAGCACATTTTCTTTGCCAGGTGAAATCGCGCATCATTAGCTCATTGTTATGGATGTATCCAAATAAATGTCACTAGAAAACAGCTTAATAACCTCTTAAGGATCGCACCCTTTTTCAATTTTCGCCTAAAATAACATACCCAAATCTAACTGCCTGTAGCTCAGGACTTGAAGCAAGGATATGCATATTCTTGATACCATTTGAAAGGAAACACTTTGAAGTTTGTGGAAATGTGAAATTAATGTAGGAGAATATAACACATTAGAGCTGGTAAAAGATAATACAAACAGAAAAACATGCGTTTTCTATTAATTTTTTTGTTCAATCATCTTTGAAATGCAAGAGAAAGGCCACAATATAATATTGCAGTTTAGGCGCAATTTAGATTTTGGCACTAGATGGGAGCAGTGTGTGTGCAAAGTTTCAGATTGATCCAGTGAAGCATTGCAATACTGGACTATTTTGTATCAAGTCTGCCCAAATGTGCCGAATTGGTCAATTGATACATTTCAAGTACATAACTATAGAGAACATACAAAAATGATATGGTAATACAAAATGTAAGTTTACACACTCCCAGGAATGTCATACATAATGGATCATTAGCTTATACACTAACTTTCACACATCTAGATGGCCGGGCGGGGTGGGTGTGGAGCCAGAGACAGCAGGGGTTCAAACTGTAGAACCCAATTCCTAGATTTGAATATAAAAATGGATTTTATAAACAAAACTATGCTACATTATATCTCTCTTAGGATGACAAATCAGAGCAAGATTACTGAATGTAAGTAGATGATTTACCTTCAGAGGTGAATGTATCAAACCAGTTGCCGTGCTGTTTTTTGTTGTTGTGCACTCTCCTCAAACAATGGCATGGTATTTTTCACTGTAATGGCTACTGTAAATTGGACAATGCAGTTAGATTAACAAGAATTTAAGCTTTCTGCCCATATAAGACATGTCTATGTCCTGGAAAGTTTGCTGTTACTTACAACAGTCATGCTAATCACATCCGTATACAGGACACCGTTCCCATAGAGGTTAAACATATGCAAATGCAGCTACTTTGTTGTTATTCTGGCTGCACTGTTTGACATGACTGTAAGTTAGCCGTAGTTGGCTAGCTAGCAAGCAAGGGATAAGAACGTTGCCAGCCAGTATGGCAATAGAACATTTAGAGGGGGGTAGAAGGATTACTTTATCCTATCCCAGGTATTCCAGGTATCTAGCAAGCCCCTAACAAACCCAGTTTCGCATATCCATGTAAACTGACTATTGATCCAGGCAGGGGATGCACAGACCTTTCAGGAGGCAGGTGCTCAAAATGAAAAAGACAGAAATTCATACCATACCAAATGCCTCTGTAGAGAATTGTTTTATATAATTGAGCATAGCCCTATTTATTTCTGCAACAACACACTCACTCATCACAAATTGTAAGCAAGCTAGTTACGGTGCCTCCTAAACACATGATTGACATCGGGAAAAGAGGGTGGGCTATCAGCTGATTATTTTAGATTGATAATTGATGTAAATCTGCTTGTTAGCTAGCTTGATTTATTTTACTGATTTTGATTTATCTTCAATGCACGTATCAAATAATAACCTTCATAATAAAATATAATATTAATAAACTCATGATATAGAGTGAGTATAAAAAAACATTAAGAACACCTGCTCTTTCCATGACATAGCCTGACCAGGTGAAATCAGGTGAAAGTTATGATCCCTTATTGATGTCACTTGTTAAATCCACGTCAATCAGTGTAGATGAAGGGGAGGAGAGGTTAAAGAAGGATTATGGGTAGTGGCTTGTGTGGATATTTTAGTATATGGTGTTTAGCTAGACTGTAGACTACCTGTGTTGCTGCTGCCCTGACACATGTGCAACTCCCAACTGAAGAAGGGATGGAGTTGGGTCGGAGGGTTGTTGATGCAGCCACTCCTCTCAATGTACAGGGGAATCAAATGTACATTTAGGGGAATTGTATAAGGTATTTTTCAAAATATTTTCAATATTATTAATTTCCATGTCATCTCTATGCCTGGAATTCCCCTTGTCCGCAACAAAGGATCCCAATTTCAAACTCTCCAAAAAAGTGTTTACAATTCTAAAAACAGACAATAATGGATATTAACTGAAAAATGATTCAGTGACTTTAAATAATATTTATCTCAAAACTGTGATTCCGGAGATTTGGTCAACTCTGTCAGATTTGTCTAAAATCCTAAATTAATCAGGAATGAGCAGGGTGTCACGCCCTGACTCAGGGGACTCTTATATGTTGAGTCAGGGTGTGGTGTTGTATGTTGTGTTTTCTATGTTTCAGTCTAGGTGTTGTAGTTCTGTGTTTGGCCGGGTGTGATTCCCAATCAGAGACAGCTGTCGCTCGTTGTCTCTGATTGGGGATCACACTTAGGCAGCCTGTTGGCATGCATTAGTTGTGGGATCTTGTTCCGGTTTGAGGCTTGTATTGTGTTTAGCCTTAGGACTTCACGGTTCGTTCGTTCGTTCGTTTGTTTAAATAAACATGTACGCATTTCACGCTGCTCCTTGGTCTGACCCGTCCTTAAACGAACGTGACACAGGGTCAGCTATACCATAAGGACCCCTTATTTATGTCCTCATTACATGTAGTGCAACAAGACCACCATTGTCTGTAAAGTTCTCTACTTTTGATAGATTTAAACAAACAATATTGGAATCACCATAGTCACAACCATAAACTGTCAACTCCATCTGCCTGATAGATTAAGATAGAATCTGAGTTTTGGTACAAATATGTTACATTTAATTAGGTTTTAGAGTCATAAAGCAACTGAGGAAAATTGCTACTGTGTATTGATTTTTGTCAACACCGTAAAACATCAACTCCATCAGAGTGCTGAAAGATCTGACAGAATGGTTGTGTTTTATTGGCAGTGGTGTAAAGTACTTAAGTAAAACATACTTTAAAGTACTACTTAAGTTTTTTTGGGGGAGTATCAGTACTTTACTTTACTATTTATATATTTTTTAACTTTAACTTTTACTCCACTACATTCCTAAATAAAATATGTACTTTTTACTCCCATACATTGTTCCTGACAACCAAAAGTACTTGTTACATTTTGAATGCTCAGGCAGGACAGCAATATGGTTCAACTCACGCACCTATCAATATAACGTGTTGTCATCCTCTGATCTGGCGGACACACGAAAAACAAATACTGTGTTTTGTAAATTATGTCTGAGTGTTGGAGTGTGCCCGTCTGTCCGTAAAAAAAGTAATTAAATTGTGCCATCTGGTTTGCTTAAAATAAGGAATTTCATGTATAGCATTTACTTTTTACTTTTACTCAAGTATGGAAATTGTCTACTTTTTCCACCGCTGTACCTAATTACATTTAAAACCAGATACTTTTAGACTTTTACTCAAGTAGTATTTTACTGGGTGACTTTCACTTTTACCGGAGTCATTTTCTATTAAGGTATCTTTACTTTTACTCAAGTATGACAATTGAGTACTTTTTCCACCACTGTTTATTGGGGATTTTCGAATGAATCATTTTCCATATTTTAAAAATGTTTGTATTTAACTTTTATTTGTAGAGGTACAAATATGCCTGTCGTGAGTATCTGTTGTCAACTCCATCAGTGGCTTGTCAACTCCGGCAATGGAATTTTGGAAGAAATATTTTAATCACTGTTATGTGACATATGCTTAAACAATTTCAGTATTTGATGTGCAGACCTAAGGGTTAATGTTTAAATCATGCAACAACAAAAAACATGCAAAAATGCTAACGAAATTAGCTCTGGAGCAATTAATAGTGCTATAAAACAAAACAAAAAGACGTTTGGAGATTTGTATTATATATTTAAATAATCTAATGTTAGAATTAAACAATCAAGGCCTTCAAACACTTGTTGGAAAATAATTGTAAAAATGAAATAACTTTTATTGTGTTTGACGGGGTTGACATAAATCCAGTCAGTTGCAAATTATGAAATAATATAAAAGACACTACATGACCAAAAAAATATGGTCATGCTCCCCAAGGAATAATAATGCATTTGGGCAGGTAGTGTTCTCCTGGCATCCGCCAAACCCAGATTTGTCCGTTGGACTGCCAGATGGTGAAGCGTGATTAATCACTCCAGAGAACGCGTTTCCACTACTCCAGAGTCCAATGGCGGCGAGCTTTACACCACTCCAGCCGACACTTAGCATTGCGCATGGTGATTTTAGGCTTGTGTGCGGCTGCTCGGCAATGGAATCCCATTTCATGCTCCCGATGAACAGTTCTTGTGCTGACATTACTTCCAGAGGCAGTTTGGAACTCGTAGCGAGTGTTGCAACGAGGACAGACAATCTTTATGCGCTAAGCGCTTCAGCACTCTGCAGTCCCGTTCTGTGAACTTGTGTGGCCTACCACTTCATGGCTGAGCCATTGTTGCTGCTAGACGTTTCCACTTCACAATAACAGCACTAACAGTGCAGCTCTAGCAGGGCAGAAATTTGAAGAACTGACTTGTTGGAAAGGTGGCATCCTATGACGGTGCCACACTGAAAGTCACTGAGCTCTTCAGTAAGGCCATTCTACTTGCCAATGTTTGTCTATGGAGATTGCATTGCTGTGCAGTAGCGGTGCGTGGGTAAAATCACTGGGGAAGCCAGTGATTACTCCCCCTTTATTTAGCCCTCAGTTGACATCAGTCATTAGGCAGTATTGTTTTCGCTCATGTTCTGTACGCTTCTATATTTGTATCCTTTCATTATTAAACTCACATTCTGCACCTGCTTCCTGACTCCCAGCCTATATGTTACAGAATACTACCTCTGAAAAATGGAAGCAGCAGAGGATAACACCATCTTCCAGACGGTCAAGGAACAGGTTCATCTACTCCACCAACACCACGACCAGCTGGCACAACTGGGTATGGCCATGGAGGTCCTCCGCGTTCTCCACCGCCTCGACACCACCAGCGAGGCTCTCCATAACCCTAACAGAGGGCCTCCTACCACGGGTCGTCACAGTGAGCCAGTCCCCCAGCCTACCCAGCCGCCCGCGCAGGTCAGCGATGCCCGACTATCCCTTCCCTTCCGGAGAAGTATGACAGTACTTCATCGAAATGCCGTGGCTTCCTACTCCAGTGCTCCCTCTATTTCGTGTATCAGACGGGAAACCCTACCACCAAGAGGTCCAAGGTTACCACGGTCATTTCCCTGCTTACCGGGCGGGCGTTGGAGTGGGCTACGGCCATCTGGGAGAGAGGAGAGGAGGAGCTGGGTTCCTATGAGAGGTTCAGGGCGGTCTTCGACCATCCTCCAGAGGGCAGAGAGGGAAGTGAGTGACTTCTCCAACTCCAGCAAGGTGCCCAGACCACTGCAGAGTACGCCCTCACCTTTCGGACTGTGGCAGCCTCCAGCGGTTGGAATGAACCGGCGCTCTGTACTCTATTCCGGAGAGGACTGCGCAAAGAGGTCCAGACAGAGTTGACGTGTCGGGATGACAACCTATCCTTGGACACAATCATCGGGATGCCCATCCATCTGGATAACCTTCTTCGGGAGTGCCGGTGCCCACCTCGCCACTCGCCTCCCTCCTTTGGCTGTCCTGAGGCAGAGCCTGAACCCATGGAGGTAGGGGCCACGCCTCTCCGCGGCAGAGCGGCGTCGTCGGAGACAGCAGGGGCTCTGTCCCTATTGTGGCCAGGAGGTACACCAGCTTCAGCGGTGTCCGGTGCGTCCTAACCCGGGGTCCACTAGAGCAGAGGGTCGGTGGGCTACGGCCATCTGGGAGAGAGGGGCGGTCCCGTGATCTTCCATCTCCCAGGGTAGGCGTGAGTATTCCATCATCATCGTTTTCCACCAAACCCTTTCTGGTTCCTATTTTACTGGCTGGCTGTCCCTCAGGTGTCTACATCTCTAGTGGACTCTGGTGCAGCAGGGAATTTCATCGACAAGGCCCTCACCTCCTTCCTGAACATAACTTCATACCCGCTCTCCTCTCCTTTTTCTGTACAAGCCCTGGATAAGCGACCATTGGGATCCAGCAAAATTACGCACATCACTGCACCACTCACCCTCACTGTGGGACTCATGCACCAGGAAAGCCTTCCCTTCCTCATCACCGCACCCATACACAGTCATCCAACTTCATAACCCCACCATCTCCTGGTCGAGGATGAGAATCACCGCCTGGGGACCAGGATGCCGGTGGTTCCTGGTCCCCTGGCTGATGCCGTCCCCTGCGACACCCAACCGCCTCCCCTGGATATCGAGGGGACCCCCGCCTATGCTGTTAGGTCCCTCCTGGACTCCCGACGTTGTGGGGGTTGGCTCCAGTACCCGGTGGACTGGGAGGGGTATGGTGCTGAGGAGCGCTCTTGGGTCCCGGTGGCGGACATCCTGGAACCCAACATAATCCGGGATTTCCATTTCCGCCATCTGGTGCGGCCCGCTCCTCGCCCCCTGGGCCATCCTCCTGGCTGGCGTCATCCTGTGGCTGGAGCCGCACGTCAGGGGGAGGGTACTTTCACGCCTGCTCCCTCCCTCCGGCACTCGACGTCGCCAGTCTACTAACCACTGGCCCTGGCAACTATTTTTATGCACACCTGTTTCCCATTATTACGCACACCTGGTCAGAATTTACTCTGTGATTACTCCCACTTTATTTAGCCCTCAGTTGACATCAGTCATTACGTAGTATTATTTTCTCTCACTTTCTGTACGCTTCTATGTTTGTTCATCGGTATCGTTTCATTATTAAACTCACCTTCTGCACCTGCTTCCTGACTCTCAGCATATGTGTTACAATGGTCAAGCAAGTTAATGTTTGGGACCACTAAACAACTATCGATTTAGATCCACAGCGAGACCTCTGCTTAGTCTAATACAGTGAATAAAATATACCAAAAACAATTTAGTACAATCAACGTAAGCAAAATACTATGTGGCTGTCCATGGTTCTCATTTCTGTCTGCGCGCGCTCGTTCGTTCGTGCAAGTAGAAAAACATGTTGACTCACCCTACTTGTAGAGAAACGCCAATTCCATCCTCCATGTTGACGAAACAGACTATCACCCTGTCATACAGCCCACAATTTTATTTTTCGTTGTCCTAGGCCACCTGGCTAAAATGCTTGCTCGCTACCCTAACTTCCATTCATGGGAAATGTTAGCTTGTTAACATAAGCCTTCTACATCTAGCTACATATTGAACATCCATCCTCTCAGGCCAGGGGCGCAACAATGTATGAATTAATGGTTGGATCAGAATCGCCGTTACAATCATTGGGCAGTACAGAGAATTAAGTAAAACCAGAAGTCCAAATCCCAATCTCCATCCATGGCTATTTTAGGAAAGTGCTAGACACCGGAGGACAACAACACAACGAGATGCAACAATTCAGAAACAATTCAAGTTGTTTCTGTCAATGACGTGTGCTCTCAATGCGATTTGATAGGAGTGACGCTAAATTACAAGCTGGCTTCCCTTTACACTTTTTTTTGTGCACCAGGACCATTCACAGTTGAGCTCACTCAGTTTATCAAGGGAGGCCAAATGCTCGCTGGCTTCCCTTGTATTCAATGCTACGGGCGGCAACAATGTCATACTCATTTGGACCAGACAGCATCAGATAGATGGCCTACACGTAGAGAGACAGAGGGGCGCTGTTTCGCTCGCTCTGATGCTTTTTCCAGTGAGATACATTCAGACTCTTGCAAATTGAAGGATAATTATGAAACACAGAGACGAAAGATAAATAATTGTATGGTTTGTATTTTTTTTCTTGGTCAATTCTTCGAGGAAGCCTGGCTTCCCTTGGCATCCATGAATACATGCCACTGTGGCTGTGTGTTCCATTTTATACACCTGTCAGCAACGGGTGTGGCTCAAATAGCCGGATCCACAAATTTGAAGGGGTGTCCACATACATTTGTATATATAGTGTATAATCAGTAGTCTTCCTCAAATGAAGGGGATGATGACGCAATCTTTGCGAGAGGAAGGGCATCTTATTTCATTGGTCCTCAACTCGCGGCTCATTCATTTCATTCAAGGTAAGTGGAGTTAGCTGTATGTTAGCATGCCCCGGAGCAGGTTAGTTCTGAAGGATTCGTTGCCACAGTAATTTAACTGGCTAAAATGGGGGCCATTTTCGTATGACTGATTTATCCCATGTTGTCTCAGAGTTAACCAAAGTTAGCTCGCTAACTCCTCAAACCTGCTTTGTAGGATACTCCTCTGGGCTTAGAGGCCCATACTTCAATGAGCTCTGTCAGATCAGATCAATGCTAATATCAGCACTGGCAAAGAGATTTTGACTGCCCTTGAAATTTTATGTAGCTCCCTGCCTTTAGAGTTAACTGTCTCCTTGTAGAGTGACCTTCATCTGTCATGTAGGACAAGCTGTCAATTTTTATATAATATAAATAAATAAATAAATAAATGGAAAGGCTATTCTTCATGTGGAGAATCCACCTCTGGGATTCCACCAGCAGACTGAGAAGAGAGAGGAATGAACACAAAGACCACTATTTTGGAGAATTCCAGTCTCAATGCTACTTGATGAAGATAAAGCAAGGTGTTAAAAATGAATAATGTGCTCTATACGTCCCCAAAGGGGTTGACCACGGGATGCCTGCATCTGAGGGATCATGTGAGTTGCAGGCTGAATGGTGAGACTCACCTCACTTTCAATGTCATTGAACCAATAAACAGTAGTGTGAAACAAATGAAACAATTGAATCATCACCTGTCTTATCAAAGACCTATAAGGGTGAAAGTGGTGGTCTGAACTACAATGTATAAATCTGTCCAATCGTGGTTTGTGTTCTGACTAAATAGGAACCACTGATGTAGGCCTAGGATATATTGGTGAGATATTGTTGTTTGTTAAATGAAAAAGATACAGCTATTTTTCACAAACACTGTCCTCAATATACAGGTGATGTATGTTCTTTCTGACAAGGAATGCCCAAGGGAAATGCATCTACAGTACAGTAATTATCTCTCCCAGGGAAGGAGAGGTATCTAGCAAGCCCCTAACAAACCCAGTGTAGCGTATCTATGTAACAGTGTAGCATATCCATGTAAACTGACTATTGATCCAGGTAGGGCCATGTACATAGCACTATTTATTTCTGGAACAACACACTCACTTATCATCACAAATTTTAGGCAAGCTAGTTACAGTGCCTCCTAAAGACATGATTGACATCGGGAAAAGAAGGTGGGCTATCATCTGATCATTAATGATTGATGTAAATCTGCTAGTTAGCTCCCACTGGGAACAAACTGGTTAGATCGACGTTGCTTCAATGTAATTTGTCAACGCATTGTGTTTGAAACACATTTGGATTTGCAAAGAGTCATCAACCAGTACTGTCTTCATATCATTTCAACCAGCATTGCAAACATTGAAATTAGGGTAAAACTTCAACTTAAATACAATGACAACCTGACTAACAGGTTGTTATATAAATGTAATTTCAACGTAATCATCAAAACTATGTATACCAGTAGAGGATCCTCAGAGGCGGAAGGGGAGGACCATGCTACTTACTGAATTTCATAAAAAAATAGTGAAAGATTTTAAAAGTTCACCTTTTTAGATAAAACTATACTAAATATATTCACATCACCAAATAACTGATTTAAAACACACTGTTTTGCAATGAAGGTCTACACTAGCATCAACAGCACTCTCTGGTGAAGCACCATGGTGTAGCCAGAGGACCGCTATTTTTCATCCTCCTCTGGGTACATTGACGTCAATACAAAACCTAGAAGGCTCATTGTTCTCACCACCTTCCATAGACTTACACAGTAATTATGATGACTTCTGGATGACGTTCTGCAACCCATCAGAACTCTTGCAGCTGAACTGATACGTGACCGACCGGCTCGATTCGGTCTTATGTAGCAACATTTGAAATTGTGTTTTTTTACATTGAAAAGTAGAGACTCCGAGCTAGAAAATGGTATATCATTCACTACAGTTGAGGAACAATGGGAAAGTAATTCTGCTTTTGAGAAAATTATCCTTGAATGTTTTGGTGCATATTGGAGAACTCTTCTTAGTCTACACACATTCAGCATCGTTCACACCCTCTTAAGCTTTAGCCCCACCCATCTCTATAAGGATTCACATGTGAGGCTATGTACTAAACAACCAAAGATTTCAAGACTAAAGGCTGGCTTATACCAAGGGTGTGTTCATAAATTTAATCTGGAGTGCCAGCGTGTGCTCTGGGAGTTCGTAAACTCAGAGCGTTGTCAGATTGGCCGTTCGTAAATTCAGAGTGTTTCGCTTTCGTAGCTCTGGCCGAAAAGTAGGGTTGATCCGAGCATTCTAACCTAACAACAGCAGTCAAGCACCCAAGCTAACTGGCTCACTCTGACTATATTTTACTCACCCTAGCAGAGCTGGTTAGGCTGTTTTTATGATATCCAGAGCGTTGGTGACTGCAACTGTGCTTCTGGCAACAATTTAATTATGCTTTTTTGCCAACATTTACTGACAGCGGCCATATTCAATGGGTGTTAAGCATTCGTAAATTCATCAGTTATTCTGCGCTCTGGCCAGTGTTGCCAACTTAGCGACTTTGTCGCTATATTTAGCGAGTTTTCAGACCCCTCTAGTGATTTTTTTTTTTTAAGCGACTAGTGACAAATCTAGCGACTTTTTCGGGCGTTATTGGAGACTTTTGGAGACTCTGACGTGAAAGCACGTATGGTTCTTACTCTTCTCAACGAGCAGCAGGTGCTTTGTTACCCCCGTCCCAAAGCACTCACAGGCGGCACAGTCCTCGCGCGGCAGTCAGAGCACAAGATGTTCACCCCTCCGCGTCCAGACTGCAAATGAATCGCGCATGCAGGAAGCCGCCGCTGGCTGATCCCGCCCTGGCTTACATTCAGGGTGAGATGTAAATGTAGGGTGTTTTTTACTCACTTTTTGTCTCTCCCACAACGTTATTCATCTCTCCTACAGCATCCATCACAATTACATGCACATGGCCAATTATGCAAATTAGGAGATTACATTATTTAGCGACTTCTAGCGACTATTAGGACAGCCAATAGCTACTTTCCTTACTGAGGAGTTGGCAACACTGGTTTTGGCACACTCAGACGAGAGTGCTCTGAAATTGGAGTAGATCTAGAGTGAATTTACCAGCTACGTCTATCGACAATTGTCACAGGGACAGCGTAAGCATTTTATTAAAATAGTTACTTGCATAGTGGAGTCTTGTTTAGACATGTATCTAGCTAGCTAAACCATAATCCCAACTCATAACGCTACTACCCTGCATGAATCTGAAGGTAGCTAACAAACCAGGTTCAATGTTAGCTAGCTAACATTAGGCTATAACTAGCAATGAAAATGGCTCTGAGATACAAATAATATTACTACTCAGATCATACAAGTAAAGTTAGCTAGTTAGCCAGCCAGCTAACAGTACACTTTAACTTGAAATGAAAACAACTTTCTGACAAAATTAGAAATGTGTAATATCTTAAAATGTTGCTAGCTAGCTAAACTCTCTTACCCGTATACATGGATGGACGCTTCTCCCTCTCTGTCACGGATGCCTTTTTTTTTAGGGGGTAGATCAGCTTCAATATTTAATATTGCAGATAGATTGTAACTTCCATCAGTGTAATTGTCTGCATCACTTCCAATCCTCCATATGTTTTTCTTCTCGCATATACATACATACATACATACATACATACATATAATCAAATATACAGTGGGGAGAGCAAGTATTTGATACACTGCCGATTTTGCAGGTTTTCCTACTTACAAAGCATGTAGAGGTCTGTAATTTGTATCATAGGTACACTTCAACTGTGAGAGACGGAATCTAAAACAAAAATCCAGAAAATCCCATTGTATGATTTTTAAGTAATTAATTTGCATTTTATTGCATGACATAAGTATTTGATCATCTACCAACCAGTAAGAATTCCGGCTGTCACAGACCTGTTAGTTTTTCTTTAAGAAGCCCTCCTGTTCTCCACTCATTACATGTATTAACTGCACCTGTTTGAACTCGTTACCTGTATAAAAGACACCTGTCCACACACTCAATCAAACAGACTCCAACCTCTCCACAATGGCCAAGACCAGAGAGCTGTGTAAGGACATCAGGGATACAATTGTAGACCTGCACAAGGCTGGGATGGGCTACAGGACAATAGGCAAGCAGCTTGGTGAGAAGGCAACAACTGTTGGCGCAATTATTAGAAAATGGAAGAAGTTCAAGATGACGGTCAATCACCCTCGGTCTGGGGCTCCATGCAAGATCTCACCTCGTGGGGCATCAATGATCATGAGGAAGGTGAGGGATCAGCCCAGAACTACACTGCAGGACCTGGTCAATGACCTGAAGAGAGCTGGGACCACAGTCTCAAAGAAAACCATTAGTAACACACTACGCCATCATGGATTAAAATCCTGCAGCGCACGCAAGGTCCCCCCTGCTCAAGCCAGCGCATGTCCAGGCCCGTCTGAAGTTTGCCAATGACCATCTGGATGATCCAGAGGAGGAATGGGAGAAGGTCATGTGGTCTGATGAGACAAAAATAGAGCTTTTTGGTCTAAACTCCACTCGCCGTGTTTGGAGGAAGAAGAAGGATGAGTACAACCCCAAGAACACCATCCCAACCGTGAAGCATGGAGGTGGAAACATCATTCTTTGGGGATGCTTTTCTGCAAAGGGGACAGGACGACTGCACCGTATTGAGGGGAGGATGGATGGGGCCATGTATCGCGAGATCTTGGCCAACAACCTCCTTCCCTCAGTAAGAGCATTGAAGATGGGTTGTGGCTGGGTCTTCCAGCATGACAACGACCCGAAACACACAGCCAGGGCAACTAAGGAGTGACTCCGTAAGGAGCATCTCAAGGTCCTGGAGTGGCCTAGCCAGTCTCCAGACCTGAACCCAATAGAAAATCTTTGGAGGGAGCTGAAAGTCCGTATTGCCCAGCGACAGCACCGAAACCTGAAGAATCTGGAGAAGGTCTGTATGGAGGAGTGGGCCAAAATCCCTGCTGCAGTGTGTGCAAACCTGGTCAAGACCTACAGGAAATGTATGATCTCTGTAATTGCAAACAAAGGTTCCTGTACCAAATATTAAGTTCTGCTTTTCTGATGTATCAAATACTTATGTCATGCAATAAAATGCAAATTAATTACTTAACAATTACAGACCTCTACATGCTTTGTAAGTAGGAAAACCTGCAAAATCTGCAGTGTATCAAATACTTGTTCTCCCCACTGTATGCACTAACTTTTCCGTTATTTATTTTTTAGAATTTCTTGAAACAAGTTATTTTTTTCATTTCACTAAACCAATTTGGACTATTTTGTGTATATCCATTTCATGAAATAATAATAAAAATCCATTTAAATGACACATTGTAAGCAATAAAATAGGAAAAACGCCAAGGGGATGAATACTTTTGCAAGGCACTGTATGTGAGAATGCTGTTGATTGACTACAGCTCAACGTTCAACACCATAGTTCCCACAAAGCTCATCACTAAACTATGGACCCTGGGACTAAACACCTCCCTCTGCAACTGGATTCTGGACTTCCTGACAGGCCGCCCCCAGGTGGTAAGGTTAGGCTGATCCCCAACACGGGTGCCCCTCAGGGTTGTGTGCTTAGTCACCTCCTGTACTCCCTGTTCACCCATGACTGCGTGGCCAAGCACGACTCCAACACCATCAATAAGTTTGCTGACGACACAACGGTGGTAGGCCTGATCACTGACAACGATGAGACAGCCTATAGGGAGGAGGTCAGAGACCTGGCAGTTTGGTGCCAGGACATCAACCTCTCCCTCAATGTGAGCAAGACAAAGGAGATGATGTGGACTACAGGAAAAGGAGGGCCGAACACGCCCCCATTCACATCGACAGGGCTGTACAGGAGCGGGTCGAGTGTTTTAAGTTCCTTGGTGTCCACATCACCAACAAACTATCATGGTCCAAACACACCAAGAAAGTCGTGAAGAGGGCACGACAATGCCTTTTCCCCTTCAGGAGACTGAAGAGATTTGGCATGGGTCCCCAGATCCTCAAAAAGTTCTACAGCTGTACCATTGAGAGCATCCTGACCGGTTGCATCACCTCCTGGTAAGGCAACTGCTCGGCATCCGACCGTAAGGCGCTACAGAGGGTAGTGCGTACATCGCAGTACATCACTGGGACCAAGCTTCCTGCCATCCAGGACCTATTTACTAGGCGGTGTCAGAGGAAGGCCATCAGACTGTTAAATAGCCATCACTAGCACATTAGAGGCTGCTGCTGCCTATTGAAATCACTGGCCACTTTAAGAAATGGAACACTAGTAACTTTAACAATGTTTACATATCTTGCACTACTCATCTCATATGCGTATACTGCATTCTATTCTATAATATTCTACTGTATCTTAGTCCATGCCGCTCTGTCATTGCTTGTCCATATACAGTGGGGGAAAAAAGTATTTAGTCAGCCACCAATTGTGCAAGTTCTCCCACTTAAAAAGATGAGAGAGGCCTGTAATTTTCATCATAGGTACAGGTCAACTATGACAGACAAATTGAGAGAAGAAAAATCCAGAAAATCTAATTGTAGGATTTTTAATGATTTTATTTGCAAATTATGGTGGAAAATAAGTATTTCGTCACCTACAAACAAGCAAGAGTTCTGGCTCTCACAGACCTGTAACTTCTTCTTTAAGAGGCTCCTCTGTCCTCAACTCGTTACCTGTATTAATGGCACCTGTTTGAACTTGTTATCAGTATAAAAGACACCTGTCCACAACCTCAAACAGTCACACTCCAAACTCCACTATGGCCAAGACCAAAGAGCTGTCAAAGGACACCAGAAACAAAATTGTAGACCTGCACCAGGCTGGGAAGACTGAATCTGCAATACGTAAGCAGCTTGGTTTGAAGAAATCAACTGTGGGAGCAATTATTAAGAAATGGAAGACATACAAGACCACTGATAATCTCCCTCGATCTGGGGCTCCACGCAAGATCTCACCCCGTGGGGTCAAAATGATCACAAGAACGGTGAGCAAAAATCCCAGAACCACACGGGGGGACCTAGTGAATGACCTGCAGAGAGCTGGGACCAAAGTAACAAAGCCTACCATCAGTAACACACTACGCCGCCAGGGACTCAAATCCTGCAGTGCCAGCCGTGTCCCCCTGCTTAAGCCAGTACATGTCCAGGCCCGTCTGAAGTTTGCTAGAGTGCATTTGGATGATCCAGAAGATGATTGGGAGAATGTCATATGGTCAGATGAAACCAAAATATAACTTTTTGGTAAAAAAACTCAACTCGTCGTGTTTGGAGGACAAAGAATGCTGAGTTGCATCCAAAGAACACCATACCTACTGTGAAGCATGGGGGTGGAAACATCATGCTTTGGGGCTGTTTTTCTGCAAAGGGACCAGGACGACTGATCCGTGTAAAGGAAAGAATGAATGGGGCCATGAATCGTGAGATTTTGAGTGAAAACCTCCTTCCATCAGCAAGGGCATTGAAGATTAAACGTGGCTGGGTCTTTCAGCATGACAATGATCCCAAACACACCGCCCGGGCAACGAAGGAGTGGCTTCGTAAGAACCATTTCAAGGTCCTGGAGTGGCCTAGCCAGTCTCCAGATCTCAACCCCATAGAAAATCTTTGGAGGGAGTTGAAAGTCTGTGTTGCCCAGTGACAGCCCCAAAACATCACTGCTCTAGAGGAAATCTGCATGGAGTAATGGGCCAAAATACCAGCAACAGTGTGTGAAAACCTTGTGAAGACTTACAGAAAACGTTTGACCTGTGTCATTGCCAACAAAGGGTATATAACAAAGTATTGAGAAACTTTTATTGACCAAATACTTATTTTCCACCATAATTTGCAAATAAATTCATTAAAAATCCTACAATGTGATTTTTTTTCTCTCATTTTGTCTGTCATAGTTGACGTGTACCTATGTGGTCCTCTGTAGCTCAGCTGGTAGAGCACGGCGCTTGTAACGCCAAGGTAGTGGGTTCAATCCCCGGGACCACCCATACACAAAAATGTATGCACGCATGACTGTAAGTCGCTTTGGATAAAAGCGTCTGCTAAATGGCATATTATTATTATTATATTATGATGAAAATTACAGGCCTCTCTCATCTTTTTAAGTGGGAGAACTTGCACAATTGGTGGCTTACTAAATACTTTTTTTTCCCCACTGTATGTATATATTCTTAAATTCCATTCCTTACTAGATTTGTGTGTATTGGGTATATGTTGTGAAATTGTTAGATATTACTTGTTAGATATTACTGCACTGTCGGAGCTACAAGCACAAGCATTTCACTATACCCGCAATAACAACTGCTAAACACGTGTATGTAACAAATAAAATGTGATTTGATAACAGCTTCTACCCCCAAGCCATAAGACTGCTGAACAACTAATCAAATGGCCACCTGGACTATTTATATTGACCCCCCACACTTCTAAACATCTGATAAACACTTAATGGACTGGTGATAATCCCTGTTGAATTCATGGTGTTTTTGGTCAAATCAGATCACTGTGGGTTCAAACTCAAAAATCCAATAAAATCAATGACTATTACTATAGTTTTAAACCTCGATAGTACTGAATAAAAAAATAACTGTTGGCTGAATAAAGGTTGAAATCTCATTGATCAACATCTCAACCAAGTATTACGCAAAATTCCACGTTGAGATAAAGTGGTGTGCCCAGTGGGCTAGCTCAATTTGTTTTACGGATTGTGATTTATCTTCAATACAATAATATCTTCATAATATTCATAATCTTCTAACTCATGATATACAGTGCATTCGGAAAGTATTCAGACCCCTTGCCTTTCTCCACATTTTATTACGTTACAGCCTCATTCTAAAATTGATTAAATTGGTCACTCTGACAGAGCTCCAGAGTTCCTCTTTGGAAATGGGAGAACCTTCCAGAAGGACAACCATCTCTGCGGCACTCCACCAATTAGGCATGTATGGTAGAGTGGCCAGACGGAAGCCACTACTCAGTAAAAGGAACATTATAGCCCGCTTGGAGTTTGCCAAAAGTCACCTAAAGGACTCTCAGACCATGAGAAACATGATTCTCTGGTCTGATGAAACCTGGCTCCATCATTGCGGTGAAGCATTGTGGCGGCAGCATCATGCTGTGGGGATGTTTTTCAGCGGCAGGGATTGGGAGACTAGTCAGGATTCAGGGAAAGATAAACGGAGCAAAGTACAGAGAGATCCTTGATGAAAACCTGCTCCAGAGCGCTCAGGACCTAAGACTGGGGCGACGGTTCACCTTCCAACAGGAAAACAACCCTAAGCACCCAGCCAAGACAACGCAGGAGTGGCTTCGGGACAAGTCTCTGGCCCAGCCAGAGCCCGGAATTGAAGCCGATCAAACATCTCTGGAGAGACCTGAAAATAGCTGTGCAAAGAAGCTCCCCATCCAACCTGACAGAGCTTGAGAGGATCTGCAGAGAAGAATGAGAGAAACTCCTCATACAGGTGTGCCAAGCTTGTAGCATCATACCCAAAAAGACTCAAGGCTGTAATTGCTGCCAAAGGTGCTTCAAGAAAGTACTGAGTAAAGGGTCTGAATACTTATTTGTAATACATTTGCAAAAAATTCTAAAAAACAGTTTTTGCTTTGTCATTATGGGGTATTGTGTGTAGATTGATGGGTTTTTCTTTTTTAATCATTTTTAGAATAAGGCTGTAACATAACAAAATGTGAAAAAAGTCAAGGGGTCTGAATACTTTCCGAACGCACTGTATGGCTGGCTGGCTGGCTAGTGGCTTGTGAGGATATTTTAGTATATGGTGGTTGGCTCGAGTGTACACTACTTGTGTTGCTACTCCCCTGACACACGCGTAACTCCTGACTGAAGAAGGGATGGAGCCGCTCCTCTCTGTCTTTCTGCCTCTCTCTGCTGTGCTATCAGCCAAACAGACCGAATATTGATGATGGTGTATGGTAAGTCAAGTGTTAATCAAATATTAAGCTGCGGTGGCAGTATTGTTGATATTTAAACTACAGTAGGTAGCTAGCTACACACACCACCGGTGACCACATCTCTCAAGCCATGCATGTTTGTATACTGGTAGCAAGTAATCTCTATACAGGGCAGACCAACAGGCGCAACCAACAGACGTGGTGGGGCGGTGGCGAACTTGATGACGTCACTACGACTTGCAGGCAGTGGGCTCCGAACAACGTTTAAACTCAGTTTTTCACAATTCCTGACATTTAATCCTAGTAAAAATTCCCTGTCTTAGGTCAGTTAGGATCACCACTTTATTTTAAGAATGTGAAATGTCAGAATAATAGTAGAGAGAATGATTTATTTCAGCTTTTATTTCTTTCAACACATTCCCAGTGGGTCAGAAGTTTACATACACTCAATTAGTATTTGGTAGTATTGCCATTAAATTGTTTAATTTGGGTCAAACTTTTCGGGTAGCCTTCCACAAGCTTCCCACAGTAAGTTGGTGAATTTTGGCCCATTCCTACTGACAGAGCTTGTGTAACTGAGTCAGGTTTGTAGGCCTCCTTGCTCGCACACAGTTTTTCAGTTCTGCCCACACATTTTCTATAGGATTGAGGTCAGGGCTTTGTGATGACCACTCCAATACCTTGACTTTGTTGTCCTTAAGCCATTTTGGCTTGGGGTCATTGTCCATTTGGAAGACCCATGTGCGACCAAGCTTTAACTTCCTGACTGATGTCTTGAGACTTTGCTTCAATATATCGACATCATTTTCCTTCCTCATGATGCCATCTATTTTGTGAAGTGCACCAGTCCCTCCTGCAGCAAAGCACCCCAATAGCATGATGCTGCCACCCCCGTGCTTCACAGTTGGGATGGTGTTCTTTGGCTTGCAAGTGTCCCCCTTTTTCCTCCAAACATAACGATGGTCATTATGGGCAAACAGTTCTATTTTTGTTTGATCAGACCAGAGGACATTTCTCCAAAGAGTACGATCTTTGTCCCCATGTGCAGTTGCAAACCGTAGTCTGGCGGTTTTGGAGCAATGGCTTCTTCCTTGCTGAGCGGTCTTTCAGGTTATGTCGATATAGGACTCGTTTTACTGTGGATATAGATACTTTTGTACCTGTTTCCTCCAGCATCTTCCCAAGGTCCTTTGCTGATGTTCTGGGATTGATTTGCACTTTTCACACCAAAGTACGTTCATCTCTAGGAGACAGAACGCGTCTCCTTCCTGAGCGGTATGACGGCTGCGTTGTCCCATGGTGTTTATACTTGCGTACTATTGTTTGTTTGTACAGATGAATGTGGTACCTTCATGCGTTTGGAAATCGCTCCCAAGGATGAACCAGACTTGTGGAGGTCTACAATTTTTTTTACGAGGTCTTGGCTGATTTCTTTTGATTTTCCCATGATGTCAAGCAAAGAGGCACTGAGTTTGAAGGTAGGCCTTGAAATACATCCACAGGTGCACCTCCAATTGACTCATATTATGTCAATTAGCCTATCAGAAGCTTCTAAAGCCATTACATAATTTTCTGGAATTTTCCAAGCTGTTTAAAGGCACAGTCAACTTAGTGTATGTAAACTTCTGACCCACTGGAATTGTGATACAGTGAATTATAAGTGAAATAATCTGTCTGTAAACAATTGTTGGAAAAATGACTTGTGTCATGCACAAAGTAGATGTGATGTCCTAACCGACTTGCCAAAACTATAGTTTGTTAACAAGACATTTGTGGAGTGGTTGAAAAACAAGTTTTAATGACTCCAACCTAAGTGTATGTAAACTTTCGACTTCATCTGTAATTATACGAAGATGTTTTATGAGGTCTCGGCACCGATATCATAACAACCAATGTTTGAAATGTGTTTTACCCTCTTGTGTTTTTGAGTCTCTAGTGCAGGGTTTCCCAAACTCGGTCCTCGGGACCCCAAGGGGTGCACGTTTTGGTTTTTGCCCAAGCACTACACAGCTGATTCAATCAATGTTTGATCATTTTAATCTGCTGTGTAGTGTTAGGGCAAAAACCAAAACGTGCACCCTTGGGGTCCTGAGGACCGAGTTTGGGAAATGCTGCTCTAGTGACTCTTGTCAAAGAGTGAAATGTACAGATTGCCCACCATACTTCCAGTTCTCTGTAAGTCATGATAATCATCCAACTCCGACATGGTATACAGTACATAGAGAGTATTTCACATCTTAGTGTAACATAGTAAAGACCCATATTTTAAACACTGGTAACATTTACTGAGAGAATGGTATTACAGTTTTTCTCAGTCGCTTTGGTGCATTTCTTAGATCAAAAGTGCAATTCTTGATACTACTTGTACAAATTCCAAATCATCTAGTCACTTGTGCACATCATTAAAGCAATTTCTTATTCCTTTGAACAAATTGCAATTGCTTTTGTACATATTGCAATTGATAATGTACAAGTGTCAGCTTTTTTCCACATTTTCAATTGCTCATGTCATGTTGATCAAAATATAGTAGATGGTTCTCTGTTGAATAGTCTTACCCCTCAAAACATCTAGGCATTAGTTCCTTGCATAAGCCATTACATGCAAAATTGTTGAACTATTTGTCATAAACTGTCAAGCATAGTTTTACACATTTCTATTAGACCTTTTGTACAAAAACGTAAATTGCTGAATCGTGCAGGTGAAATTAACCCTCACTCATGAAGGAATGTAAAGTGTTAGTTCAACCAACAATCAACCAGTTGTCTAAATTGCTCAAAGGTGCATCTCATGAAGAATCAATTGGCAAGCATATATAGACAGACCACAACACAGAGTTGCAATTTTCCAATAATGGATGGACCAGGAAACGAACAGGGTCATTAGCCAAGAGGAGGAAGAAGAGGAGCAAGGATGCGTGGTGGAAGTCAAAACAGAGGAAGAGGCAGAAGAGGACATAGGCGCATATCTGATGACATAAGGGCCACTATTGTAGACCATGTTGTCAATCATGGCCTTACAATGGCTGAGGCGGGTCGAAGGGTGCAGCCGAATATTGGGAGATCAACCGTGTCCTCAATAGTACAAACGTTTCGAAGAGAGAACAGGTATGTCCACCAATGTACAGTGCACTGTTACTGTATATAAGCAGTATACTGTATACTTCCTACAATGCTTCATATTACAGTAGTCCACTTGTATTTCACAGCATACAGAAATATACTCTATACAGATACATACTGCACCTTACATGCACCCACCTGTATGTTTTACAGTAAAATGTGTGTTCGCATAGTTTTTGTCTATGTGAAAGTGTGCGATGCATCACTGCATTTTTCCACACATAGGACTGCAAGATTACCTCAAACCGGTGGCAGAGGACGCCTTTTTCACACCTCAACAGGAGGAGGCTATTTGCACCATGGTCCGAGCAAACAATGCCATGAGACTCAGGGAAATACAAAGGACCATTATAGAAGACAACGATGTCTTTGAAAACATCCATACGGTTAGCATCTCAACCATCGACAGGGTGCTGCATAGAAACCAGATGAGTATGAAACAGCTGTACCGTGTACCATTCCAAAGGAATGAGGACAGAGTTAAGGAGCTACGGTACCAGTATGTACAGGTAAAACATATATCTATGTAACTACTTTACAGCAACATTTTATAGTGTTACATAGTACAGTAAGCATAAACTGCACACATTTCCATTGCTGTGGAAGGAACATGCAATATATGTACATTTTATGTCACTCTTCCTTACCAAAACAAATTCAACTGTGTGTTCTGGGATATAGCGTATAATGGAGTTGGAATCAAGTGAACCCTCTCACAACTTTGTATACGTGGATGAGGCTGGCTTCAACCTGACCAAATGCAGAAGGCGGGGTCGGAATATCATCGGTCACAGAGCTACTGTGGATTTGCCAGGCCAACGGGGAGGAAATATCACCATGTGTGCTGCTATTTCGGAGCATGGTGTCCTAACCCATATCCCCCTTTTAGGGCCATACAACACCCAGCATCTACTCAACTTTTTAGAGACTCTCTACAGGGCTCTCATCCCTGATGATGAGAGGGGTCTGTTTAGAGAGGATTTGCCAAAGTATGTGGTCATTTGTGATAATGTGAGTTTCCATCGATCAAACATCATAAGGCAATGGTTTGTGACCCACCTGAGGATGCTCATAGAATTCCTCCCACCTTATTCACCATTCCTTAACCCAATTGAGGAGTTCTTTTCAGCATGGAGGTGGAAGGTGTACGATCGTCAGCCACACACACAGATGACCCTGCTGGCTGCAATGGATGCAGCATGTGAGGACACCACAGTAGACGCCTGCAGAGGATGGATAAGGCATTCCAAAAGATTCTTTCCACGTTGCATTGGAAGGGAAAATATCCGGTGTGATGTGGATGAGAATATGTGGGCTGACAGACAGGAACGTCTGGATGTGTAGAGACAGCACTAGAACAGTGCTGTGGGCAAAGTTGTGCCTTAGGGGTGGTTTCCTGTGTTTCTTTCTAATTTAGTTTTTTTCCTTTGTGCCCCTTGGGTTGTCCAGTCTCTTTCAATCAATAACCCACATACAGTAATATGTAAATAGTACTGTTGAAATTGATATATGCCATAGAAGTGCAGCCTTGTGCATTTTCAATACAGTAACTGTCATCCAAACTGTAGCCTAAGTTTACATCAGGTAATACTGTCAAAGTACACAGTTCCATTGACAACATGCCTAAACATTTTGACAACCTTGTTCGTGAACAATGACTCAATGACTTATCATTCTGATGACACTGACATGATCATTGGCATGAATATTTACTTTTGAGAGATGTACTAAGGATTTTTAGTGACTGACTAGCTTTAGAAACATATATATTGTATATTGCAGTTTGTACAAATTGTTCTGAGAAATGCACTTATTATTTTGCACATGTTAGGGATGATGTGAAAAATGCACCAAAGCGACTGAGAAAAACTGTAATGATTATAGGGAGTAGGGTCAAACTCTAAACTGCTCTCCCTTTTAAGTAAAATAATGTGACTTCCACCCCAGAATAGTATATTCAAAAGATGATGTATGAGTCCACGAGAGCCTTCAATTAACTTTCTATGCCAAGCGATGTGCAGGCACCATAGTTTAGTGCATTAACCAGTGCTAAATTAAATAATGCATACATCACAGTTCATTGCAACAGCTAGTTCTCATATCACCTGCAATCTATTTTGGCTAATCAATCTGCCAGCGCTTTTACAAGATTAATTATTCTCAGCCCCCTGTTCAGTCTATAATTATACTTCCAAGCACAAAACCATTGACTCTTATTCTAAATTCTCAACTGTACCTGGGTCATTCCACCAAATCAGTGCCTTTCAAGAAGTGTAACTTGGTAAAACATTACTATTGTTTTCACCTAATTTTAACATTCTGTCATAAAGAGCACATGGTTCAACATCATATCATGTTTTATTACAGTGCATTCGGGAAAGTGTTCAGACCCCTTGACTTTTTCCACATTTTGTTACGTTACAGCCTTATTCTAAAATTGATTAAATATTTTTTTCCCCTCTTCAATCTACACACAATACCCCATAATGACAAAGCAAAAACAGGTTTGTAGCAAATTTATTAGAAATGAAAAACTGAAATATTACATAGGCATAAGTATTCAAACCCTTTACTCTGTACTTTGTTGAAGCACCTTTGGCGAAGCACCTTTGGCAGCGATTACAGCCTCGACTCTTCTTGAGGATGACGCTACAAGCTTGGCACACCTGTATTTGGGGAGTTTCTCCCATTCTTCTCTGCAGATCCTCTCAAGCTCTGTCAGGTTGGATGGGGAGCGTCGCTGCACAGCTATTTTTCGGTCTCTCCAGAGATGTTAGATCGGGTTCAAGTCCGGGCTCTGGCTGGGCCACTCAAGGACATTCAGAGACTTGTCCCGAAACCACTCCTGCGTTGTCTTGGCTGTGTGCTTAGGGTCGTTGTCCTGTTGGAAGGTGACCCTTCACCCAAGTCTGAGGTGATGAGCGCTCTGGATCAGGTTTTCATCAAGGATCTCTCTGTACTTTGCTCCGTTCATCTTTCCCTCGATCCTGACTAGTGTCCCTGTCGCTGAAAAACATGCCCACAGCATGATGCTGCCACCACCATGCTTCACCTTAGGGATGGTGCCAGGTTTCCTCCAGACGTGACGCTTGACATTCAGGCCAAACACTTAAATATTGGTGTCATCAGACCAGATAATCTTGTTTCTCATGATCTGAGAGTCCTTTAGGTGCCTTTTGGCAAGCTCCAAGCAGGCTGTCATGTGCCTTTTACTAAGGAGTGGCTTCCACCTGACCATTCTACCATAAAGGCCTGATTGGTGGAGTGCTGCAGAGATGGTTGTCCTTCTGGAAGTTTCTCCCATCTCCAAAGAGGAACTCTGTGACCAAGGCCCTTCTCCCCCGATTGCTCAGTTTGGCCGGGCAGACAGCTCTAGGGAGAGTCTTGGTGGTTCCAAACTTCTTCCATTCAAGAATGATGGAGGCCACTGTGTTCTTGGGGACCTTCAATGCTGCAGAAATGTTTTGGTACCCTTCCCCACATCTGTGCTTCGACACAATCCTGTCTCGGAGCTCTACGGACAATTCCTTCGACCTAATTTCTTGGTTTTTGCTCTGAGATGCACTGTCAACTTTGGGACCTCATAGAGACAGGTCTATGCCTTTCAAAATCACATCCAATCAAGTTATAGAAACATCTCAAGGATGATCAATGGAAACAGGATGCACCTGAGCTCAATTTCGAGTCGCCTATCAAAGGGTCTGAATACTTATGTAAATAAGTTATTTATGTTTTTTAATTGTTTTAAATGTGCAATCATTTCTAAAAACCTTTTTTCGCTTCGTCATTATGGGGTATTGTGTGTAGATTGATGTGTAAAATGTTTTATTTAATCCATTCTAGAATAAGGTTTATGTAACAAAATGTGGAAAAGTCAAGGGGTCTGAATACTTGCGAATGAACTGTATCTCAAGAGGTGTAGCCCTTTCCTGCAGTCAATGACCAAAAGCGCCCTCTTTGGCCTCATTTTCATAATTATTATTTTTTATTTTTTATGACGGAACTCCGGTGTTTCTATGTCAAACAGTTTTGTTATATTTCAGTCTTCTGTGGTGTGTGTGTGTGTGTGTGTGTGCATATAGTGTAATATTGGGAAGTAAACTCAAAATGGAATAAATTTCAACTCTATATCTGACATGGTACAGGTGTCTTCTTCTTTTTAAAAGCCTTTTGTTTCAAAGTAGATTTGTTTAAGACTACCAAGAATCACACTGTGACCCTGATTTAGCCCACTGCAGTTATAGGTTAAATACAAAAAGTAATATGTGTCTATTCAGTGCCGAATAAAGTAACAGGATTGAGCGTAACAGGGTTGATGATTACATTTTAAATCGTCCATAAATCTCCTTGTGTCAGGGAGTGGAAGGGAGGGGCAATTGAATGCAAGCTTCACCCCAAAAAATATGTAATTGTTAGAACATTTCTAGCCTGTCTATCTGTGGGTAACAGGGTTGATGTGTTATGTTTGACCCGCTCAGTTTTCCACCATAAAACATCAGAAAATTGGCAAAAATAATAGAACCAGCACACCTGCTTTTTTAAATGATTTGCTATTAGATGTTCAATGTTTTCTTTTGAAAAATATATTTAAAAAGTAATAGTTTCGCCATATTAAAACGAGAGTTCAGTTCACGTAACAGGGTTGACCTTAAAATGAGGGACAGACGTAAATGAATCACTAATAAATAATCTTCAGAAATGACTTTGTGAAGGCAACAAAATAACTAGGGCTTTACAATGATGGTGAAAACTTGAGTAATGTTTTGTGGTTAAGTGGGTTAAAATCTTACTAGAAGTCACAGAGGGTGCACGGAGGGACTAGCAAGTCTTTTTAATATTGAAAATCAGATTTATTGAATTCCCGTGTGGTCGATATTAAAGGGCACTTCCTTTAATATAACAGGCTTTTAATCTATATTGGTGCATAAATTCTACTTACCGAAGGGACGAAAAAGGCAATCTGTTGTCACCTGTATTCTTACTAAGCACATACTGTATACTGTATGCATATAGAGGCCTATATTTCATTCCTATAAGTGCACATATTTACATGTTCTCCCGGCAAAACGTATCTGACAATAAAAATAACATTTACTGGAGTTGAAATACTACAAGATGCCATTTTGTAATTTATCTAACTTATTTGATACCAGCATTTTTCTATATCATCAGGAATGCCTTCTGCTCAAAGTATTTCAATTTGGCTTGAATATAGTAAAAATACCCTTCAATCCACTAAGGCGGCAGGTAGCCTAACGGTTAACAGCGTTGGGCCAATAACTGAAAGGTCGCTGGTTCAAAAAATCTAGGTGGAAGAATCTGCCCTTTTGCCCTTGAGGAAGGCAGTTAACTCCCAACAACAACTGCTCCCTGGGCGCCGATGATGTTAAGGCAGCCACCCGTACCTCCCTGATTCAGAGGGGTTGGGTTAAATGCGGAAGACACATTTTGGTTGAATGCATTCAGTTGTGCAACTGACTAAGTATCCCCCGTTCCTTTACTTCCTAGGGATTTCCCCTGGAGCGGATTGTATGGAGTAAATCATTGGCTGTCACCATCCCTGGATGTATTGTGCTGGGGAGGGGAGGGGAGGGGAGGGAGTCCCTGCGGATGACAGCAGGCAGCACGTTAGTGTTGTCCTTGGTCCCAGCGTGGCTCCACCGGCTGGCAGGCCACTGGTGGAGGTCATAAAGATAATCTGTCACTGTTTAAAACACAACCCCCCCCAATTATTTATGCCTAATAAAGGCACACAAATCACTGGTTTGCTTTAATCCTTGTTACCTGTAAATTATTGTGATCTAGTCTTTTTGTATTTTATAGTTATGACCCATTATTTGTGATGGAAGGGTGGTCAGTAAATCACTGCGTGGCCTTGTGGTATGTACAGTACATGGCCTACCTTCAAACTCAGTGCCTCTTTGCTTGACATCATGGGAAAATCAAAAGAAATCAGCCAAGACCTCCGCAGGTCTGGTTCATCCTTAGAAGCAATTTCTAAACGCCTGAAGGTACCACGTTCATCTGTACAAACAATAGTACGCAAGTATAAACACCATGAGACCACGCAGCCGTCATACCGCTCAGGAGGGAGAAGCATTCTGTCTCCTAGAGATGAACGCACTTTGGTGCAAAAAGTGCAAATCAATCCCAGAACAACAGCAAAGGACCTTGGGAAGATGCTGGAGGAAACAGGTACAAAAATATCTATATCCACAGTAAACAAGTCCTATATCGACATAACCTGAAAGGCCGCTCAGCAAGGAAGAAGCCACTGCTCCAAAACCGCCATAAAAGAGCCAGACTACGGTTTGCAACTGCACATGGGGACAAAGATCGTACTTTTTGGAGAAATGTCCTCTGGTCTGTTGAAACAAAAATAGAACTGTTTGGCCATAATGACCATCGTTATGTTTGGAGGAAAAAGGGGGTTGTTGCAAGCCGAAGAACACCATCCCAAACGTGAAGCACAGGGGTGGAAGCATCATGCTTTGGGGGTGCTTTGCTGCAGGAGGGACTGGTGCACTTCATAAAATAGATGGCATCATGAGGAAGGAAGATTATGTGGATATATTGAAGCAACATCTCAAGACATCAGTCAGGAAGTTAAAGCTTGGTTGCAAATGGGTCTTCCAAATGGACAATGACCCCAAGCATACTTCCAAAGTTGTGCAACAAAGTCAAGGTATTGGAGTGGCCATCACGAAGCCCTGACCTCAATCCAATAGAAAATGTGTGGGCAGAACTGAAAAAGCGTGTTCGAGCAAGGAGGCCTACAAACATGACTCAGTTACACCAGCTCTGTCAGGAGGAATGGGCCAAAATTCACCCAACTTATTGTGGGAAGCTTGTGGAAGGCTACCCGAAACGTTTGACCCAAGTTAAACAATTTAAAGGCAATGCTACCAAATACTAATTGAGTGTATGTAAACTTATGACACACTGGGAATGTGATGAAAGAAATAAAAGCTGAAATAAATAATTCTCTACTATTATTCTGACATTTCACATTCTTAAAATAAAGTTGTGATCCTAACTGACCTAAGACAGGGAATTTTTACTAGGATTAAATGTCAGGAATTGTGAAAAACTGAGTTTAAATGTATTTGACTAAGGTGTATGTAAACTTCCGACTTCAACCTGTAGATGTTGAGTGGCTTCACTGCAAGATTGTATGTTTTAATATTCAACAAAACAAAAAAAAGTACAACTTAAAAAAAACACTTCTAAATCTAATTAAATCAAAGTTTATTGGTTGCTTTCACAGATTTGTTATCGGAGGGGCAGCAAAATTCTTGTCTTTCTAGCTCCAACAGTGCAGTAATAATACTTAACAATAGAAAACAATACGCACAAAAAGTAATTTTCTTTAATAACAATAAGAAATATCAGAATGAGCAAAGTCATAGTCCGGAATATAAATATATACAGTTCCTTCAGCAAGTATTCAGACCCCTTGACCTTTTCCACATTTTGTTGTCTTACAACCTGCATTTAAAATGAATAAAATGTAGATATTTTTTAACTTGTGTTTTTGGACATTTTTACTAATTCATTAAAAATGAAAAGCTGAAATGTCTTAAGTATTCAATCCCTATGTTATGGCAAGCCTAAATACACTACATTATCAAAAGTATGTGGACACTTGCTCATCGAACATCTCATTCTAAAATCACGGGCATTACAGTTTTTCTCCATTGGTTTGGCTCATTTCTTGAAACAGAAATTACATTCTCAAAACTCTAAGATCATTTGGCAAAACAGTCTTACAGTTCAGCACAACACTATAGCTCACTTGCAAAAGCTCATATCTCTCCTAAAACTGTTCACTCATGCTTCAAAACTAAATTCCTTTCCCATATAAGGAGTCAGTGCCACGAAAATGGCAAAGATCCTTCTCAATTGCTTTGGCTCATTTCTTGAAACAGACCGGACGTTCTCAACACTCTTGGTGCTTTAGCCAAAATAACGTGGATGGTTCGGCACAACACCATGGTTCACCTGCAAAAGCTCATACCTCTCCCAAAACAGTTCACGCATGTGTCAAAACTAAATTTCCTTCTCATTTAAACAGTCAGTGCCCCCAAAATGCTTCGTCCCTTTGGCATTGTGTAAGCACTGCAAGTCAAAATGTTTAGATGTTTTGTCACTATGGCAGAGGACCATTGAAATATCCCTCATGTCCACCTTTCAGTCTTAGCCCAGTCCTTCATTGACAATGGTTACTGTACTGTTTTTTGTCTAGCTAACAGAATACAATTGTGTATAAAACTGAAAAAAATAAATAGGATTTTAGGGTAAGAGTAGCCTCCAAGGTTTGACATCACACATTGCACTCATACTGCCAAGGAAATTGTAACCATTATCATTCACACACATAAAGTAACTTCCATACATCAGAGTAAAAAGAAAATGTATACAGCATAATATACTGTAATATAAACACACAAACAAAAAACAATGAAAATTATATGCAGCCTACAGTGCTGTAAATAAAGCTGGAGTTTCACAACTAACAGTTCTTCACTGGTCGCTGTCCTCACCCTCCTGGCCATCCACACGCTGCTGTCTGTCTGGCCACAGATTCTCGTCCACATCACAGCGTATATTCTCCCTTGCGATGCAACGAGGGAAGAAACGGCGTGCATGTCGCAACCATCCCCCACACTGATCTCCTGTAATATCCTCACACGCAGCGTCCATTGCATGGAGCAGGGACCTCTGATCTTGAGCCCGATGCTCATACACTCTCCACCTCCAAGCGGAGAAATACTCCTCAATAGGATTGAGGAAAGGAGAGTAAGGTGGTAGGAACACCATGACCATCCTTGGATGAGTAGTGAACCAGGCCCTGATGAGCGGGCCACGGTGGAAATTCACATTGTCCCATACAATGACATATTGTGGTAGGTGAGGCCCTACGAGACCGCTCTCATTTTCAGGGATCAAATCAACATGAAGGCGGTCCAAGAAGATGAGGAGCTTCTGTGTATTGTATGGGCCAAGACTGGGGATGTGAGTGGCCACACCATTCTCCGATATGGCAACACACATAGTTATATTGCCCCCTCGCTGGCCTGGGACATCCACCATGGCCCGGTGGCCAATAATATTACGGCCACGTCTTCGGCCCTTGGCCAGGTTGAAGCCAGCTTCATCCACAAACACGAGGATGTGATGGGTCTCGTTTCCTTCCAATGCCATTATTCTCTACAATAGCGTAAAAAAAGAAAACATCAAATCAGTCATACAGAAGAGTCATACACTACAGTTACAGACAATTACATAGGAATGTTCTATGTTCTCCACAAGTTCAATATACTACTGGCCACTACTCCAGTGGTTCCAAACCTGGGGTACATGTACCCCTATGCAGAGGTACTACAGGGGGTATTTGACAGAAAGGGGGGGGGGAAATCATCAATGACTAGACTTACTGAAATGTTACAGTAAAACCCACAGTATTAGATAGATTTACATGGGAGGCACTAATTGCAGCTCTTTGACCCCTTTTCTTATTGTATGTTATATTCTTCAAAATAAGGATTATAATGATAATTGCATCATACAGTAAGCTGCAGTTTTTAGGCGAAATGTTGAAGTCAGATAAATCAAATACTTCCATACCTGGATTACCTGGATACACAAATCAGGTAAAGTGGGTACTGAAGCCAAAAAAGTTTGGGAACCACTGCTTAATTGTAAAAATGTTATAATGATGGACAACCAGTAACTGACTTACATGTACATACTGGTACCGCAGCTCTTTCACTCTATCAGAGTTCCTCTGAAATGGTACCCTGTAAATTTGCTTCATTGTCATCTGATGCTTCTTCAATATCCGGTCTATTGTGGAGATGCTTATAGAGTTGACATTTTGGAATATGGCATTGTCTTGTAGGATTGCAGCGCGGATCTGTCTCAATGTGATGGCATTATTTGCCATCACCATGTTACAGATCTCTTGTTCTTGTTGTTCATTGAGAAGTTTTCCTCTGCCACCTGTGCAAGGTTGTCGTCCAATCCTAGATATAGAAGTCAAAGGACAACACTCCATTCGTAATGTATACCTTATGTATTCCTTACAGAATGAGTTACCTATGTAATTGTATTGTTGTTTTACTTACAGTAACTTTACCACAATTCTAATGCATCACTGCACAGTGACTGGAATACTACTGTAAACTGTATCATCAATACTGTAGAAAATAAACTATTCCATAGTTTATTTTCTCCAATGTTTTTCTTGTCATTTTTAGTATCATAACATCCCATTGAGGTAAGATATTACTGTAGGCCTATCACACACACACACTAAATGAATAGGTAAATATGTAAATAAATATATTTCTTGCTCTATGCACAGTGTCCTGTCCTATACAACATATAATTCCATCATTGACTGACTACATACCTGTTTTCCCTGCGAAAGGTTTGGATGATGGAGGAGACTGTTGAGCGAGGCACATTAGGCTGCACTCGGCGACCTGCCTCCGCCATTGTGAGGCCATGGTTGATGACATGGTCTATAATTGTGGCCCGAATTTCATCCGGGACAGCATGGTGTCTTCGTGCTCCTCGGCCTCTTCCCCCTATTCCACCACCACGCACCCTTACTCCTCCTCCTCCTCTTCTTCTTCTTCCTCTTCCTCGAGCAGGCAGTTGCCCTTGTTCATTTACTTGGCCAGGTGCCTCCATGTTCAGAAATTGTACTGGTCCTGCATGGTCAAGCTCTTTACATACATGTTTGGCAGCATTCACAGTCATGGACAGCACCTGTCAGGTAACTAAACATACTGTTTGATTGGTCATCTGAGATGTGTGAAACTCCTCCTTCGTTAGTCAAGTTCTAGTTTCACCTGACTGTCAATTGCTGTAATAAATTTATCAAATGTTCCAAGGGATTCATATATGGTATTCATGGTATTATGTTCTTGACTAATTTTGACAATTGAACAGACTATTGTGCATGTGATGACTTATACAATGAAATGACGCTGACACGTTTTGGAGCGAACAACCATTAGACTGAGAATCAACAATCAGTTTAGATCAACAAGATCTATTCACTTGGAAATTGTGCTAAATGTAGGCTACCTGTACTTAATCATTTGCAAAGATGTACTGAGACATTGAGACATGTACTTAGACATTTGCAATTTGATGAAATGAATGAGAAATTCAATTCTGTTGTGAACAATTGCCAAGTGGTTTGGAGGTTTGTCCATGTAGTTTTGAGAATGTAATTTCTGTTTCAAGAAATGAGCCAAACCAATGGAGAAAAACTGTAATATGGAGTTGGTGCCCCCTTCGCTGCTATAACATCCTCCACTCTTCTGGGAAGGCTTTCCACTAGATGTTGGAACATTGCTGCGGGGACTTGCTTCCATTCAGCGACAAGAGCATTAGTGAGGTTGGGCACTGATGATGGGCGATTAGGCCTGGCTCACAGTCAGAGTTCCAATTCATCCCAAAGGTGTTCGATGGGGTTGAGGTCAGGTCTCTGTGCAGGCCAGTCAAGTTCTTCCACACCGATCTCGACAAACCATTTCTGTATGGACCTCCAGCTATGCTAGGTTGGCGATACCAGCTAGTCTAGTTGTGGGAAGTAGAGGTAAATGCCACCTGTATAAATGCCACCTCGGCTCTGCCTCGTCCCGCTGTGTGATCCATTATTTCCAAGGTAATGTTCAGAACATCGGTGTTTATCGTATACAGTACAGTGCCTTAGGAAAGTATTCAGACCTCTTGACATTTTCCACATTTTGTTACATTACAGCCTTATTCTAAAATGGATTACAAAAAAACAATTCTCAACCATCTACACACAATACCGCATAATGACAAAGCGAAAATAGTTTTTTTTGAAATGTTTGCTAATTTATTACAAATACAAAACATATCTTATTTACATAAGTATTCAGACCCTTTGTTACGAGATTCAAAATTGAGCGCAGGTGCATCCTGTTTCCATTGATCATCCTTGAGATGTTTGTACATCAAGAAGACTCGATGCTGTAATCGCAGCCAAAGGTGCTACAAAAAAGTACTGAGTAAAGGGTCTGAATACTTATGTAAATGTGATATTTCTGTTTTTTATTTGTAATAAATTAGCAACAATTTATAAAAACCTGTTTTTGCTTTGTCATTATGGGGTATTGTGTGTAGATTGATGATGGAAAAATATAATTTAAGCAAATTTAGAACAAGGCTGTTAGGTAACAAAATGTGGAAAAAGTCAAGGGGTCTAAATACTTTCCGAAGGCACTGTATATATACTTTTTCCACACTTTACTCCTGAATGCATTTAGGCTTGACACAACAAAGGGGTTGAATACTTATTGACTCAAGACAGTTCAGCTTTTTATTTCTTATTAATTCATTAAAAACTTGAAAAACATAATTCCAACTTTGGCATTATGTGGTATTGTGTGTAGGCCAGAGACAAACAATCTCAATTTAATACATTTTAAATTCAGGCTGTAACACAACAAAATGGGGAAAAGTAAAGGTGTGTGAGTACTTTCTGAAGGCACTGTATAAACACTGAGTGTACAAAATAATTAAGAACACCGTCCTAATATTGAGTTGCCCTCGTCCAAGACCGGAGTCTACGCACACCAGTGCACCATAGCCAATCATACCTACAGTAGGCCTTTATGTAAATAAGCCATCACCACACCAGCCTGCCATCATTCATTTTGACTGGACTGTGTGTTTACAGGCAGTAGCAACAGTGCGACTTTAGATCATTAGAACACATTCGCCAAAAGCCACAAAATACTTCTGAATGGATGTCTGCAAATATGTAAATACCACGGGGAGTCCTCTTACATTTGGGAATTGTACAGTCCTGTTGATCAAACAACCATGAAATGGTAGGCTCTCTCCCCCACAGTTATGCACATCAACAACAACAAGATCAATAACTAATGCTAGCCAGAACAAGATGAGCTCAAATCTAAGGAGGGAACATTAGATAAACCCTCTCAAACTTTTTCAGCTAGTTCGGCGTCAAAATTGCCCTGATAACCAATGGGGAATAGTAGCCTGCTCGTCCTTCTGCAGCTTGCCTGCCAATGCATGCCTGTCCCAACCCACGTTTTTACAACTGAATGGGAATTTGCCTACCGCCCATTTGATCAATGCCAAATACGTTTGATTGACAACTAAGAGTGTGTTTGTAAAATGCCTCCAGTGTGTCGCAGTGGGCTCTGGGTCGTTCGTAAAATTCAGAGAGTATCACACTGCACTGTTGACGCTGGACAATCTGGCAGATGAGTTATGGAAAGCCAAAAGGTTCAAATCGTCTTACCAGATACATGTGACAAACTTGTAGTGATAATTTTTGAAATGCTTTTTTCACTTGTCCAGTGTGCGTTTACAGGTGATTTGAACGATTGTTATGGTCATATTTACACATATTCTTTACACCTGTCCAGTGTGCATTTACAGGTAATTACAATGATTGTTATGGTCATATTTACATGTGCAATATGGGGGAGTCCACCAATCTCTATTGTGCTCCACACTGCCCTTTCACACCTGGACAAAAGGAACACCTATGTGAGAATGCTATTCATTGACTACAGCTCAGCATTCAACCCCATAGTGCCCTCAAAGCTCATCACTAAGCTAAGGACCCTGGGACTAAATACCTAACTCTGCAACTGGATCCTGGACTTCCTGATGGGCCGCCCACAGGTGGTGAGGGTAGGTAACAACACCTCCGCCACGCTGATCCTCAACACGGGGGCCCCTCAGGGGTGTGTGCTCAGTCCCCTCCTGTACTCCCTGTTCACCCATGACTGCATGGCCATGCACGACTCCAACACCATCATTAAGTTTGCCAATGACACAACAGTGGTCGGCCTGATCACCGACAACGATGAGACAGCCTATAGGGAGGAGGTCAGAGACCTGGCCATGTGGTGCCAGGATAACAACCTCTCCCTCAACGTAATCAAGACAAAGGAGGTTATTGTGGACTACAGGTGAAAAAAAAGAGGACTGAGCACACCCCCATTCTCATCGACAGGGCTGTAGTGGAACAGGTTGAGAGCTTCATGTTCCTTGGTGTCCACATCACCAACAAACTATCATGGTCCAAACACACCAAGACAGTCGTGAAGAGGGCATGACAAAGCCTATTCCCCCTCAGGAGAATGAAAAGATTTGGCATGAGTCCTCAGATCCTCAAAATGTCTACAGCTGCAGTTTAACTCTACCCACATGTACATATTACCTCGACTAACCGGTGCCCCACACATTGACTCTGTACCGGTACCCCCTGTATATAGCCTCCCTACTGTTATTTTATTTTACTGCTGCTATTTAATTGTTTTCTTTTTTTATACTTATCTATTTTTTACTTAACTTTTTTTTTGTAACTGCATTGTTGGTTAAGGGCTTGTAAGTAAGCATTTCACTGTAAGGTCTGCAAATACAATTTGATTTGATTTGATTGGTGTGGGCCAGAGCGGGCTGAGGCTGACCCAGGGAGGGGTCCTACCCCTGCCCATGGCCACCAGGGGGCACCAATACATCCACCCAGCTCCCTTCCCCAGGGAGGTTGTGTGACCCACACCAGCGACCACCAGGGGGCGCCACTACATCCACCTAGCTCCCTGCACTAGGGAGATCGTGGGAGAAGGCCAGAGAGGGATGGGGCCGACACAGGGAGTGGGTCGGCCCCATCCCTCCACCATGGTTCGTTCAATAGCCTATGGGGGTAATGAATGTCGTTTTTTTTTTTTTTTTTTTTTACAATTGCCGAAAACAACTTATTTGGTAAATACAGGCTTAGGAAATGATATACGTTTTGTTCTATGAGATAATCTTCATCAGCTAAGCATTTATGTATTGAAAAAAAGCACATAAAGGCTTCATAATTCATAAAGGTCATGTTAAATGACTGATATTATCTCATAGAAGAAAACGTAAAATATCTCCTAAACCCGTCTTAACCTCAGACGTTATTTTCGGCATTTTGTCATATGTCATATTTCTACCATTATTACATTTACATTTGAGTAATTTAGCAGACGCTCTGGTAATATTTAGCTAAATACATACAACTCAAATCTCTGGGCCATCTTTTAGCATTTTCCTCACAGTAACACACATTTTCAGCCTTTGTTGGTCTTATTACACCAATATCTATTCCTTTATGACATTGAAAAATCTATTAAATTCCTCCACATTGAAATGAATCATGGCCAACTTGACTGACTGATTTAACACTAAATCTATGATGACTCTATTCAACTTTTCCAATGGGTATCCTTGTTCTGTGGGAAATTCGGTGTAGTTATCATCTAGGGTACCATGTGATAATAAAGCACATCCCAATACTGCCCATTCTGTCTCAATACACCCCAAAATGCATACAGGTATGACCTTTGACCCCCCAATGTTATTAACATTCCAATTATTTCATACCTCAAGTTAATGACATATCAATTGCCTTATTTAGCAAAGATTGTTCCCTGATAATACAAAATTACATTTCATATCCTCAATACTGTTGGCCCAAATAACCAATGCCAGTGATAAGGACATTTAGCTACCTCCTATAAGTGGTTATCATACCAAAATATTACATTTTTACATTTTACATTTTAGTCATTTAACAGACGGTCTTATCCAGAGCGACTTACAGTTAGTGAGTGCATACATTATTATTTTTTCATAACCCACAGACCTTAATGAAAATCGTCATTGGACTTTGCCACACCAAAGTGGGAAAATGTGTTTAAATTTGGCCCTCTGGTCCATGGACTAATTTGGGATGCATACTGTGTCTTCAATCGTTGTGTAATCCATATTTGGCTCTTAGTGTGTTTTTATATGCAATTTCTATTATGATAATTCAGAATGTATTTTGGGTTTTTTCAACTGTGAGCAATAAAACCAAATTCTGACCATGACCCATTCTGTATCTTACACACTGTCAAATGTAATGGAGTGTGTTAAATGGTTGTTGTTCTTACAAGGACATGTCTATAGCTAGACATGTCTGCCTCAATGACAGATAACCATTGAGGTGAGAAATGTAACCTCACCAACAGCAACCACACCTCCATAAACATTCTTGTGTAAGTGGAAGCTGGTTTGATGATGATGATTATATGGTTTCCTCTGTACCAAATACAACAAATATTGTTATTGGGGGGAGTGGGCTGCTCGTTTCACTGTTAAATGGATCAAGCCTTTGCTGACAAGCATCTGAAATATGAGAAACTCTCATCACGCTCGGACAGCCTTGGATATACAGTGGGGAAAAAAGTATTTAGTCAGCCACCGATTGTGCAAGTTCTCCCACTTAAAAAGATGAGAGAGGCCTGTAATTTTTTCCATCATAGGTACACGTCAACTATGACAGACAAATTCAGATTTTTTTTCCAGAAAATCACATTGTAGGATTTTTTATGAATTTATTTGCAAATTATGGTGGAAAATAAGTATTTGGTCACCTACAAACAAGCAAGATTTCTGGCTCTCACAGACCTGTAACTTCTTCTTTAAGAAGCTCCTCTGTCCTCCACTCGTTACCTGTATTAATGGCACCTGTTTGAACTTGTTATCAGTATAAAAGACACCTGTCCACAACCTCAAATAGTCACACTCCAAACTCCACTATGGCCAAGACCAAAGAGCTGTCAAAGGACACCAGAAACAAAATTGTAGACCTGCACCAGGCTGGGAAGACTGAATCTGCAATAGGTAAGCAGCTTGGTTTGAAGAAATCAACTGTGGGAGCAATTATTAGGAAATGGAAGACATACAAGACCACTGATAATCTCCCTCGATCTGGGGCTCCACGCAAGATCTCACCCCGTGGGGTCAAAATGATCACAAGAACGGTGAGCAAAAATCCCAGAACCACACGGGGAGACCTAGTGAATGACCTGCAGAGAGCTGGGACCAAAGTAACAAAGCCTACCATCAGTAACACACTACGCCGCCAGGGACTCAAATCCTGCAGTGCCAGACGTGTCCCCCTGCTTAAGCCAGTACATGTCCAGGCCCGTCTGAAGTTTGCTAGAGTGCATTTGGATGATCCAGAAGAGGATTGGGAGAATGTCATATGGTCAGATGAAACCAAAATAGAACTTTTTGGTAAAAACTCAACTCGTCGTGTTTGGAGGACAAAGAATGCTGAGTTGCATCCAAAGAACACCATACCTACTGTGAAGCATTGGGGTGGAAACAACATGCTTTGGGGCTGTTTTTCTGCAAAGGGACCAGGACGACTGATCCGTGTAAAGGAAAGAATGAATGGAGCCATGTATCGTGAGATTTTGAGTGAAAACCTCCTTCCATCAGCAAGGGCATTGAAGATGAAACGTGGCTGGGTCTTTCAGCATGACTGATCCCAAACACACCGCCCGGGCAACGAAGGAGTGGCTTCGTAAGAAGCATTTCAAGGTCCTGGAGTGGCCTAGCCAGTCTCCAGATCTCAACCCCATAGAAAATCTTTGGAGGGAGTTGAAAGTCCGTGTTGCCCAGCGACAGCCCCAAAACATCACTGCTCTAGATGAGATCTGCATGGAGGAATGGGCCAAAATACCAGCAACAGTGTGTGAAAACTGTCATGTTTTTGATTAACCGACCTGGAAGACCAGGTGTGTTGAATTAAGTCAATAACTGAACTGATCAATTGTTTATGCATATACATGAAAGGTTTGTTGTGGTATTCATACAATTACCTGATACTTGTCTGTCCACCAAGATCCCATACATGAAACTTCAGGTTCTTGTAAGTCACAGTCTCCACGTTGAAGCCGATTGCTGTACAACACAATGACAGAGATTAAACACCTTGAGCTATGAGCACACGTCAAAGAAAGGAATGCCCATTAACCACCCACTCTATTTATGACATGTGGAAAGACCATTTGTTATTGTGGAGCACACAACAATCAATTCTCCCTTTATGCACCTGGAACTAGGCAACATAATGTGCATGAACCACCTTTCCAAGTAGAAAGAAATGAAAAACAAAAGCATTGCGTACTGGGAATGGTGGTGGCCACCTATCCAACCTGCAGGTGGTACAGGAGGATTGTAGTTATACCAGCTCCAGAATACAGTGGCAGAAGTTCAAGTAATGCTACTGTAGTGATTGAGAGAGAGAAGTTGGACCAGGGCTGCTTACCCTGTAGGATAAGCACACTTGCCAATAGCTATATCGTCAGTATCTTTGTGTAGACCTATCCTGTTCTTTCTGTGCCATAAAGGTCCATACCTCTTGGTAGATGTCAAGCAAGCATACAGGGATACTACACAGGGTTACTACTGTATGTGTCTCTGACATACATCCAGTGTTTCATTCCTGCCTTTGAACAATAAATAGCTAGCTGGGTTAGCACACTAATTAGCTAACATTGTAGCTGGCATGAAAAAGATAGCAAAGTGAGTTTCAGTAACGATGATGCCATGTTTTTCTATCATAAGTTGCAAATTACTTGTCAGAAAAGGGAGACATCTTTACTATGAAATGAGTAAACAAAGTAGGTACAACACCCTCTTCGCTAGAAAGACAGCTAACCAGCTAGCTAGCTAACATACAATAGAAAGGTATGGGAAGCTAGTTAGCACAACATGCTAGCGGATTTTCAGAAGAGAAATACACATTCATAAATGTGACTCGTTTCTGGAAACTAGGCGTATGTCGCAGGTCACTACTTCACAGGACAGCCATTTGAACGTAAACTTATTTTAAATCAAAATGCGTTTTTTGGCAGAAATGCCTTCTGGAATATGTGAAATTTCATGTGCCTTAATAAGAAACTTGTATACCATCTGTAAATACGAATACAATTGTTAAATTACGAGCCTAGTTGGTTAAGGCACAGAAAAAGATAGCAACCTTCCCACTAGTCATGATTGGCTGAGATAATGAGTGGGCTGGACATGCCGAGAGAGGAGTTCGGATTGGTCTGCCATATAGCACGCTTCTGTCTATTTGAGCTGGTCAGTATGTGTAGGTAATCCTGTCTAATGCGGCTTTTAAAAATGTTTTATTGTGTAGTGGAGCTGCATAAGTGTTGCTCTCCACTTTCTGGAAGATCGAGTTTTGAAATCAGTGGAATTAGAGTATGATAGCTAAAGAGATGGAGAAAACACCTGTCTCCGGATTACATCTTCAAACTAAGGGCAACCATGGCATCTGTGACAGGGAGACGCGTCCATCATATATGATGTGTATGGGTAAGATAGTACAGCTAGCTACATTTTCATCTATTACACGTTTCTAATTTTGACAGAAAGTGGTTTCATTTCAAGTTAAAGTGTACTGTTAGCTAGCTAGCTAACGTTAGCTGGTTGGCTAACTAGCTAACGTTATGTGACGTGTATGATCTTATTATTTGTATCTCAGAGCCATTTGCTTGCTAACATTGAACCTGGTTGGTTAGCTTCCTGCAGATTCATGCAGGGTAGTAAAGTCATGAGTTGGGAATATGGTTCATTGTTTAACTAGCTAGCTAATGTTAGTTGGCTGGCTCACTAGCTAACGTTACCTGATCTTATTATTCGTATCTCTGAGCCATTTGCTTGGCTAGTCAGAGCCTAAAGTTAGCTAGCTAACATTGAACCTGGGTGGTTAGCTACCTGCAGATTCATGCAGGGTAGTAACGTCATGAGTTGGGATTATGGTTCATTGTTTACCTAGCTACATGTCTTAACAAAAGACTCCACTATGCATGTAACCATTTCGGGTGCGTTCGTAAATTCAGTCTGAGTATGCCAGATCGCAGAATAACTGATTAATTTACGAACGCACAAAACCCGTTGAATATGGCCAGTGTCAGTAAACGTTGGCAAAAAAGCATAATTAAATTGTTGCCAGCAGTACAGTTACAGTCATCAACGCTCTGGATAACATGAAAACAGCCTAACCAGCTCTGCTAGGGTGAGTAAAATGCCCTAGCAGAGCTGGTTAGACTGTTTTCATGTTATCCAGAGGTAAACAATGAACCATAATCCCAATTTTATGTCTGGAAGTAGCTAGCAAGCTAGCCAATGTTAGCCAGTTAGCTTGGGTGCTTGACTGCCATTGTGAGGTCAAAACGCTCGGATCAACCCTACTCATCGGCCAGAGCGTCAAGTTTGCGCTCTGAATGCTGAAAGCTTAAGAGGGTGTGAACAATGCTGAATGGGTGTAGACAAAGAAGAGCTCTTCAGTATGTACCAAAACATACAAAGGCCTTTTTCTCAAAAGTGAGATTACAAGTTTATCAACTTTCAAAGCATAATTACTTTCTCATTGTTCCCTTAAACGCAGTGTATGATATACCATTTTGTAGCTCTGTGTCTCTGCTTTTATCCAATGTAAAAAAACACAATTTCAAATTTTGCTACATCAGACCGAATCAAGGCGGTCGGTCACAAATGTTATACTAGTTGTAAACCATGATGGAATGTATAAAATCATATCTAAAATCTGGAAATAAAATAGCACACTTACAGATAGATAACGTTAGCGAAGGAGCTCCTCTATCGATGTTTTTAGATCTTAAACTGTGGGCTTCTATATTTATATATATATATATACAGTGGGGAAAAAAAGTATTTAGTCAACCACCAATTGTGCAAGTTCTCCCACTTAAAAAGATGAGAGAGGCCTGTAATTTTAATCACAGGTACTAGTCAACTATGACAGACAAATTGAGAAAAACAATTCCAGAAAATCACATTGTAGGATTTTTTATGAATTTATTTGCAAATTATGGTGGAAAATAAGTATTTGGTCAATAACAAAAGTTTCTCAATACTTTGTTATATACCCTTTGTTGGCAATGACACAGGTCAAACGTTTTCTGTAAGTCTTCACAAGGTTTTCACACACTGTTGCTGGTATTTTGGCCCATTCCTCCATACAGATCTCCTCTAGAGCAGTGATGTTTTGGGGCTGTCGCTGGGCAACACGGACTTTCAACTCCCTCCAAAGATTTTCTATGGGGTTGAGATCTGGAGACTGGCTAGGCCACTCCAGGACCTTGAAATGCTTCTTACGAAGCCACTCCTTCGTTGCCCGGGCGGTGTGTTTGGGATCATTGTCATGCTGAAAGACCCAGCCACGTTTCATCTTCAATGCCCTTGCTGATGGAAGGAGGTTTTCACTCAAAATCTCACGATACATGGCCCCATTCATTCTTTCCTTTACACGGATCAGTCGTCCTGGTCCCTTTGCAGAAGAACAGCCCCAAAGCATGAGGTTTCCACCCCCATGCTTCACAGTAGGTATGGTGTTCTTTGGATGCAACTCAGCATTCTTTGTCCTCCAAACACGACGAGTTGAGTTTTTACCAAAAAGTTCTATTTTGGTTTCATCTGACCATATGACATTCTCCCAATCCTCTTCTGGATCATCCAAATGCACTCTAGCAAACTTCAGACGGGCCTGGACATGTACTGGCTTAAGCAGGGGGACACGTCTGGCACTGCAGGATTTGAGTCCCTGGCGGCGTAGTGTGTTACTGATGGTAGGCTTTGTTACTTTGGTCCCAGCTCTCTGCAGGTCATTCACTAGGTCCCCCCGTGTGGTTCTGGGATTTTGCTCACCGTTCTTGTGATCATTTTGACCCCACGGGGTGAGATCTTGCGTGGAGCCCCAGATCGAGGGAGATTATCAGTGGTCTTGTATGTCTTCCATTTCCTAATAATTGCTCCCACAGTTGATTTCTTCAAACCAAGCTGCTTACCTATTGCAGATTCAGTCTTCCCAGCCTGGTGCAGGTCTACAATTTAGTTTCTGGTGTCCTTTGACAGCTCTTTGGTCTTGGCCATAGTGGAGTTTGGAGTGTGACTGTTTGAGGTTGTGGACAGGTGTCTTTTAAACTGATAACAAGTTCAAACAGGTGCCATTAATACAGGTAACGAGTGGAGGACAGAGGAGCCTCTTAAAGAAGAAGTTACAGGTCTGTGAGAGCCAGAAATCTTGCTTGTTTGTAGGTGACCAAATACTTATTTTCCACCATAATTTGCAAATAAATTCATTAAAAATCCTACAATGTGATTTTCTGGATTTTTTTCCTCAATTTGTCTGTCATAGTTGACGTGTACCTATGATGAAAATTACAGGCCTCTCTCATCTTTTTAAGTGGGAGAACTTGCACAATTGGTGGCTGACTAGATACTTTTTCCCCCCACTGTATATAAATAAAAACAATCATTTGTTTTCTAAATATAAAGATTTCACGAAAAGCTTTATGGATATTTAAAAAGAGAAAATCAACCATATAATTCTATTTATATTTAAACAGGGAAATTCATACTTTGAAAAGCAACTTCACAGAAGACACGCGTTTTCTACACTTGTAAATGCAAACACAACAGGTATAATGAACACGTGTACAAATTACCATAACAGGCATTCTAATTACCTGTAAATGTGCACTGGACAGGTGTAAAGAACACGTGTAAATTGACTTTTGACACTTGAAAAAAGCAAGTGGAAAATAATCATTACAAGCGTTCAAGTCACCTGTAAGCACACAATGGACAAGTGAAAAAAACATGTGTAAAGAAAATGACATTTGACACTTGAAAAAAGCATGTGAAAAATGATCATTACAAGTGTTAAGACATATTCCGTGTAAAACGATTTTAACCTTTTGGCTTTCCATTAGGAGTAGGGTTGATTTGAGCCTTCCTCATAACAGCAGTCAAGTACCCAAGCTAACTGGCTAAAGTTGGCTAGCTTGCTTCCAGACACAAATGAGAGAACACCTCACTCTGACCATTTTCCTCGCCATAGAAGAGCTGGTTAGGCTGTTTACATGTTATCTGCAGCGTTAGTGACTAACTGTGCTGCTGACAACAATTGAATAACTTTTTTTGCTGATGTTTACTGACACAAATCATATTCAGCGGGTGTTGCGCATTCGTAAATTCATCAGTTATTCTGCGCTCTGGCACACTCAGACGAGTGCTCTGAAATCGTAGTAGATAGCCAGATTGAATTTATGAACGCAAGAGATATGCTAACTGGATAACAGTCCTTCAAGTTCAGCATAGCTAGCTAGCAAAGTGATTCACATTTCTTGCTAGCTAACCAAATGAAACCTGCATCTCTAGCTGTAGCCACCGAAAAACGATATGAGGAAAATGTCGGTCACTCACCCACTTCTCCAATGAAATGTCATCCTCCCAGCAGCTAGCTAACTATCTAACATTTTTTTTTAGTCATTTAGCAGACGCTCTTATCCAGAGCGACTTACAGGAGCAATTAGGGTTAAGTGCCTTGCTTAAGGGCACATCGACAGATTTTTCACCTAGTCGGCTCGGGGATTAGAACCAGTGACCTTTCGGTTACTGGCACAACGCTCTTACCCACTAAGCTACCTGCCGCCCTAACGTTAGGCTCCGTGTTTTTATCTTGCAACATAAATATATATGTTATAAGCCATGTTATGACTGACTTGTGATCATAGCCCTAGCTAGTTTGATTGTATTGACATTCCCAGCATTAGTTACATTTGTCAGTTTTTGTCCAATATTTGGAGTCATTGAAACTGAAACAGTGCATCCCGAATAGGGTGGAGGGAGAAAACAATGTACCAGGCCAGCTGTGATTTACAACCAGATAGCAATATTTTTTGGACTGCCAGTATGGGTGAATTTTATGAATCATGCATTGAACTGCATTAATCTATTCTGCCAACACTGCCTTACTGTACGTCATGGAATTTTTTGTCAAATAAAACCTATTTCTAAAACCTATTATAAAGTTGGTTTTGTAGCATAAACTGGGAATTTGATATTTTTTACTGATATTATGATTGTCTGTTTCATATATGCAAGTAGTTAAAATGCTGCTAGTTCTACTTTGAACAAGTGACATCAATAAGGGATCATAACTTTCACCTGGTCAGTCTATGTCATTGGAAAGATAAGGTGTTCATAATGTTTTGTACACTCAGTATAATGGTGTGTATAGACAGTACAGACAGTATATAAATAGAAAAGGTGTGTACAGCAGTAGTAATATAGGATGAGCCATGACTAGAATAAAGTATATAAAGTGGGTAAAACAGTGTGTAAACATTATTAAAGTGACCAGTGTTCATTGACTATGCACATAGGGCAAAGCAGTCTCTAAGGTGCAAGGTAGAGTACCGGGTGGTAGCCGGCTATTAACAGTGACTAAGGTTCGAGGCAGGCTACTGGTCGGTGGCCAGCTAATGGTGACTGTTTAACAGTCTGATGGCCTGGAGATATAAGCTATTCATCAGTCTTGAGCACAGCTTTGATGCACCTGTACTGTCTCCTCCTTCTAGATGGTAGGGATGGGTGAACAGGCCGTGACTCGGGTGGCTGAGATCCTTGATTTTCGTGGCCTTCCTGTGACACTGGGTGCTGTAGATGTCCTGGAGGGCAGGCAGTGTGCCCCTGATGATGTGTTGGGCTGACCGCACCACCCTCTGGAGAGCCCTGCGGTCTTCGGGGCTGTAGCCAAATTTCTTCAGCCTCCTGAGGTTGAAGAGGCGCAATTGTGCCTTCTTCACCACACTGTCTGTATGAAGGGACCATTTCAGGTCTTGAAAGCTTTTGACCCTCTCCACTGCGGCCCCGTCGATGTGGATGGGGACAGGCTCTTTCTGCTGTCTCCTGTAGTCCACGATCAGCTCCTGAGTTTTGTTGAAGTTGAGGGAGAGGTTATTTTCCTGGCACCTCTCCCGCCAGGGGTCTCACCACCTCCCTGTAGGCTGTCTCGTCGCTGTTGGTAATCAGGCCTACCACTGTTGTGTCATCTGCAAACTAATATGGAGAGGCACAGCTGCTTGCCCCGACCACACTTACCCATTAGTGTATAAAACTCTAAAGCATCTCAATACTTCATCTCTTTATCTTTCTCAATGGCACTACTTATGAACACTTACACAATTATTTTTCCTGTTTGAAACGCTTGTTTGCCCACAATAGCACAAGCCGTATATTTCATAGCTTAGAATTTTCAATCATAATAGCAATTCAATATTCACCTAATTAACATATTGAGTATGATGAGCTCACTCGATGCAGACATTATAATTTAATATTCTCAGGATGTGTGACATTGTGTATAGTAATTCTGTCATTCAGGGTCATCTCTCCCTGCTGGGTGTCGTCAGGCTCCATCTCAACATTCTAGTTAAATGCATGACGCTTCAAACCTTATTAGGGCCCCATTACTTATTTAAACCTAACTTGTTTATGAGAGAGCAGAGGTATAAATTATCCAATATATTTGGCATCTTGGGATTTGGACAAATCTTTATTAAGTACAACTCGTTAGGACAATTTCACAGCAGGCCAATTATTTCCAGAATCACAACCAATAACCATTTAGGAGAAAGAGAATCATAGGACTTAACGACACAGGTAAAAAGACTCTCCTTGGACATTATTTTATGCAGGGAACAGTTCCACCATGAAGGGAAGTAATTGTACTAGGTGGCAGGTAGCCTATTGGTTAAGAGCATTGGGCCAGTAACCGAAAGGTCACTGGTTCAAATCCCTGAGCTGACTAGGGGAGCAATCTGTCTGTGCCCTTGAGCAAAGCACTTAATCCTCATTGCTCCTGTAAATCGCTCTGGATAAGAACATCTGCTAATCGTAAGTTACTTTTCAGTGTGTTCCCAAAAATCTGAACCCTGTAAACAAAATTACGTTTTTTACGGACGTTTAAGTTAATATGAAGTCAATACAGTATGTCGATGAAACTTCGCAAATCAACTTGATTGGAGGTACACAAAACACTCCCCGCCTCTCGTCATGAGCCGTCCGGCCATTACCGAGAACCACATACCGGATTTTTAACAGGGTCGTTAGCAATAGGAAAAATTTAATGTATTGCCCGACCTAGCTCATTATCTAGGCATCGGATAAGAACGAGACTAATGGATCCATAAAGTGACCTTTAGACTTGCCACCTTTTGAACTGAATACGTTTGTAAGGGCAACAGTTTTGATTACATTTATAATTTATCGCTCTCACGTGCCAATAGAGAACCAATGATGTGCAACCTTTTTGTAGCATTTCTGACAATGCTAATATATTTTAAGCCAAATCTCAGAGTTCTAAAACCGTGACCAGCAACTCAGTTGCTGTGCAACAACAACAGCTAACTAGTAGCAGGTTAGCAGCTGTAGCTAGCTAGCTAACACCAGTCGGGTGAGAAGCAAGCTCCAAGCATTGACAGCTAGCTAGGTATATTTTGCTATGGAAGGTTTTCATATGGCTGAAGTAATCTGTGTAAACTAAATCCGATCACAAACAAATAAGCTAGAATGTCCTTGGTTGCTGTTATAGCCAATTAGCTAGCCAACTAGCCAGTAGTTACAAGCCAAAAAGACTGTAATATAGCTGTATAGATCGTAGACACAACTCAATGTTGACAATATATCCTATCTAGCTATATTCTTCCATAAAGCATAGTTAGCTAAGTAAAGTTCAGAGTCAACACCAAACTTTGGGAACTTTGGGAAACTGGCACGCTACTAACTTATAATACATGCAATGAGCATTTCTCCTCTAGCTATTCCAACATAATACAGTCAAACTGGCTAGCTAGCTAGCTATGTGTGCAGCCAGATGTCAGTTTCAAATCAAATCAAATCAAATGTTATTTGCCACATGAGCCGAATACAACAGGTGTAGACATTACTGTGAAATGCTTACTTACAGACCTTAACCAACAATGCATTTATTTTTTAATAAAAAGTAAAATAAAACAACAACAACAAAAAAGTGTTGAGAAAAAAAGAGCAGAGGTAAAATAAAATAACAGTAGGGAGGCGATATACCGGGGGGTACCGGTGCAGTCAATGTGCGGGGGAACCGGCTAGCTGAGGTAGTTAAGGTAATATGTACATGTGGGTAGAGTTAAAGTGACTATGCATAAATAATTAACAGAGTAGCAGCAGCATAAGAAGATGGGGTGGGGGTTGGGGGGAAGTGCAAATAGTCCGGGTAGCCATGATTAGCTGTTCAGGAGTCTTATGGCTTGGGGGTAGAAGCTGTTGAGAAGCCTTTTGGACCTAGACTTGGCGCTCCGGTACCGCTTGCTGTGCGGTAGCAGAGAGAACAGTCTATGACTAGGGTGGCTGGAGTCTTTGACAATTTTGAGGGCCTTCCTCTGACACCGCCTGGTGTAGAGGTCCCGGATGGCAGGAAGCTTGGCCCCAGTGATGTACTGGGCCGTACGCACTACCCTCTGTAGTGCCTTGCGGTTGGAGGCCGAACAGTTGCCATACCAGGCAGTGATGCAACCAGTCAGGATGCTCTCGATGGTGCAGCTGTAGAACTTTCTGAGGATCTGAGGACCCATGCCAAATCTTTTCAGTCTCTTGAGGGGGAATAGGCTTTGTCATGCCCTCTTCACGACTGTCTTGGTGTTTTTGGACCATGATAGTTTGTTGGTGATGTGGACACCAAGGAACTTGAAGCTCTCAACCTGTTCCACTACAGCCTCGTCGATGAGAATGGAGGCATGCTCAGTCCTCTTTTTTTCCCTGTAGTCCACAATCATCTCCTTTGTCTTGGTCACGTTGAGGGAGAGGTTGATATCCTGGCACCATACGGCCAGGTCTCTGACCTCCCTATAGGCTGTCTCATCGTTGTCTGTGATCAGGCCTACCGCTGTTGTGTCGTCGGAAAACTTAATGATGGTGTTGGAGTCGTGCCTGGCCATGCAGTCATGGGTGAACAGGGAGTACAGGAGGGGACTGAGCACGCACCCCTAAGGGGCCCCCGTGTTGAGGATCAGCGTGGCAGATGTGTTGTTACCTACCCTCACCACCTGGGAGCGGCCCGTCAGGAAGTCCAGGATCCAGTTGCAGAGGGAGGTGTTTAGTCCCAGGATCCTTAGCTTAGTGATGAGCTTTGAGGGCGCTATGGTGTTGAACGCTGAGCTGTAGTCAATGAATAGCATTCTCACGTAGGTGTTCCTCTTGTCCAGGTGGGAAAGGGCAGTGTGGAGTGCAATAGATATTGCATCATCTGTGGATCTGTTGGGGCGGTATGCAAATTGGAGTGGGTCTAGGGTTTCTGGGATAATGGTGTTGATGTGAGCCATGACCAGCCTTTCAAAGCACTTCATGGCTACAGACGTCAGTGCTATGGGTCGGTAGTCATTTAGGCATGTTATCTTAGTGTCCTTGGGCACGGGACTATGGTGGTCTGCTTGAAACATTACATTAAAATTTTACATTTTAGTCATTTAGCAGACGCTCTTATCCAGAGCGACTTAGTTAGTGAATACATATTTTTTTTATTAATTTTTTTATACTGACCTCCCGTGGGAATCGGGGGGCCCCCCGTGGGAATCGAACCCACAACCCTGGCGTTGCAAACGCCATGCTCTATCAACTGAGCTACATCCCTGCCAGCCATTCCCTCCCCTACCCTGGACGACGCTGGGCCAATTGTGCGCCGCCCATGAGTCTCCCGGTCGCGGCCGGCTGCGACAGAGCCTGGATTCGAACCAGGATCTCTAGTGGCACAGTTAGCACTGCGATGCAGTGCCTTAGACCACTGCACCACTCAGGAGTACAATGTTGGTATTACAGACTCAGTCAGGGACATGTTGAAAATGTTGGTGAAGACACTTGCCAGTTGGTCAACACATGCTCGGAGTACACGTCCTGGTAATCTGTCTGGCCCTGCAGCCTTGTGAATGTTGACCTGCTTAAAAGTATTACTCACATCGGCTACGGAGAGCATGATCACATAGTCATCCGGAACAGATGGTGCTCTCATGTTTGCTTCAGTGTTGCTTGCCTCGAAGCGAGCATAGAAGTGGTTTAGCTCGTCTGGTAGGCTTGTGTCACTGTGCTTCCCTTTGTAGTCTAATAGTTTTCAAGCCCTGCCATATCTGACGAGCGTCAGAGCTGGTGTAGTACAATTCAATCTTAGTCCTGTATTGACTTTTTGCCTGTTTGATGGTTCATCGGAGGGCATAGCGGGATTTCTTATAAGCGTCCGGGTTAGAGTCCCGCTCCTTGAAAGCGGCAGCTCTACCCTTTAGCTCAGTGTGGATGTTGCCTGTAATCCATAGCTTCTGGTTGGGGTATGTACGTACGGTCACTGTGGGGACGACATCATCGATGCACTTATTGATGAAGTCAGTGACTGATGTGGTGTACTCCTCAATGCTATCTGAAGAATCCCGGAACATGTTCCAGTCTGTGCTAGCAAAACAGTCCTGTAGCTTAGCATCTGCTTCATCTGACCACTTTTTTATTAACCGAGTCACTGGTGCTTCCTGCTTTAGTTTTTGCTTATAAGCAGGAATCAGGAGGATAGAGTTATGGTCAGATTTGCCAAATGGAGGGCGAGGGAGAGCTTTGTATGCGTCTCTGTGTGTGGAGTAAAGGTGGTCTAGTTTATTTTCCTCTGGTTGCACATTTAACATGCTGGTAGAAATTAGGTAGAACGGATTTAAGTTTCCCTGCATTAAAGTCCCCGGCCACTAGGAGCGCTGCCTCTGGATGAGTGTTTTCCTGTTTAGTTATGGCCTTATACAGCTCATTGAGTGCAATCTTAATGCCAGCATTGGTTTGTGGTGGTAAATAGACAGCTATGAAAAATATAGATGAAAACTCTCTTGGTAAATAGTGTGGTCTACAGCTTATCATAAGATACTCTACCTCAGGCGAGCAAAACCTCGAGACTTCCTTAGTATTTGATTTTGTGCACCAGCTGTTGTTTACAAATATACACAGACCGCCACCCCTTGTCTTACCGGAGTCAGCCGTTCTATCCTGCCTATGTAGCGTATAGCCCGCTAGCTGTATGTTGTCCATGTCGTCGTTCAGCCACGATTGGGTGAAACATAAGATATTACAATTTTTTATGTCCCATTGCTAGGATAACCGTAATCTTAGGTAATCTAATTTATTTTCAAATTATTGAAGATTGGCTAATAGGATTGATGGAAGAGGCAGTTTACTCGCTCGCCGTCGGATCGTTACAAGGCACCCCGACCTACGTCCACGATATCTCCGTCTCTTTCTCCTGCGAATGACGGGGATTTGGGCCTTGTCGGGTGTCTGTAGGATATCCTTTGTGTGCGACTCGTTGAAGAAAAAAATCTTTGTCCAATACGAGGTGAGTAATCACTGTCCTGATATCCAGAAGCTCTTTTTGGTTATAAGAGACGATGGCAGAAACATTATGTACAGAATAAATTACAAATAATGCGAAAAAACACACATAATAGTACAATTGGTTAGAGGGCTGTAAAACGGCAGCCATCTTCTCCGGCGCAAACAACTGCTAGCTAGCCTATATTTCCTCAAACAAGCCTCTCACAACACAAACTGTAGCTGATAATTTTTTTGGCCTTCTAGCTATGTTGAATCAACACCCAGCCAATGCACATGCAAGTAGCGCATCGGCTGTGCATTGCAGTGAGTGTACACATGCTAGCTAATTAGCTAGATCAACACACGAGCATCCAGAACAAATTCCAGCCCTTGCCTTCAGCATTTACTAATTCAGTTCACTCCCTCCTCTGTCAATGCAATTTTCTAAATGCCATTTTAATGCACTGACTGATTTAATGCGCTGGTTGATCAACAGTGTCAGGTAGCCTAGCGGTTAAGAACGTTTGGTCAGTAACCAAAAGGTTGCTTTTTCGAATCCCCGAGCCGGCTAAATTAAAATTGTGTCAATGTGCCAGGTTAAGAACGTGTCAATGAGCAAGGCATTTAACCCTAATTGCTCAGGACGAGTGTCTGCTAAATGACTTAAATGTAAGTTACTTTTCAGTGTGTTCCCAAAATGATGTATTTTCCAGACGTTGAGGTTAGGTTCATTTTAGGTTCTGAATGAAAGATGAAAGGATGTATTTTCAGGATATTTTAAATATCTATTTTCCGGACTTTGAAAATACGTATATTTTCAGGGGTTCTGAATGAATGTTGAAAATACTTTCTCTACTTTTTTTGAAATACTGTACCGTAATGTACTGCACTCTGCTGTGCTCTACTGCAGTTGTTCTCAAACCTCTCCTCGGGGACCCCCAGATGTTTCACAATTTTGCTGTAGTTCTGAACTAGCTATATATTTTTTTTATTTTATTTTTTTAATTTTTTTATTTAAGTCATTTAGCAGACACTCTTATCCAGAGCGACTTACATTTGGAATAGATCAATTACATGGAACGGGGACCAGACCAAATTTAAGCCAAACATAGATGTCTATGTTTGGGCCAAATCAAGGCCAATGTGGATCGGATCAAATCTGAACCAAACATAGACGTCTATGATAGGTTCAGATTTGGTCCGGACCAGATTCCATAACAACACACCACTACGAAACAGCGATGACTTTTTCATAGCAAGTTAGGAGAACTTATGCAGCAGTTTAGGATAATTAAAGTGGCAGGTTAGGAGAATTAGGTTAAGGTTAGGAAAAGGGTTAGGGTTAGCAAAAATGCTATTTTAACCTGCTACGAAAAGTAACTTGTATCGAAGTGGTGTGTTTTTAGGGAGTCCTGTCCGTGGACATTGAAATCAAAGCCGACAGGTCCAAATAAAGACGTCCAGACATTGGCATAGGTCCCCTTCTGATAACCAGGTGGCGAATCGCATCTCTGCATGTCTGGCAGACATATCAGTATGGATGACGGATCACCACCTCAAGCTGAACCTTGGCAAGACAGAGCTGCTCTTCCTCCCGGGGAAGGACTGCCCGTTCCATGATCTCGCCATCACGGTTGACAACTCCGTTGTGTCCTCCTCCCAGAGTGCGAAGAGCCTTGGCGTGACCCTGGACAACACCCTGTCGTTCTCCGCTAACATCAAGGCGGTGACCCGATCCTGCAGGTTCATGCTCTACAACATTCGGAGAGTACGACCCTGCCTTACACAGGAAGCGGCACAGGTCCTAATCCAGGCACTTGTCATCTCCCGTCTGGATTACTGCAACTCGCTGTTGGCTGGGCTCCCTGCCTGTGCCATTAAACCCCTACAACTCATCCAGAATGCCGCAGCCCGCCTGGTGTTCAACCTTCCCAAGTTCTCTCACGTCACCCCGCTCCTCCGCACACTCCACTGGCTTCCAGTTGAAGCTCGCATCTGTTACAAGACCATGGTGCTTGCCTATGGAGCTGTGAGGGGAACGGCACCTCTGTACCTTCAGGCTCTGATCAGTCCCTACACGCAAACGAGGGCATTGCGTTCATCCACCTCTGGCCTGCTGGCTCCCCTTCCTCTGCGGAAGCATAGTTCCCGCTCAGCCCAGTCAAAACTGTTCGCTGCTCTGGCACCCCAATGGTGGAACAAGCTCCCTCACGACGCCAGGACAGCGGAGTCACTCACCACCTTCCGGAGACATTTGAAACCCCACCTCTTTAAGGAATACCTGGGATAGGATAAAGTAATCCTTCTACCCCCCCGCCCGCCCCCCCAAAAAAATAAAAATAAAAAATAAAAATAAATTGTAAAGTGGTTATCCCACTGGCTATAGGGTGAATGCACCAACTTGTAAGTCGCTCTGGATAAGAGCGTCTGCTAAATGACGTAAATGTAAATGTAAATGTGAAGTAGCCATCAGCAAGTAAAAAACTGGAGGGGGGTCTGGGGGAACTCATTCAGTACTTTGAGAGTCACTTACAGGAACTGGTATGTGCTTAATGGAAAGCGGCTGTCGATAAAGCAGCTGTTGGTATTCACCCCTCCCCTCTTTAAAGGGAGAATCTGTATGCTTTGTATAAATGCAAATTAGCCATTTCTATGAAGTAATACCCAGGTTTCCCGATAGCTATGGAACAGAAGCTTACGAGTGTTTTAATGATGCATCATTTCTAGAACTAGCATGCATTTCCCAAAACACCACGTAGGGAGAAATTTCAATAAGTGCGTCGTTAGAGCATGTGTCGATACTGATTGGATCGAAAAAAAATGATCAGCTCTCGGATCAGCATCCTCCATTCAAATCTTACCTTAACATTAAATACTGATGACGGATCAGCTCCTAGAGACACATTATCACCTATGGTTGCAAATACTGAGGCGGCTTATTCTAATACTTAAGCTATGCACTAAATCAAATGTTTGGCACATCATTGTGTACATGTTGTTAGGCCTACACATCATGGAATGTAGGCAACAATTACAGACAGTAGCCTACAATTAGCAAAATAGAACTCAATTGATTGAACATGAAATGTATTTCAATATGATTTAAATATATAGGCCTATGTAGCCTACTGTATTTATCTATTAATGCAGTCATCTCTGTTTTCATTTTAAGCATATTTTTACCCTTTTCTTGTTTATAACAATAGTAAAGACATTGGCAAATTTGTGTTGTAGTCAGCTTCATTCTGAAGTTATCGTAGGTCATAGAGAGACAGATACACATCTGGATTCTATGTTTAGTGTAGATGTGACTGATGTGGAGTACACCACATCAGTCACTGGCTTCATCAGTAAATGCATCGATGACGTCGTCCCCACAGTGACCGTACGTACATACCCCAACCAGAAGCCATGGATTACAGGCCACATCCGCACTGAGCTAAAGGGTAGAGCTACTGCTTTTAAGGAGCGGGACTCTAACCCGGACCCTTATAAGAAATCCCGCTATGCCCTCCGACGAACCATCAAACAAGCAAAGCGTCAATACAGGACTAAGATTGAATTATATTACACCGGCTCCTACGCATGTCGGATGTGGGAGGGCTTGCAAACTATTACAGACCACAAAGGGAACCACAGCCGCGAGCTGCCAAGTGACACGAGCCTACCAGACTAGCTAAATCACTTCTATAACCACTTCGAGGCAAGCAACACTGAAGCATGCATGAGAGCATCAGCTGTTCCGGACGACTGTGTGATCACGCTCTCCGTAGCCGATGTGAGTAAGACCTTTAAACAGGTCAACATTCACAAGGCCACAGGGCCAGACGGATTACCAGGACATGTACTCCGAGCAGGCGCTGACCAACTGGCAAGTGTCTACACTGACATTTTCAACCTGTCCCTGACTGAGTCTGTAATACCAACATGTTTCAAGCAGACCACCATAGTCCCTGTGCCCAAGAACACTAAGGTAACCTGCCTAAATGATTACAGACCCGTAGCACTCATGTCTGTAGCCATGAAGTGCTTTGAAAGGCTGGTCATGGCTCACATCAACACCATTATCCCAGAAAAACTAGACCCACTCCAATTTGCATACTGCCCCAACAGATCCACAGATGATGCAATTTCTATTGCACTCCACACTGCCCTTTCCCACCTGGACAAAAGGAACACCTACGTGAGAATGCTATTCATTGACTACAGCTCAGCGTTCAACACCATAGTGCCCTCACAGCTCATCACTAAGCTAAGGACCTGGGACTAAACACCTCCCTCTGCAACTGGATCCTGGACTTCCTGACGGGCTGCCCCCAGGTGGTAAGGGTAGGTAACAACACATCTGCCACGCTGATCCTCAACACGGGAGCCCCTCAGGGGTGCGTGCTCAGTCCCCTTCTGTACTCCCTGTTCACCCATGACTGCATGGCCAGGCATGACTCCAACACCATCATTAAGTTTGCCGATGACACAACAGTGGTAGGCCTGATCACCGACAACGATGAGACAGCCTATAGGGAGGAGGTCAGAGACCTGGCCGTGTTGTGCCAGGATAACAACCTCTCCCTCAACGTGACCAAGACAAAGGAGATGATTGTGAACTACAGGAAAAAAAAGAGGACTGAGCACACCCCCATTCTCATCGACGGGGCTGTAGTGGAACAGGTTGAGCTTCAAGTTCCTTGGTGTCCACATCACCAACGAACTATCATGGTGCAAACACACCAAGACAGTCGTGAAGAGGGCACGACAAAGCCTATTCGTTTACATTTAAGTCATTTAGCAGACGCTCTTATCCAGATCGACTTACAAATTATACACAAAACAAACAAAAGCAAAAACAGATTGCATTTTTTTCAACGAATAAAAAACAGACAGGTATGTATGTATGGCCCTGAGCTTCACTGTTAGTTAACTAGTCAGCTACTTTGAATAACTGAGGAAGCCTACTCAACGAAGTAATGTTAGCTACCTAGTTACCTATGCAGCTAACATTAGATGGCTGTCTATACTGGTAACGTTAGGTTAAACAAAAGCAAAGCAATATTATAAGGCATAGCCACTTACATTACTATTCCCCCTCAGGAGACTGAAAAGATTTGGCATGGGTCCTCAGATCCTCAAAAAGTTCTACAGCTGCCTCATCGAGAGCATCCTGACTGGTTGCATCACCGCCTGGTATGGCAACTGCTCGGCCTCCGACCGCAAGGAACTACAGAGGGTAGTTCGTACGGCCCAGTACATCACTGGGGCCAAGCTTCCTGCCATCCAGGACCTCTATACCAGGCGGTGTCAGAGGAAGGCCCTCAAAATTGTCAAAGACTCCAGCCACCCTAGTCATAGACTGTTCCCTCTGCTACCGCACGGCTTAGCGGTACTGGAGCGCCAAGTCTAGGTGAAAAAAAGGCTTCTCAACAGCTTCTACCCCCAAGCCGTAAGACTCCTGAACAGCTAATCATGGTTACCCGGACTACTTGCACTGCCCCCCCACCCCCACCCCATCTTTTTACACTGCTGCTACTCTGTCAATTTATTTATGCATAGTCACTTTAACTCTGCCCACATGTACATATTACCTCAAATACCTCAACTAGCCGGTGCCCCCGCACATTGACTCTGCACCGGTACCCCCCTGTATATAGCCTCCCTACTGTTATTTTATTTTACTTCTGCTCTTTTTTTCTCAATACTTTTTTGTTGTTGTTTTATTTAACTTTTTATTAAAAAATAAATGCATTGTTGGTTAAGGGCTGTAAGTAAGCATTTCACAGTAATGTCTACACCTGTTGTATTCGGCTCATGTGGCAAATAACATTTGATTTGATTTGACAGGTTTAAATCCTAAGCAATCTGCATACACATTGTTTGAAGTACAATAGACCAACATAGATAGGTCAAAGCTGTGTGCTGAAAAACCTTGGTAGAGCATGGGTGTAGTAGGCATTGTGGTGGTCATGTGAATGTCCTTTCTTTTTCGTTTTCAGACCAATCCCTAATTCCCACTTAAAATGTAGTGTTTTAAAGATAAAGATCTTAGCGATTGCAACATTATGCACATCTCTTTGAAGATGACAGGTTGAAAAATGCATACCGATGGGCCCTTGGATTTATTTTCTCTCTCCCACCTCCTCTCTCTTTCTGGGATAATGGTCTTGATGTGAGCCATGACCAGCCTTTCAAAGCACTTCATGGCTACAGACGTCAGTGCTACGGGTCGGTAGTCATTTAGGCAGGTTATCTTAATGTCCTTGGGCACGGGGACTATGGTGGTCTGCTTGAAACATGTCGGTATTACAGACTCAGTCAGGGACATGTTGAAAATGTTGGTGAAGACACTTGCCAGTTGGTCAGCACATGCTCGGAGTACACGTCCTGGTAATCCTCTCTCCATTGTGGGAGAGAGCATCGATAATGAATTCTACAAAGGTAGAATTTAAGTTACTGTATTTATTGTAATGGTAACACATTAACTACAGTGACAGGCCTAACACAGGGGAGAGATAAATCAAGCTGTGTCATTGCCAAGGTGGCAACATCCCAAGGCTGAGTAAAGGCTGAGTATGGCACATAGACCATTACCCCAAAACCCAAATCCATCATAGAACAAAACAGGTGGCTTCCCCAGAAAGCCTGTAGACAAATAGGGACGCTGCTTTAATTGGTTTTTCAACAGATTGAGTTTAGACCACAGCTGTGCTTAGTACACATGCCAAGCAGAGAGAGAACATGAAAAATCGATAAAAACAACTGGAAGAAAACAGGAAACTAGGATGGGTAGTTATGCCAGTACACTTTGCCTGCACCATGATATTCTTTCCTGTTTCTTTAAATAGTTTGTGCCAACTTCTCCAAGTGGATGAGTGTCTTTGAACATGTTTAATGTGGTCAAAGTAGTAAACAAGCAAAAACATTTTTGCTGGGTGGTGGCCGGAAGTGAACTTTAATTTCAAACGGTTGACTCAGCCTTTTGGCACCAATACTGTAGGCCTACTTGGTGTATTGACAAGCAGATATTTGCCTTCATTGGCAGCTCTCCTTCACAGTGTCTCCTTCCTAAAATGCATCTAAAATGAAAGCTCCCACAGAAAATGACTCAGACTCTCTACATCCCATCACTATTGATGACCTGGCCTTTCATACTTGGCTCCCAGGCAACAAATTAGCAGCAATTCCGGAATACTTCAGAAAGCAAACCTTGTTGTTGTCGGGTGTAGACAATTGGTGGTGGAAGGGGTCATCTTTTGAGAAACCACTTCTGAGGTGTTGCTCTCTCCCATCGCAGTGGGTTGCCATGCAAATGTTGCCTTCCCTGTGAGAGACTAGTATAGCAGAGATGGAGCAGCTATTTGTCTCCTGACTCTGAGATAAAATGCGGACATTACACTCTCCCTACTCTTGTGTAAACTACGCTTAATCACAGTTAGGCATTCCGACTAGCACTGAAAAGTTTTAATCCAGGAGCGAAACCTAATTCTTCTCTACTCCCTAAAAAGTAATTACAGTTTAGGAACGTTAAATAGACTGTTTACTCAATATGCAGTATCAGTTCATCTTGTCTGTAGAGTACTTGTGGAATAGGTAATTGCCAGTAAGTTTATCCTTCGCTTTCAATGTCAGGGAATTGTAATCATGCAGTATTTACAGGATGATAGAGTGTAGCTTCTACATAGTCTTCAATTTCCTGTTTTAATACATCATTCTGCTGAGCCTATCAATGTTACACTCAGAATTACGACTAAGACGACGTACACTGAGTGTACAAAACATTAAGAACACCTGCTCTTCCCATGACATAGACTGAGCAGGTGAAAGCTATGATCCCTTATTGATGTCACTTGTGAAATCCACTTCAATCAGTGTAAATGAAAGGGATGAGACAGGTTAAAGAATACTTCTAAGCCTTGAGACAATTGAGACATGGATTGTGTATGTGTGCCATTCAGAGGGTGAATGGGCAAGACAAAAGGTTTAAGAGCCTTTGAACAGTTTATGGTAGTAGGTGCCAGGCGCACCGGTTTGTGCAAAGAACTGCAACTCTGCTGGATTTTTTTCATGCTCAACTGTTTCCTGTGTGTATCAATAATGGTGCACCACCCAAAGGACATCCAGCCAACTTGACACAACTGTGGGAAGCATTGGAGTGAAAATGGGCCAGCATCCCTGTGGAACGCTTTTGACACCTTGTAGAGTCCATGTCCCGACGTATTGAGGCTGTTCAGAGGGAAGGTGTCCCTAATGTTTTGTGTACTCAGTGTGTATATATACTGAAGAAAAATATAAACGCAACAACTCAATATATATGTTTTGTACACTCAGTGTGTATCAAATACCATTTTGAGCTCATTAGCAATTATGCAAGCTAATTTTGCTGTAAATAAAAAATGACTTGACCACCGGAAACCACAACTCAGTCAAGAGTGTGTAAAGTCTGGCTGAGATTTTCTTCTTTGTCAGCTCCTTTACGGAGTGACCAAACACGACATTGAGGTGTAGTTACTGATGCAAGGGTGGTGTCAGAGCCTGTTTCCTCACAGACTGCAGGGAGAGGAGAGGATGGAGCCGTGTGATTGAGCCGTTCTGACACCCCCAAGGTCATTTTCTATTATATCCTTCCATCCCAGCATTCTCAGCAGCACCTGTTAGGGGAAATCCTTCTAAATGAAGCCTGAGATTGGCCGGCTATGCTGGCAGCAGCCCTCTCAGTTGCCTCAGCAAAGCATTTAATCGCTGTCGATATGCAAAGGCTTGGCTGAGGGGGTGGAGACTGGGTTTCCACCGTGGTTCTGGATGTACAGTACCGTGGGTTTCACAACTTGGGAATTGGGGAATTGGCTACTTTACACAGTAGGGTTTGGCTGCCTCCTGATTAGCACCCTATGCATGGCTGCACACACACACACACACACACACACACACACACACACACACAACTTAGATTCCCACAAATCTGCCACACTAAAAACTAAAATGGAGGTAATTGTTCCTGTACCTTAGCTACCTCTCAATAGCATTTCAATAAAGCATTTTTACAGAGAACAGTAAAACATGCCTTCATGATTATTTTCCTGAATGGACTGAATATGTTGATCATTTTTATGTACAGTGGGGAAAAAAAGTATTTAGTCAGCCACCAATTGTGCAAGTTCTCCCACTTAAAAAGATAAGAGAGGCCTGTAATTTTCATCATATGTACACGTCAACTATGACAGACAAAATGAGAATTTTTTCCTCCAGAAAATCACATTGTAGGATTTTTAATGAATTTATTTGCAAATTATGGTGGAAAATAAGTATTTGGTCAATAACAAAAGTTTCTCAATACTTTGTTATATACCCTTTGTTGGCAATGACACAGGTCAAACGTTTTCTGTAAGTCTTCACAATGTTTTCACACACTGTTGCTGGTATTTTGGCCCATTCCTCCATGCAGATCTCCTCTAGAGCAGTGATGTTTTGGGGCTGTCACTGGGCAACACAGACTTTCAACTCCCTCCAAAGATTTTCTATGGGGTTGAGATCTGGAGACTGGCTAGGCCACTCCAGGACCTTGAAATGTTTCTTATGAAGCCACTCCTTCGTTGCCCGGGCGGTGTGTTTGGGATCATTGTCATGCTGAAAGACCCAGCCACGTTTCATCTTCAATGCCCTTGCTGATGGAAGGAGGTTTTCACTCAAAATCTCACGATACATGGCCCCATTCATTCTTTCCTTTACACGGATCAGTCATCCTGGTCCCTTTGCAGAAAAACAGCCCCAAAGCATGATCTTTCCACGCCCATGCTTCACAGTAGGTATGGTGTTCTTTGGATGCAACTCAGCATTCTTTGTCCTCCAAACACGACGAGTTGAGTTTTTACCAAAAAGTTCTATTTTGGTTTCATCTGACCATATGACATTCTCCCAATCCTCTTCTGGATCATCCAAATGCACTCTAGCAAACTTCAGACGGGCCTGGACATGTACTGGCTTAAGCAGGGGGACACGTCTGGCACTGCAGGATTTGAGTCCCTGGCGGCGTAGTGTGTTACTGATGGTAGGCTTTGTTACTTTGGTCCCAGCTCTCTGCAGGTCATTCACTAGGTCCCCCCGTATGGTTCTGGGATTTTTGCTCACTGTTCTTGTGATCATTTTGACCCCACGGGGTGAGATCTTGCGTGGAGCCCCAGATCGAGGGAGATTATCAGTGGTCTTGTATGTCTTCCATTTCCTAATAATTGCTCCCACAGTTGATTTCTTCAAACCAAGCTGCTTACCTATTGCAGATTCAGTCTTCCCAGCCTGGTGCAGGTCTACAATTTTGTTTCTGGTGTCCTTTGACAGCTCTTTGGTCTTGGCCATAGTGAAGTTTGGAGTGTGACTGTTTGAGGTTGTGGACAGGTGTCTTTTATACTTATAACAGGTTCAAACAGGTGCCATTAATACAGGTAACGAGTGGAGGACAGAGGAGCCTCTTAAAGAAGAAGTTACAGGTCTGTGAGAGCCAGAAATCTTGCTTGTTTGTAGGTGACCAAATACTTATTTTCCACCATAATTAGCAAATAAATTCATTAAAAATCCTACAATGTGATTTTCTGGAAAAAAAATCTCAATTTGTCTGTCATAGTTGACGTGTACCTATGATGAAAATTACAGGCCTCTCTCATCTTTTTAAGTGGGAGAACTTGCACAATTGGTGGCTGACTAAATACTTTTTTCCCCCACTGTATCATGCCCAGACGCAGACCCTTCAGCCTTCAGCCCTAGTCCAAGAAACATCCATAATCTCACACCAACCTACTGACAAAACACACAATAAGGAAATTGGATTATTTATACAAAACCAAGCCAATTATGTTGGCGGGTGAATGAAATTAACATACTATATGTCTGGTTCATGTCTTTAAAATGACCTCATAGTGAAAAGGCATGGTGGGGAAGGAATTATCTGATCAAGCAGATGGCCAGGAGAAGCAGGAATCTGCCATCAAGCTGAGAAGGCCCCCGGTCACATCCTTATGGAAGAACAGAAATGAAATACAGACTCCTGGCACTAATACAATTAATATGTGGGTGATAAATCATGATCCCATAATCAGGTTTTGTCATAGAATAATAATGTGTCCATATTCACAACAAAATGTGAAGGCAATTCATCTTTGTTAGCAATTACCTTCACTTTTTCAACATTTTTGTTGTGTTTGATAATGGGAGGCTGCAATGTAGCCACCATGTGTGTCTTCTGCTTATGTCTCTTCTCTGTGCTTATGTGCACTTTGTCCCCAAATTAATTTACTAATTAATAACCCACGTTAGCAAGCAGTTCCCCCACTCATGGCCCAACCCGCTTCCCTCAGCTTTAATGGCAGGCCAATTATGAATGGTAGATGGGTACTTAATATGAGAAACTCCTTCTAATCAGATTCCTGGAAAGCTCACACATCTTCGGTCTGTTTTATGCTGATCCCAGACGAGTAGGAGATAGAATCAAGAAATGGCTTCACCGCCACCACTATAGTGGCTGCGATTATTTTGAAAATCTAATGGAAATTCTCCTCCCTGCCTTCTTGCAGAAGCCTCACACTTCTTCAAGAGGCTCTGATATTAAGGAGAAAATATGAGTCTGACATTGTGTTACTATTTTCCCTTTTTATTTAGCAAAAATGTGTCTTACTTTTTAACTCTGCAGTGTTGGGAATGGGCTTGTAAGTAAGCATTTCACTGTAAAGTGAAAGAGCATGTGACCAATAAAATGTGTTTTCATTTGGTATTAAGGAGAAAATATGACATGAGTCTGCAGCCATAGACGAAGGTCTATCGATTGTTCCAGGCCAGACTTTTCTGATCTTTCACTAAATAAACACATTATCAAACAAATAGCCAAAATGGAGAGTGACTGTGCATTAGACTGACAGATTAATCACTGTTGAAAAGGAAGGCAAATGGCCAAACATTTTCTCCCCAGTCCGATCAGACTTTTTTCATATTTCTTTTTTTCAAACAATACAAACACACCCAAACATAAACGAAAATCACCCTGCCCAGGCACACCTGCTCACACCCCCATCTCTAGCGCCCGCATCACTCTCTGCCACATGGCCTCAAACTGCACCATTTTGTTTCTCTCCGTCGCCCAAACACTTTCAACATTTAGATAATTTGACCTTTCCATTGTGTTAACAATGGAGAATTGGTTGATTTCCAGTTTTTAAATATATGTTTTTTTCAAGATGATTGAGAGGAAAGTATAGACCAACCCATCAGTTATCCCACTGCATCCTCATATGCCATGTCTTGAAATATGCAGACAGATGGATTAAAAGTAAATCTACATTGTAATGCTTCTGACAGCCAAATTTCTAACTCCGCCCATAACTTTTGGACTTTATAGCATTCCCAGAAGGCATCGATTACATTTAACATTTTAGTCATTTAGCAGACGCTCTTATCCAGAGCGACTCAGTTAGTGAGTGCATACATGACTCTGCTGTTGTGCTGTAGAACTTGTGTAATACATTCTATACATTAGTTTATACTGGATTAAGCGTACATTTTCGTGAACTGTAATTTCATTAGTTATATCCCAAGGAAGGATACATGTAAGTTATGAGCGTACATACCATTGTCTGTAATCAGATCTCTGCACTGCATGCTAATACATCACGATTAGCCCACTCTGGATGTTGCCATTGGAAATACATTGGCTTCATTACCACTGAAAGTGTGTTTATGTGTGATGAGGAGCTCTCAACCTCTCAGCAAGTGGCATTTCATATTTAATTAGATTGACCCTACATCATTGGGTTGCTGTAAGCTAAGTCAATAATCCGCCAGATCGCTTGTGTGGAGCGCAGTTGGGCTTTGGCAACATTTTGGCTGTTAGAACCTTCATTAAAGACGTCATGGTCACAGCATCTGGGAAGATGACAAGCAGTAGACAGACGGAAAATGGATGCTGATATTATTTGTCTACTAAGTCTTATTGCATGTGTAAGGCGAAGGACGGTACATTCGCAAATTGATGTAATTTGCCTTTTTTAGCCAACTAAGCATGTGCCATATCTGTTAACATATTTCATATGTTGTTTTCAATTTTCTTCCTACCCACTGGATTGCAGTCATAAAGTATTTATTTCTATGTGTCAAAGTTAAAACAAACTCATTAGCTCATAGAAATGCTGATGATTACTGGCCCAATATGAATTACAAGTGACTATTTAGACTTACATGTTATTTAGAACTCTACAAGAATACTTAGTGGACCAGGGGAGTTCTGAGTCAGAGTGGCTATGGGGCATCGGCAAAACAACATATGGTAACACTTTATTTGGATAGTCCCAAGTAGATGGTTTGTAGATGGTTTAATGATAAAGTTTGAGTTGATTATTTCTTGCTCACAGATAAACTGAAGAAATGCAGAATGTACATCATAACAAAATGGCTAAACACTCATTTAAAATACGTAATAAATGGCATAAATAGAATACAGAACACTTAAAACAGAGGAAATGTTTTCATCATGGAAACTGAAATATTAAAATGTAATTGTTAAAAAGATACTTTTAGGGAAAACATTTAAGAGCTAGAGTTGTTGTAAAGTCTGACAGAAGCGGATAGAGTGGCATTTCTGAGGCGGTTCGTACAGGCAGTTATACAGGACAGTTGGTGGCTGTTTGTCAGGAGACTGGTGGTGCAGTCACTTCTTTTTGGAGGGAGCAAGTTATGCAGTAGGTGTTCAAGGTTGTGCATGTTATTCACCAGGTCCACTGCAGCCTGGTCTCACCTGCTCTGCAGTGACGGGAGCTGTGATTGGACTGCTGCACCTCTGGAGAGTTGGGCCTGCTGCTTTTTGTTGCATCCAACTATACATTGAGGGAAAAAAAGTATTTGATCCCCTGCTGATTTTGTATGTTTGCCCACTGACAAAGAAATGATCAGTCTATAATTGTAATGGTAGGTTTATTTGACAGTGAGAGACAGAATAACAACCAAAAAATCCAGAAAAACGCATGTCAAAAATGTTATGAATTGATTTGCATTTTTAATGAGGGAAATAAGTATTTGACCACCTCTCAATCAGAAAATGTCTGGCTCCCAGGTGTCTTTTATACAGGTAACGAGCAGAGATTAGGAGCACACTCTTAAAGGGAGTGCTCCTAATCTCAGCTTGTTACCTGTATAAAAGACACCTGTCCACAGAAGCAATCAATCAATCAGATTCCAAACTCTCCACCATGGCCAAGACCAAAGAGCTCTCCAAGGATGTCAGAGACAAGATTGTAGACCTACATGAAGCTGGAATGGACTACAAGACCATCGCCAAGCAGCTTGGTGAGAAGGTGACAACAGTTGGTGTGATTATTCGCAAATGGAAGAAACACAAAATAACTGTCAATCTCCCTCGGCCTGGGGCTCCATGCAAGATCTCACCTCGTGGAGTTGCAATGATCATGAGAACGGTGAGGAATCACCCCAGAACTACACGGGAGGATCTTGTCAATGATCTCAAGGCAGCTGGGACCATAGTCACCAAGAAAACAATTGGTAACACACTACGCCGTAAAGGACTGAAATCCTGCAGCGCCCGCAAGGTCCCCCTGCTCAAGAAAGCACATATACATGCCTGTCTGAAGTTTACCAATGAACATCTGAATGATTCAGAGGAGAACTGGGTGAAAGTGTTGTGGTCAGATGAGACCAAAATTGAGCTCTTTGGCATCAACTCAACTCGCCGTGTTTGGAGGAGGAGGAATGCTGCCTATGACCCCAAGAACACCATCCCCACCGTCAAACATGGAGGTGGAAACATTATGCTTTGGGGGTGTTTTTCTGCTAAGGGGACAGGACAACTTCACCGCATCAAAGGGATGATGGACGGGGCCATGAACCTTCAAATCTTGGGTGAGAACCTCCTTCCCTCAGCCAGGGCATTGAAAATTGGTCGTGGATGGGTATTCCAGCATGACAATGACCCAAAACACACGGCCAAGGCAACAAAGGAGTGGCTCAAGAAGAAGCACATTAAGGTCCTGGAGTGGCCTAGCCAGTCTCCAGACCTTAATCCCATAGAAAATATGTGGAGGGAGCTGAAGGTTTGAGTTGCCAAACGTCAGCCTCGAAACCTTAATGACTTGGAGAAGATCTACAAAGAGGAGTGGGACAAAATCCCTCCTGAGATGTGTGCAAACCTGGTGGCTAAATACAAGAAACGTCTGACCTCTGATTGCCAACAAGGGTTTTGCCACCAAGTACTAAGTCATGTTTTGCAGAGGGGTCAAATACTTATTTCCCTCATTAAAATGCATATCAATTTATAACATTTGTGACATGCGTTTTTCTGGATTTTTTTGTTGTTATTCTGTCTCTCACTGTTCAAATAAACCTACCATTAAAATTATAGACTGATAATTGCTTTGTCAGTGGGCAAATGTACAAAATCAGCAGGGGATCAAATACTTTTTTCCCCTCATTGTATATATACACATTACCAGTCAAAAGTTTTGACACACTTACTCATTCAAGGGTTTTCTTTATTTTTACTTTTTTTACATTGTACAATAATAGTGAAGACATCAGAACAATGAAATAACACATTGAATCATGTAGTAAACCAAATAGTATTAAACAAATCAAAATATATTTGATATTTGAGAGTCTTCAAATAGCCACCCGTTGCCTTGATGACAGCTTTGCATACTCTTGCCATTCTCTCAACCAGCTTCATGAGGTAGTCACCTGGAATGCATTTCAATTAACAGGTGTGGCTTCTTAAAAGTTAATTTGTGGAATTTCTTTCCTTCTTAATGCGTTTGAGCCAATCAGTTGTGTTGTGACAAGGTAGTGGGGTATACAGAAGATAGCCCTATTTGGTAAAAGACCAAGTCCATATTATGGCAAGAACAGCTCAAATAAGCAAAGAGAAATGACAGTCTGTCATTACTTTAAGACATGAAGGTCAGTCAATATGGACAATTTCAAGAACTTTGAAAGTTTCTTCAAGTGCAGTCGCAAAAACCATCTAGCGCTATGATGAAACTGGCTCTCATGAGGACCGCCACAGGAATGGAAGACCCAGTTACCTCTGCTGCAGAGGATAAGTTCATTAGAGTTACCAGCCTCAGAAATTGCAGCCCAAATAAATGCTTAACCGAGTTCAAGTCACAGACACATCTAAACATCAACTGTTCATAGGGCACTGTGTGAATCAGGCCTTCATGGTCAAATTGCTGCAAAGAAACTACTAAAGGACACCAAAAAGAAGAATAGATCTGCTTGGGCCAAGAAACATGAGCAATGGACATTAGACCGGTGGAAATGTGTCCTTTGGTCTGGAGTCCAAAATTGAGATTTGTGAGATGCTGTGTGGGTGAACGGATGATCTCTGCATGTGTAGTTCCCACCGTGAAGCATGGAGGAGGAGGTGTTATGGTGTGGGGGTTCTTTGCTGGTGACACTGTCTGTGATATATTTATAATTCAAGGCACACTTAACCAGCATTGCTACTACAGCATTCTGCAGCGATACGCCATACCATCTTTTTTGGGCTTAGTGGGACTATCATTTGTTTTTCAACAGGACAATGACCAAACACACCTCTAGGCTGTGTAATGGCTATTTTATCAAGAAGGAGAGTGATGGAGTGCTGCATCAGATGACCTGTCCTCCACAATCCCCCGACCTCAACACAATGGTTTGGGATGAGTTGGACTGCAGAGTTAAGGAAAAGCAGCCAACAAGTGCTCAGCATATGTGGGAACTCCTTTAAGACTGTTGGAAAAGCATTCCAGGTGAAGCTAGTTGAGAGAATGCTAAGAGTTTGTAAAGCTGTCATCAAGGCAAAGGGTGGCTACATTGAAGAATCTCAAATATATTTTGATTTGTTTAACACTTGTTTGGTTACTACATGATTCCATATGTGTTATTTCATAGTTGTGATTTCTTCACTATTATTCTACAATGTAGAACATAGTAAAAATAAAGAAAAACCCTGGAATGAGCAGGTGTTTCTATATATACTGTGACCAGATCTTCAGTGTTTAGGCCATTTCTGGCAAGAATAGTCAGGCGTTTTGAGGCCTTCCTCACTGACTGATCCACATGTCAACACTGAGGTTAGAGTTTAGATGAAAACCAAGATACTTGGTCGTTGTTACCACTGGTAGGATGAGTGATGCAGGTTGTGGAGGGTCTCTTAAAAAACATATCTGGATTTCCAGACTTTTTCCCATTCAGGAGCACGTTGTTGGATGTGGCCCACTCTTCCATCTGCTTTGCCTCCAAGCCCATGGAAGTGTCCTCCTGGATGCTGGTTAGTAGTATGGCTCAGGACAGCCCCACATCATCTGCATACCCACTGTCCATAGTGTCACTGAAGACATCTTTTCAGGTGGACATGTGAAGGAGAAACATATATGGCGAGACCACGCCCCCTTGTGGCACACCAGAGGTCACCCTCTGACCAAGGGCTGAATGTACCATTCACCACCACCCTCTACCTTCTTCCGGTGGTGTAGCTGTGGAGCCAGGCTAGTAACCTTGGACACAGTTCAATGTCAGATACTGTAGATGTTGCAGGATCTGTTGCGTGATCTACTCGATCAAAGGCTTTGGACATGTCAGCAAGTAACACCCTCACCATTGTTGGTTTTCTGGAGTCTGTAGCTGTCAGCCAGGAGTGTGTGGCTTTCACAAGGGCGGTAGTAGTGCTGGACTTTGGGAGGCATACTGGTTAGTGCACTCCAAGAGGACTGTTGGCATGAGTTCTTTCATGATGAAGCGCTCCTGGATTTTTCCAAGGTATGAAGTAAGAGAGATCGGCATCCAGTCACTCGTTGTACATGGGCTTGACACTTTAGGTATGGGACACACATTGGCAGTTTTCCAGGCAGCAGGAACAGTCCCCTGCCAGTAGGAGGTGTTAACAATGTGTGTGATGACAGGGGCTAGAACTTCTGCATGCTCTTTTTAGCTCATCTGGTAGGCTTGTGTCACTGGGCAGCTCGTGGCTGTGCTTCCCTTTGTAGTCTGTAATAGTTTGCAAGCCCTGCCACATCCGACGAGCGTCGGAGCCGGTGTAGTACGATTCGATCTTAGTCCTGTATTGACGCTTTGCCTGTTTGATGGTTCGTCGGAGGGCATAGCGGGATTACTTATCAGCTTCCGGGTTAGAGTCCCGCTCCTTGAAAGCGGCAGCTCTACCCTTTAGCTCAATGCGGATGTTGCCTGTAATCCATGGCTTCTGGTTGGGGTATGTACGTACAGTCACTTTGTGGACGACGTCATCAATGCACTTATTGATGAAGCCAGTGACTGATGTGGTGTACTCCTCAATGTCATCGGAAGAATCCCAGAACATGTTCCAGTCTGTGCAAGCAAAACAGTCCTGTAGCTTAGCATCTGCTTCATCTCACCACTTTTTTATTGACCGAGTCACTGGTGCTTCCTGCTTTAGTTTTTGCTTGTAAGCAGGAATCAGGAGGATAGAATTATGGTCAGATTTGCCAAATGGAGGGCGAGGGAGAGTTTTGTACGTGTCTCTGTGTGTGGAGTAAAGGTGGTCTGAAGTTTTTTTTCCCTCTGGTTGCACATTTAACATGCTGGTAGAAATGAGGTAAAATTGATTTAAGTTTCCCTGAATTAATATCCCCGGCCACTAGGAGCGTCGCCTCTGAATGAGCGTTTTCCTGTTTGCTTATGGCCGTATACAGTTCATTGAGTGCGGTCTTAGTGCCAGCATTGGTTTGTGGTGGTAAATAGACAGCTATGAAGAATATAGATGAAACCTCTCTTGGTAAATAGTGTGGTCTACAGCTTATCATGAGATACTCTACCTCAGGCAAGCAAACCTCGAGACTTCCTTAGATATTGGGCACCAGCTGTTGTTTACAAATATACATAGACCGCCACCCCTTGTCTTACCAGAGGCTGCTGTTCTATCCTGCCAATACAGTGTATAACCCGCCAGCTGTATGTTATTCATGTCTTCGTTCAGCCATGACTCGGTGAAACATAATATATTACAGTTTTTAATGTCCTGTTGGTAGGATATACGTGCTTGTAGTTCGTCCACTTTATTATCAAGCGATTGTACATTGGCCAATAGTATCGATGGCAAAGGCAGATTAGCCACTCGTCGCCGGCTCCTTACCAGGCACCCCGATCTCCTTCCGTGATATCTCCTTTTCTTTCTTTTGCGAATGACAGGGATGAGGGCCCTGTCGGGTGTCTGGAGCGAATCCCTCTCGTCCGACTCAATAAATAAAAATTATTTGTCCAGTTTAAGGTGAGTAATCAGGCAAAGTGGGGACACCATTATGCAATACTAAAATGACCCAGCAAGGCCATGGGTCTCTTAGATCTCTGTTGGTTTCTGCTATGTTGGCAATATAAGATTGCACCATGTGGTGCCACTGCGAAGACACCCACTGTCATGACTCTCATGTGATGGTCCCACGTGAGAAACCCAAGATCAGAATAGAGAAGCAACAGTCTACAGATCTCTCTCTCTCCCGCAAAATAAATGAGGGATTGATAGGGGGGGGGGTGGTGGTGTTATGATAGCTTGCGCCAAATGGTTTGCAGCAAATGACTACTTGTTGTTCCATAGTAGTGGCGATCTGATTGTCTCTGTGTATCCAAGTGTTCTCTCTCTCTCTCTCTCTCTTTAACTCGCCATCTTTTGTAACAAGTGTCATATTGTGTTAGTCCGCTAGGGACCCGTTTCCATTGTATTAAGTTTCTAATCCCTACCTATACAGTGGCTTGTGAAATCATTCACCCCCCTTGGCATTTTCCCTATTTTGTTGCCTTACAACCTGGAATTAAAATTGATTTTCTGGGGGTTTGTATAATTTGATTTACACAACATGCCTACCACTTTGAAGATGCAATATATTTTTTATTATGAAACAAACAAGAAAACATGAAAATTCAGCGTGCATAACTATTCACCCCCCCAAAGCCAATACTTTGTAGAGCCACCTTTTGCAGCAATTACAGCTGCAAGTCTCTTGAGGTATGTCTCTATAAGCTTGGCACACCTAGCCACTGGGATTTTTGCCCATTCTTCAAGCCAAAACTGCTCCAGCTCCTTCAAGTTGGATGGGTTCCACTGGTGTACAGCAATCTTTAAGTCATACCACAGATTCTCAATTGGATTGAGGTCTGGGCTTTGACTAGGCCATTCCAAGACATTGAAATGTTTCCCCTTAAACCACTCAGATGTTGCTTTAGCAGTATGCTTAGGGTCATTGTCCTGCTGGAAGGTGAACCTCCGTCCCAGTCTCAAATCTCTGGAAGACTGAAACAGGTTTCCCTCATGAATTTCCCTGTATTTAGTGCCATCCATCATTCCTTAAATTCTGACCAGTTTCCCAGTCCCTGCCGATGAAAAACATCCCCACAACATGATGCTGCCACCACCATGCTTCACTGTGGGGATGGTGTTCTCGGGGTGATGAGAGGTGTTGGGTTTGCGCCAGACATAGCGTTTTCCTTGATGGCCAAAAAGCTCAATTTTAGTCTCATCTGACCAGATTACCTTCTTCCAAATGTTTGGGGAGTCTCCCACATGCCTTTTGGTGAACACCAAACGTGTTTGCTTATTTTTTCTTTAAGCAATGGCTTTTTTCTGGCCACTCTTCCGTAAATCCCAGCTCTGTGGAGTGTACGGCTTAAAGTGGTCCTATGGACAGATACTCCAATCTCTGCTATGGAGCTTTGCAGCTCCTTCAGGGTTATCTTTGGTCTCTTTGTTGCCTCTCTGATTAATGCCCTCCTTGCCTGGTCCATGAGCTTTGGTGGGCAGCCCTCTCTTGGCAGGTTTGTTGTGGTGCCATATACTTTCCATTTTTGAATAATGGATTTAACGGTGCTCCGTGGGATGTTCAAAGTTTCTGATATTCTTTTATAACCCAACCCTGATCTGTACTTCTCCACAACTTTGTCCCTGACCTGTTTGGAGAGCTCCTTGGTCTTCATGGTGCCGCTTGCTTGGTGGTGCCCCTTGCTTAGTGGTGTTGCAGACACTAGGGCCTTTCAGAACAGGTGTATATATACTGAGATCATGTGACAGATCATGTGACACTTAGATTGCACACAGGTGGACTTTATTTAACTAATTATGTGACTTCGGAAGGTCATTGGTTGCACCATATCTTATTTAGGGGCTTCATAGCAAAGTGGGTGAATACATACAGTGGGGAAAAAAAGTATTTAGTCAGCCACCAATTGTGCAAGTTCTCCCACTTAAAAAGATGAGAGAGGCCTGTAATTTTCATTATAGGTACACGTCAACTATGACAGACAAAATGAGAAAAAAAAATCCAGAAAATCACATTGTAGGATTTTTAATGAATTTATTTGCAAATTATGGTGTAAAATAAGTATTTGGTCAATAACAAAAGTTTCTCAGTACTTTGTTATATACCCTTTGTTGGCAATGACACAGGTCAAACGTTTTCTGTAAGTCTTCACAAGGTGTTCACACACTGTTGCTGGTATTTTGGCCCATTCCTCCATGCAGATCTCCTCTAGAGCAGTGATGTTTTGGGGCTGTCGCTGGGCAACACAGACTTTCAACTCCCTCCAAAGATTTTCTAAGGGGTTGAGATCTGGAGACTGGCTAGGCCACTCCAGGACCTTGAAATGCTTCTTACGAAGCCACTCCTTCGTTGCCCGGGCGGTGTGTTTGGGATCATTGTCATGCTGAAAGACCCAGCCACGTTTCATCTTCAATGCCCTTGCTGATGGAAGGAGGTTTTCACTCAAAATCTCACGATACATGGCCCCATTCATTCTTTCCTTTACACGGATCAGTCGTCCTGGTCCCTTTGCAGAAAAAACAGCCCCATAGCATGATGTTTCCACCCCCATGCTTCACAGTAGGTATGGTGTTCTTTGGATGCAACTCAGCATTCTTTGTCCTCCAAAACGACGAGTTTAGTTTTTACCAAAAAGTTATATTTTGGTTTCATCTGACCATATGACATTCTCCCAATCCCCTTCTGGATCATCCAAATGCAGTCTAGCAAACTTCAGACGGGCCTGGACATGTACTGGCTTAAGCAGGGGACACGTCTGCACTGCAGGATTTGAGTCCCTGGCGGCGTAGTGTGTTACTGATGGTAGGCTTTGTTACTTTGGTCCCAGCTCTCTGCAGGTCATTCACTAGGTCCCCCCCGTGTGGTTCTGGGATTTTTGCTCACCGTTCTTGTGATCATTTTGACCCCACGGGGTGAGATCTTGCGTGGAGCGCCAGATCGAGGGAGATTATCAGTGGTCTTGTATGTCTTCCATTTCCTAATAATTGCTCCCACAGTTGATTTCTTCAAACCAAGCTGCTTACCTATTGCAGATTCAATCTTCCCAGCCTGGTGCAGGTCTACAATTTTGTTTCTGGTGTCCTTTGACAGCTCTTTGGTCTTGGCCATAGTGGAGTTTGGAGTGTGACTGTTTGAGGTTGTGGACAGGTGTCTTTTATACTGATAACAAGTTCAAACAGGTGCCATTAATACAGGTAACGAGTGGAGGACAGAGGAGCCTCTTAAAGAAGAAGTTACAGGTCTGTGAGAGCCAGAAATCTTGCTTGTTTGTAGGTGACCAAATACTTATTTTCCACCATAATTTGCAAATAAATTCATTAAAAATCCTACAATGTGATTTTCTGGATTTTTTTTCCTCAATTTGTCTGTCATAGTTGATGTGTACCTATGATGAAAATTACAGGCCTCTCTCATATTTTTAAGTAGGAGAACTTGCACAATTGGTGGCTGACTAAATACTTTTTTTCCCCACTGTATGCACGCACCACTTTTTCGTTATTAGTTTTTTGAAACAAGTCATTTTTCATTTCACTTCACCAATTTGGACTATTTTGTGTATTTCCATTACATGAAAACCAAATAAAAATCCATTTAAATTACAGGTTGTAATGCAACAAAATAGGAAAAACGCCAAGGGGGATGAATACTTTTGCAAGGCACTGTACCGTGTAAGTGTTTGTATCTTGTGTTATCATTTTAATTATTTAGTAAATAAATAATTAAATCAATTTGTGTGGTACGGAATGATCAGTAAGTCCGGGTTTGTGCAGATTTAAAGAGTCTACGACTTTCAGAATGAGTCTGATATGAGGTAAATGATTAATAAGTGACTGTTAAATGACAAGAGATATCTAGATATCTTTAGAGTTAATTTGGGAAACGGTAACTCGTTAAACAACTTTTCCCGGGGTGCCCCAAATTCCTAATGAGTTAATTGTTACATGACTCATTTAATCTAGTAACAATTAAACATAGTAGGTAATTATTCGACAAATAACAGTCATCAGATCAATTAAAGTCACGTCACGACATACTGGAGCCCCCGTGCGAGGAATCTAAGATAAAACTAGGCCTTACTGTTGAATTCAGTCTATAGGAATTGTGTAGCAAGATACGTTATACATCATTAGCTCTGTAGGCAGGATTATTGTTGAGAGTGGCGTGTGTGTGGTCCGTTTTTCATCCAGATACTAGTAGGGAGAGATTGACTCCGGTGTTGTATATTTAACGAAAAGTCAGTGATTAGGGGATTTACTGAATTCTACGAGCTAGGACATATGGGCCAGCCAATGTAGGTATCAAGAGAAATAGACTAGTTGGGCCAAACATAGTACTATTTCTGTCTCTCACATTTCAGGTGCGAGTAGACTCCGTCAGTATTACTTTCTTGAGCTAGGACATATGAGCCGGCCAATTAAATACATTTGAGAAGATATAGATGTTGGCCGAAGCAAAGTATTATCTCTCTGTCTATCGCGCTTCAGTAGCGTGAGTAAGACCACAGCAATATTTATTTATGTTTCTACGTGTTCCGGTAAAACATTGCTAGCAAAGAATCACCAAAAGGGTTAATGTGAGACGTAATTAATAAACCCCTTCCCTTGTTAAAGGGGACCCTGTGTGTGCGTGGGAGTGAAATTCCCTGTAGAAGTAGGGTAGCATTGCACTAGATGCTAAGCTAACGAAGGGAGTGCAGCCATTTTTATTTTTCGCTTTGTTCCAATGGAAGTTCTGCCCCTCGGGACTCCCGTTTGATTTCAGCTTTCTGTGATCAGCGACCTCTGGTGGTGAAGAATCGCCAGTAATTGTTTTTGAAACAATACATGTGAGGGCACACTCTTAACCCACTGTTACATCGGGTTACACTGTATGATATCCATCCAATCTCAACTGATTGGATATCATTGTCTCATTCGATTTTAACCGGGAAGGTGAATCGCCAAACAAACCTTTTTCAGTGTTGGTCATTTGGATAAGGTCCAAATGTATTTGTTCAAACCAATGAGACATTTTAAACTTTCTCCACATTAACCTAGATAGATAGCATGTACAGGTATGATTAATCATTGCCATTGATTAATTTATCCAATTTGCTTTTGCAAGCTAAATTGGAGCCATCTCCCACAGTACTGGTCTAGTATTGATGGAAGTCCCGCCTTCACTGGAATCCCATGTGGTTCCAGCCCTTAGGGATAAGTGACGCTGGTGGTGAATGTATTATCTAGCAAATCTCAAATGATTGGATATCATTGTCTCATTCAATTTAATAAGTTAAATTGCCGAACATACCTTTTCAGGTTGATCATTTTGATAAGATCCAGATTGATTTGGTTCAACAAAGGAGACAATTTAAACTTTTCCATATTAACCTAGATACAACAATGCTTTTCAGGTTAATTAAAGTTTAATTCCCAGATAGAAACAATTCATGTGAGGGCACACTCTTAACCCACTGTTACAACGGGTTACACTGTATGATATCCATCCAATCTCAACTGATTGGATATCTGTCACGATCGTCGTAAGAACCGGACCAAGGCGCAGCGTGATATGCGTACATCTTTTCATGAGTACTTTACACAACTAACAAAACAACAAAACGATACGTGAAGTCTACAGGTTCACCAACACAAACCTATACAGAACAAGATCCCACAATTAACTGTGCCAAACAGGCTGCCTAAGTATGGTTCTCAATCAGAGACAACGAGAATCAGCTGCCTCTGACTGGGAACCACCCTGGCCAACATAGATCCACACGATCTAGAACATAAACCTAGAAAACTAAACATAGAAACTAACACCCTGGCTCAACATTAAAGAGTCCCCAGAGCCAGGGCGTGACAGTACCCCCCCCCCCCCAAAGGCGCGGACTGCGACCGCGCCAACCAAACACCACAGGGGAGGGGCCGGGTGGGCATTCCGCCTTGGAGGCGGATCCGGCTCCGGGCGTGACCACCACTCTCTCGCTACCCCCCCGTAGCGCCCCTGGTCTGGTCTGGCCCCGCTGGCCGGAGCTGGACTGGACACCGGTGGAGCGGATTGCTCAGGCTCCGGTGTGGAGCAGCTGACCGGTGCCTGACCGGACTGGTAACACACCCCAGTACCTCTCGCCGTGCCTCTACACTCTCCTTCCCCCTCATGACCAATGGCCCCCGTAACCTGGTGGCCTCCTCTCCTAGTCCACAAACTCACCCTGTAGCTGCCTCCAGCAGCCCCGTCGTCCATGCCGTGTGCCCCCAAAAAATTTTTTCTTGGGGTTGCCTCTTGCCTGTCCGACGACGGCACGGTTGACGCCATACCTCCTCTCTCGCCAGGGCTTTCACTTTTGCCCATGGCCCTTTGCCCGCGAACATGTCCTCCCAAGACCACCATTCGCCCACCTGGGACATCGCCAACTTCTCCAGTTCCTTTCCCGGTGTCTGCTCCTGAACACGCTGCTTGGTCCTTCTTTGGTGGGATCTTCTGTCACGATCGTCGTAAGAACCGGACCAAGATGCAGCGTGATATGCGTACATCTTTTAATGAGTACTTTACACAACTAACAAAACGATACGTGAAGTCTACATGTTCACCAACACAAACCTATACAGAACAAGATCCCACAATTAACTGTGCCAAACAGGCTGCCTAAGTATGGTTCCCAATCAGAGACAACGAGAATCAGCTGCCTCTGATTGGGAACCACTCTGGCCAACATAGATCCACACGATCTAGAACATAAACCTAGAAAACTAAACATAGAAACTAACACCCTGAATCAACATTAAAGAGTCCCCAGAGCCAGGGCGTGACAATATCATTGTCTCATTCGATTTAACCGGGAAGGTGAATCGCCAAACAAACCTTTTTCAGGGTTGGTCATTTGGATAAGGTCCAAATGTATTTGTTCAAATCAATGAGACATTTGAAACTTTCTCCACATTAACCTAGATACAGCAACGCTTTTCAGGTTAATTAAAGTTTAATTCCCAGATAGCCTATACAGGTATGATTAATCATTAACATTGATTAATCAATAAAATGTGCTTTTGCAAATTTATTAAAAGCACACTCCCACATTACTGATCCAGTATTGATGATTCATTGACTTCTGTAAACCGAATAAAATTGTTTTTTCCGCTTCCAACGACTCAAAACCCAAAATTGTACATACATTTTAAACAACTAATAATCATCAAAATGCGCAAGCTATCAGAAGGGGTGCCATCCATTCCCCCGCTAATACGTGAATCCTCATCCACAGAAAGATTAATCGCTGACCTCAGCAGCGATGCAAATCCAAACTATGCCGAAGGGTTGAGAATGTTAGATCACAATGCCATAAGCGAAAAAACTGCAGAAATTGCGACCGACGCCCTCCAAAATAGGCCAGCAGGCACAGGCCTTGTAAAGGTTCTCTCCAGTTTAGCTTTGAACTATGCCCACCAGCAGAGATGGATATTGGTCCAATACCGCTATGCTCAGCAGAAGCACGAGCAAGAAACTGTTGAGATGAAGGGACAGGTGGAGAGAACCAGGAAGCTAATGACAAAAGCCGACAAAAACAAGATACTGCTAGCCGAGGAGCTGCATTTGAGAACGGATCAATTAAAAGATCTGGCAAAAACTTATGACGACGAATGAGAATAAACTCTTGAACAAAAACGCAAAACTAGATCATTTTGACAACCTACTTAAAACCAGGGACAAGCAACTTGATACCATGCAAGCAGGGTTGAATGACACCACTCAAAGCAATACGGTTCTAGTCCAAAAGCTGCAAACTACAGATGATCAGTTAAAGAACTGTCAGGGGTGCTGAAGGTGGGTGTGGTGCAGGAATCAAGCGCAGGACGCAGAAGCTAAGTCCAAAAGACTTTAGTGAATTATTCACGTAGTAAGCGAGCACAATAAGCCCGGAGGCGAAATAAAGGCGCACACAGGCGCCAAACAAAAGGCGCACAAACATGTGCGAAAACCTCTCCAAACAACGGAGGGAAGTACGTAGCTCAGAACACCAAAACAGAAGAGCAATCACACACAACACCATACACACACAACGAGAACTAAATAGGACACTAATGAGGACTAACTAGACACAGGTGTACAACATCAAGACAAAACCAAACGAACATGAAACATAGATCGGTGGCAGCTAGTACTCCGGGGACGACGACCGCCGAAACCTGCCCGAACAAGGAGGAGGAGCAGCCTCGGCCGAAACCGTGACAAGAACACAATGTCCATGTTGGATGAAAAAACAGCGGATCTCATTGAAGTCACTGATCAAATGAATGATGAGAAATCCCAGGTGAGGAAGGTGGAAAAATTGAACTCTAACCAAGCAGAGGAAATCTCATCACTGAATCTCTCGTTACAGACTCAAAACCTCTCCCTGCAAATCATGACAGATAAGTATGAGGCCGAACGGAGCAAGTGCGTCACTCATGTGTCTGAAATAAATACTCTAGGCACCCAAGTGGACTCGGCGATGCAGCAGATTTCCACCCTTAGGAACCGTCTAGAGGAACTCCGAACCAGTCACGCGCTGCAGCGTGACTACCCAGCCAAACAACCAAGCTCGCAACCGGAGTTTGGTACACAAAGGAGTGAAGACGACAGAAGGTTTCAGCCTTTACCTATCTCAGGTGTCCCTCAGTCTTTTCCTCTTGGCCATTTGGCACAGAGTAATATGGCGCCTCCTCGCCAACCAGATCATGGCTTGGTTGCTCCTCTTGGCCTTTTGGCCAATTCTTACCCACAGGATGATGCAAAACCTCCCCACGCACAAGCATTGAACGCCTTGATAAGATCATCAAGACCTTCCGCACCTTTGACCCCGCCCCAGGGAAGCCAAACGACACTGAGACGTTCCTAGCAGACCTAGAGGATGCGTTGGATGGCTACCCGAACGCTACGGATACTGACCGGCTTTAGCTGTTGAAGCGAACATCGAATAGACATGTGACTAGGTTAATCCGCCTACAACAACATTCCGTGCAAAACAACCACACAAAACTTGCCACAGCTTTAACAATAGAAATCAGTGGTTCTGTGACTCGCAAACACGACTTCAAGCTGGCTAACACTGTCAAACAAGCGTGAAGCGAACAACCACTAGCATACTATCACAGGCTCCGTTCAGCTTACTTTGGCCTACTCACTGAAATAGGAATGGAAGAGCTACTACCATTCAAACAAATGTTTCTGTCAAACATGTATCCACCTTCATTAACTACTTGGGCCCTAGAGCCGACGTAAGTTTGCCAATCTCAGAACTTAAAGAGCTTGCAAGTAAAGCTTTTGAGGCATCAAAAGTGAGCCACTCTAAGAGCCCTGACGTCTTGGTTTTCAATATTGAGCAGGAACACTCACTCCAGTTAGAGAGTGCGGAATCAAGGATAAGAGCGGTGAGTGATGACACACTAAAACGGTACCTACCACGAAACAACCAAACCAATAACCTAAGTGGTAAAACTAACTATACCGAATGTTCCCAACCAAACTGGTACTGTAACGATCAACATGGCCACCACATTCCTGCACCCAACCCACAAAAAGGGTCATGGTACAAGAGTAACAAGGGTGACAAAGGGTTCAATGAACACCGAAGAATACACCAATACTCTCGATAAGCTCTGCTAAGAGAACTACAGGAGCGAGACACATTTGACAAACAGGACAAAGATAAGTCACCCTGACTAGGCGTGGACTCGCTGAACAACAGGTCCGCAGAAATTAACACCATTTGCGAGGACGTGAACGATCAAATTACCCCAGCACTCACTCCAAACCCTATCCAGGGCCCGCTCGATCAAGAAACAAGCCCACCGGTTTTGTTTACAGACTCGGATACAGATGTGGAGACGCACAATGTAGGCAGCGTTGCAACGGTTGATTCCTCTCCCATTCCGATAGAGGACCCACTGGATCACGAAGGTCCAACCCACCCCACTTTGTTGGGGATATGACCAGAAAAACCAACTCGAACAGGCCATACCTCAAAGCAGTCTTAGAGGACTGTTTATCATGTGATGCACTGATAGATTCAGGTTAGACTAAAACTTTTCTGAATGAACTCAAAAGGGCAGTGGACCCAGCAAAACATTGGTTAAAAATGGAACGTTGCGACACTACACTTCGAGGTTTCACTCAGGCTACCTCGCCTTTAACCAAGCACCTCCTACTAAAACTGACCTTCAAAAGCGTGTCACTTATCCACCCTGTGTACGTGAATAGCATTGACACCTAACAGATGCTGATTGGGATAGATTTAATTGACCATTTGGTACCACTGATGATTGGAAAACCAACCAAGTCTGGTCACAAATAACTATGCCATCTCTGTTGACCCCATCGCCTTCGTCGAAGAACACATGCAATACATTATGCAACGACGAGAGTTTGGCATCATCAACTGACGTACCCACGGTGAACTTGGTCATGAGTCTGCCATTTGTGGCAAATGATAGGGTGACAAGTTCAACTCTGAAATTAACCGATCATGGGGTTTTCCTGTGTGGCTTGGGTGAATCACCAGCCGACACATACCGCCCTCCACTGATAAGTGGCATGTGCCTAAACGGCACAATGATTGAGGATGCCATACTGGCAACCTGGTCTGAAAAATCTACAATCAGTTTGGAAATGTTCAATGACATTTCGAAAGCAGCCCACTGCCACCCCCTTGTTCCGAAAACATTCAGATTCCCACTGGGAACAACTCCCCAGACGACACTCGCCGCTTTAGGAGTATGTGCGCTATCACTCCTCATCGGAACCAAGGAAGTATCTCACTACCTACTGGTAGTCGCGAACCTCCCACATACAGTCTATGTGGGAGCGGACATTTTGATAAGATTGGGTGTTAAACTCGATACCATACACCAAGTTCTTTGGTCTTTGTCACAGCCAACCCAACATGCCTTTTCTTTCGACCCTGTGCAGATGGCATCCGGGCAGGCTATTCCTGAAGCTTGCAAAGTGATAACTGCGTCCTCCATGGTGATACCGGCAAGAACCACAGAGGTTTCTGTAAGACTGAACCTGGCGCCTGGCTACCGGATAGAAGGCACCACTGCGCTCTTCCAACCCTCTCAGCAACTATTCAACTTGGGGCTAACTATCAATGGTAACCTGCTGTTGGAGCTATAAGCTAGATCCACTTACCTCTTGGTGCAGAATCTGACTCAAGCGGAAATTTCTGTTCCTCGGCACATTCAGCTGGGAACATTGATTGATGACTCCTTCCATGATTTTGAACTTGCTGTTCCTGTCATTGGGTCTCTTCCGTCCTACCAAGACCTATGTGGTGAGGGAGAGACGCTTTTTACTTGTCAGTCAAAGGCAATCGCAATAACTCCCGTATTGCCACTTGACGACACATCGACGTTCAGAATGGATGTCGATTCGGACAACGAGCTGTTGATATACTCCATCATCACGGAGGATGATACCGCATCTCCTTCTGCATGTGACATACACACTAATGAGGTAACAGCCGATGATTCCCCCACCATTGACATGCCGTCATCCCCTGAGGAAGACCTGTACAATGCCGCCGAACCATATCCTGGTTTCCATGCACAGGTACTACAGCTACTGTTGGAGGCAGACGCACTTGTCAATGACACTGAATGATATCAGTTGCGGGAATTGTTTAACAAACACAGAGATCTGGTCGACAGACTCGCTGGATTGCAGTGTTACAGATATTAATGTGGTGCGTATTCCTACGCCACCCGGAGCAGCTCCTACGTTTGTGAGACAATACAAAATTCTGCTTGCAGCATACTTGGCGGTACAGGAGATTATAGACTCCCTACTAGCTAAACAGATAATCAGGGAATGTAACAGTACGTACAGCGCTCCCGTGTGGCCTGTTTTGAAACCAACGGGTAAATGGCGTCTTACCATTGACTATAGACAACTCAACAAGCTGGTTCCGTTGTCTCGTTGGCCTATGACACAGCTCGACCAAGAGTTGCCAAAGGTGGCAAACGCCAAATACTTCTCCGCTGTCGACGTCGCGACCCTTGTGACCAAAACAAGTTGGCTTTCTCTTTCTCGAGCAATCTCTTCACGTTCAATCGTTGCCTGTTTGGGTATTCGAACTCCCCTGCAGAGTTCAACATCTTCCTGCACAAGGCAATGCCAGATGCAGCCACCAGGGGAACGATAGTCTATGTGGACAATGTTCATGAGGAGCGAATCTTGGTCACATCACCTCAATGAGATGGACCACGTTCTTACCCAACTATGAATGGCTGGAGCTAAACTGGCTATCATGAAAGGACAATGGTGCAGGACCAAAGTCAACTACGTTGGACTTCTGATGGGTGCTGAGGGCATCCTGCCACAATCTAGCAGAATCTAAGCAGTCCGCAACATCAAAACGCTTGCAAACCTTCATGAGGTACGCAGCTTCTTGGGAGTATGTAATTACTCTCGTCAGTTCTTCGAAAATTATGCTGACTTGTCAAAACCTTTGACCCGTCTTCTTCAGAAAGACACCCTGTTCATTTGGGATGCCACTCACGATGAAGCTGTGACTTCCTTGAAAGACCTGCTTTGTGCGACACCCTGCCTGGTCTACCCCAACAAAGACAATACATTATTTTTGGAAGTAGGTTTCTCAGAGCACTGCCTTAGTGCTGGGTTGTACCAAAAATACGACCAAGACAGACGTGTGGTTGCTTACATGAGCAAAACACTCAACCCTGCTGAACACAAGAAAAATAGTTGCTGTCGACAGTCTGGGCAGTCAAGCACTTCACCTGTTATGTTGGCAGACAAAAGCTGATCATAGAAACATGTCACCAGCCGGTTACTTTTCTGAAAAGCCAAAGAATCAGTGAGGGTGCTGTACACAACAGCAGGATAGCGGCTTGGCTCATGACGCTGCAGAGCCATGATTTGGTTGTCAACTACGCAAAAGCAAAAAACCTGCCTTTGGGTGGATCTTTGGCGGTGTGTCAACGCTGCGGTGACAATGAAACCGACTTCGCACCACCCAAGTTTGACGTAGCTCCGCCGTTGCCGTCGAACCATCACTACTTCGAAGAGAACGTGTGTCTTGGAATGGCACAACAACATTTCGTGCAAACCGCTTCAATTTCAGCTAGGCAACAAGACCAGCCAGTTTGCAGAAGTAGCTGGCGTACTTCTCACACAGCAAACTGCGGTAAATCTGCACCTACTCAAACTATGCCAGACTCACCTTCTTATGCCACTTGCCATTTTGGAAACAAAAGCACATGACTACTTCAAGTGGCAAAGAATTGAAAAACAAAGAGCTCATTCTAGCCTACGATGACCTCATAACAAAACACGACATAAAGGTGTATTGGAAGAAAGTCAACACTCCATGCTGACAGCATGGAGAAATCTGGTGCAATTCACGGCACCCTTTGGGTGTTCGATGCTCGGGACACTATGATCACCGAGGCGCCCATTGTGTCTGCGGTAACGCGTAGCCATGTTGCACCACGGGAATCATCTTCGCACGAACATAATGTGTTACTAACTCATTCATTCTTGAATGGTGACCTGGTAGCAATGCAACACCAAGATGAATCACTCGCCACTTTGATGGCTTTCTTGTCTGATCCTGTCAATCACCCTGTGTCCAAGCTGGCTTTGAAAGGCTCACATGACTTTCGTTCGCTGTACGCAACTAAACAGCACCTCACACTTGTAGATGACCTACTGGTTTATGTTTCAGAAACCGACCCCACACAAAGGTGGGTGGTTCCTAAAACACAGAGGGGGATAATGATAGCTCATGCCCACGACGAGCCATGTGGGGGCCATAGGGGGGTCAAGGCTACATGTGAAACATTGCGACAGGTGGCCCACTGGCCTCACATTGAACAAGACATGGCACAATACGTGAGGGGGTGTCTAGTTTGCTGCCAATTTCAACTCTCCAAGCCTCTTCAAAGAGCACCCTTGGAGCTCGATCCAGATCGACTGGGTCGGCCCAGTTGCCAGGTCGGCAAGAGGCAACAAGTATCTCCTCACAGTGACTTGTGCATTCACAAAGTGGGTGGAATGCCTGCCCGCACCCAATGACACAGCGGAAACCACGGCCATTCTTTTGCTCAACCACGTTTTCAGTCGTTTCGGCCTGCCAGGAAAAACTGTGGACAGCGACAGAGGAACCCATTTTTCGGCTGCTGTAATGACCGAACTGTGTCGGCTCCTGGGAATCAAAGCTAAACTCCACATCGCGTACCACCCTAGGAGCTCCGGCAGGGTAGAAAGGAGCAACCAGACAATCGTCAGAATCCTGAGGAAATATGTGGCAGCCAACCACAAAGATTGGGACCTCAAACTCCCACTGGTACTGATGGTGATCAGAGCCACACGGAACAGGTCTACAGGAAGAACACCATTCGAGATGATGACGGGCCGGCAAATGACGCTTCCACTGCATCTCCTGTACCAACCGGAAGATGTCGCCGCAGCCACCGCCTACACAGCTCATCAATACGTGACGGACTTGCGAGCCCACCTCCAGACTACTTTTTGTACGCTCAAGGAAAGTTAGAAAGAAGTGCAGAAGGTGACAAGACGCACTACCACAAAAAGGCCTCACATAAGGTGTTCGAGGTCGGGGATAAGATGTGGTACTACATATATGCCAAACCCGTGGGCATCGCAACAAAGTTCCTGCCCCACTGGACGTGGCCACACGAGATTGTGGTAAAATTGTCAACTGTGGCTTATCAAATCAGAATCAGCAAAGGTCGACAAAACACCACGTTCAAGTGGGTCCACAGGAACCAAATCAAGTTGTACACTCCCCCCATGGGAATAGAAGGGGTGCAAGCCAGCAATGAATAGATTGAAACCTAGCAACACATTCCACATGCGGCATATTTGAGTTGGGCCCAGGCGAAAAAAATGATTTGTCGGGGCTCTACTCTCGATAGGTGCAGCCGTAGGGTCACTATTTGCTCTAGGCACCACTGCTGTCAACGCAGTCAGTCTAGCCACAGTCAAAATAAATGTTAGGGAGATTACTGAAGAGATGCCACTTATGCAGCAACAGATTAAATCACAGGCACTCAGGTTGCAACATGTGGGACAGTCTCTCCAGGACACTATTCTGGTGGTAAACACACACACTACTCTCCTGAACAAAACCCTCCTGTCGGTAGGAAAGCTAGTAGAGGTCAATTGGTTTGATTATTGTTGGAGAATTTTCTCTGTGAAGTTACCTCTTCTATGGACCACTTGGCCATGAATAGAATCCCCTCATATCTAGTGCCCCTCTCAATGGTGCACAACATATTGACCACAACCACGATAAAGCCATTACAGTCACATTTGGCCTATAGTCTGGGGTGGCAATTCCAATACATGTTGATGTTAGTTGTAATGAAGTGGGATTTTGACTGAAAACAGTTCTAAACGTAGGGTTTTGGCGCGACAGCACCCATGTGAAAATCGCCACATCCCCAAACGTAGCTTATCAGGAACACAATCCAGATTTATATCTTACCCCTAACCTGTTAATGTGTACTCTAACCAAAGACGTCCACTACCTTTGTCCTAGCAAACCATTCGTCAGGGATAACACGGAGCGCCTTTGTGGACTTAAGCCTATCGCCAGCGAATAATGCTGTAGAGCCAAACTAACAGCAAGGGATGGAGTCACCACCACACAGGTGGAGGTGGTAGGGAATCGATGGCTGGTTAACACCCCGTTCACGCCCACCACTATGACTTACGAATGCCATGACTCAACCACCCAACTGAACCTCCCCAACCAGACTGTTTTTGTTAAGGTACCAGAGGGAGTGATTATCCACATAGACGACCGAGCCCTATACAAACTTCCCGACGACAGGATAGACACAGATATTGAAATGCCTGACGCTTTTGCTAAACTTTCCTTTGAGTTACCTCAGACCATTCAAAACCAAATCCAGTATGAGGGATCAATGACTGTTGATCTTTGTCACACCCTGACTTATGGGACTCTTATATGTTGAGTCAGGGTGTGGATATCTATGTTGTATATTCTATGTTTAGTTCTAGTTGTTCTACTTCTATGTTTGGCCGGGTGTGATTCCCAATCAGAGGCAGCTGTCGCTCGTTGTCTCTGATTGGGGATCATACTTAAGTAGCCTGTTTGTTATCATTAGTTGTGGGATCTTGTTCCGTGTATAGGCTTGTATGGTGTTTAGCCTGAGGACTTCACGTTACGTTGTTTTGTTGTTTTTGTTCGTGTGTTTATTTTATAAAATAAACACGTATGCATTTCAAGCTGCGCCTTGGTCTGACCCGTCCTTCAACGTCCGTGACAGAAGATCCCACCAAACACGGACCAAGCTGCGTGCCCAGGAGCAAACACCCTGGACACAGGTGGGGAAGATTTGGTCTTGGGAGGAGATATTTGCGGGGAAAGGACCCTGGGCGAAGGTGGAAGCCCAGGCAGGAGAGGAGCAACGGCAACACAGAAGGCGCCAGCCGAGGAGGAAGCCCGAGAGGCAGCCCAAATAACATTTTTTGAGGGGGCTAAAGGGGTGGTCGGGGAGTGAGAGAGAAGAGCTCCGACCACTGCACCCGGTGGGTTTCCAGGTTGAGGCCCTACGACCATGGGAACAAGAGTGGGAACAGTTTTATACTGATGAGTCGGAGGATGACGACGACGATGAGTTTCTGTTCCCTAACTCGTGGGGGCTCCCGGAGGAGTCCTCACTGGAGGAGGATTGCTGAGAGAGAAGGATCGGATCTGCAGGGTAAGAGAGGAGGCCACCACATTACGGGGGCTGATAGCGAGAATAGAGCGGGGGAGAGCTCCATTCAAGAGGAGGCACTGCAGGAGGCTCGTAGGGAGAAGGAGGAAGTAAATGCACGGAGAGAGGAGCTGGTCAGGCAACATAAGGAGCGTGGGTTAATTGAGGAACCCATGTATGCACAGATACGCACTGTATCGCCAGTGCGCATGCACAGCCCAGTGCGTTCTGTGCCAGCGCCCCGCACGTGTCGTGCAAAAGTGGGCATCCAGCCAGGACGGGTTGTGCCGGCTCAATGCTCCTGGTCTCCAGTGCGCCTCCACAGTCCAGTATATCCTGCGCCAGTCCTACGCACTGTGTCGCCAGTGCGCGTTCCGAATGTTGGGAATGATGAGAGAGGGAATATGGAAAATGTATATTTTGTGATGTCATTAAAACTTTTATAAAAACTTTAACTAAAATATTGTAACTTGAAGAGCTTTCATACTGTGCATTTCAAGTTTGCATCCGTTACAATGTGTAGGAAATATCCAGGAGGAAGATAATATTTTTATAAAGATAGGAAGATGATTTTGGTTCTTTAATGAAATCGTAGTGTTCAGAATACTTTGCCCCAGTAACTAAACACGCCCACTGGAGCTCAGAAAGCGTGTCGGCATGACGTAAACGCCCTCTTTACCAGAATGTATTAAATATTGAGTTAAGAATAAACAAAGGAGACTAGACGGACCTGAAGCTGCAGCTAGGTCTATATTTGTCCCGACCCTGAAAACCAACACGCAGTTGAAGAAGACGAAGGAGCCTCTAAAAGTCAATTCTACAGTTGAGAAAATGTTCTAAGTACTGTATCTAAGAAAGTACATTTAAGTAGGACCATCCGGATACTCTCTTCAAACTGTTCTCATCACCCCGTCGACACGGATCATCGACACGGCTGATTAACCATCCTCAGAAGATCACTCTTCCAGAACCGGCAGAGTGAACATCACCCTGTTCGTTCACAGACTACAGAACCAGACAACTATCATCCAGAACACGAGGAGAAGACCCCATCGAGCCCTGTCCACGGAGGCCTGGGTCCAACAGAGATACACGACCTCCAACACATAAATACATACATACATGCATTACTTCTTCTACCAAACGGGCGGCAGTTCGGGGCAAGGTATTAGGATTACTGTGAGCGTAGTTCCATGTGTATCCAAGTGTTCTCTCGCTCTTAACTCGCTATCTTTTGTAACAAGTGTCATATTGTGTTAGTCCGCTAGGGACCCGTTTTCATTGTATTAAGTTTCTAATCCCTACCTATACCATGTACATGTTTGTATCTTGTGTTATCATTTTAATTAGTTAGTAAATAAATAATTAAATCAATTTGTGTGGTACGGAATGATCAGTAAGACCCGGGTTTGTGCAAATTTAAAGAGTCTATGACTTTCAGAATGAGACTGATATGAGGTAAATGATTAATAAGTGACTTTTAAATGATAAGAGATATCTAGAGATCTTTAGAGTTAATTCAGGAAACGGTAACTCGTAAAACAACTTTTCCCATGGTGCCCCAAATTCCTAATGAGTTAATTGTTACATGATTCATTTGATCTATTAACAATTAAACATAGTCGGTAATTATTAGACAAATAATAATCATAACAATGAAAGTCACATCACGACACCACTAATCAAAATATTGAGGTAAATATTATCTGTGCCCATTAAAATATGTTTTAAAAAGGCAGTTGTGCTTTTGGGAGCCTAAGGCAATTTGTATTACTATTTACTGAAAAGGATTACTTAATTTCTACTTTCAACCATACACTTTCACTATTGTCTATCCACTATGTCTGTAAAGTTGTTGTTGTTGTTATGTCATTACAGTTTTTCTGAATTGCTAAAACACTAAACCCCATTCTCTGAACCAAATGCTCAGTGGCCTAAACCCATTTGTCGAATCAATCACTCTTTTTGCAAAACTCTAAACACATTCTCACTCACTAAAACACATTTCGCACTGTGATGCACTTGTGTTACAAAATGGTAAGCACAGGCGGCAAAAGTTAAACACAACTACAACACAGTTGTCATCGTTTACACACAACGACTCCAAATTGTTCACACTTGTTTCTAATGATGTGATCAAACCAATTGTACAGAATATAAGCCAGTTCAGAGTACACAGGTGTGTTGAATGTTGATACCAACAATGGATGGAAACAATCTGAGAGGCAGAGGAGGAAGAGTACGAGGAAGAGCAAGAAGAATTTCAGAAGAAATTCGAGCAACTGTGATAGACCATGTTGTTCATGGAATGACAATGAGGAAAGCAGGACAAAGAGTACAACCCAATTTGAGCAGATTCTCTGTGGCCACCATAATCAGGACATTCAGAGAAGAGAACAGGTAATTGTTTATTTTTATTTTGGTCATTGAAAGTTTACTGTATACATTTGATTCAGTACATCAATGTCAATTTTGTCAATAGAAAGGGGACTGTCAATAGAAAGGGGACTGTCATTGTCAATAGAAAGGGGACTGGGGAAAAAAAAGATTACTTTTCTTACCATACAACATTTTACGTATAGAAGTAATGTCCATTACTATTTTTACTGTATGTATTTGTTTGTAAGTGCATTTTCCCTTTTTGTAGAATTGCAAGACTACCACATGAGGGTGGAAGGCCTGCTATGTTCTCCCAACAGCAAGAGGCTCCCATCCAACTGCGTGAAATAGAGCAAAGAGTTGTTGAACACAATGTAAACTTTGAAGGAATCAACAGTGTCAGCCTTTCTACCATTGACCTTGACCTCCAGCGCAACAGTGTACGCATTACAGTTTTTTCCGACTGCTTACACACAAAATCTTTTCATGTCACACGATTTTTGAAACCTCTCACTCAAAGTGCAAAACTACACACCAAATCTCCAAAACCATAAGCTATTTCTCAGCCTTTGACTCAGTTGTCAATTGCATAAAACACTTTTTTCAAAACACTACACACAATTCTCTACCTAAAACACAAAAATCTAACAGGAAGTGACTTGCTTTCCTTTTCCAAACACAACCATTCAAAATGCTACACTTATTCACCAGGTCACACACACACTCTTCACATCTGCAAACACTAATTGCTTAACTGATCACTAACCAATCACTGCTTTACTGTAGTATAGGCCTATAAATAGGTCAAAGGTCAGATTACCTGTTTTGAACAATGGATGCCAACAATGGACAGAGAGCAAGAGGAGTAGGAGGGAGAGGCAGGGGACAACAACGAGGACAAATTCAAAGACGAAGTGTTGGAAGAGGAGGAGAAGGAGGAAGAGGAAAATGAAGAGGAAGAGGAAGAGGAAGAAGAGGACGAGGGCAAAGAAGAGAAGGAAGGAGATTTATTTATGTGGATGAGGTTGGCTTCAACCTCACCAAAACCAGGCGCCGCGGAAGAAATGTAAAAGGACAGAGGGCAATTACCAATGTCCCTGGACAGCGTGGGGGTAATATAACTATGTGTGCTGCCATCACTCAAAACGGGGTCCTCCATCACAATGCCACACTGGGTCCGTACAAGACCGGCCATAGGCTCACTTTTCTGGATGCAATTTACACAATGCTTGTCCCTGATCCAGATCAGGAGCCTGCTAGATTTGTGGTTATATGGGACAATGTTAGTTTTCACCGGGCTGTTTTGGTCCAAAACTGGTTTGCCACCCATCCACAATTTGTAGTTTTGTACCTACCCTCATATTCACCTTTTCTAAATCCCATAGAGGAATTCTTCTCAGCCTGGCGCTGGAAAGTGTATGATTGCCAACCCTATGCCCGCATGCCGCTTCTCCAGGCAATGGAGGACGCATGTGGGGACATAGAGGTTGCCTCTGTCCAAGGTTGGATACGCCATGCTAGGAGATACTTCCCTCGATGTTTGGCAAGAGAAAACGTATCTTGTGATGTGGACAAAGTATTGTGGCCAGACCCAGCCCGGAGAAGAGATGAAGCGTAGCTTAGCACTGGTGACTGCCCACCCCCTACCAATTCCTGGACTGCCCCCGGGACCCCACACACACAATTGTGTTCTTTACTGTATTCTAAAGAATATACTTTTGGTTTACATATGTTTATGGTTTTGTTGTGTGCTACTTTATACAACAGTAATGTTTGGCCTAATAAATATTTTCTGTTTATACATTGCATTGGTGTTTACAGTGTACTTGTTACCCCTCTCAGCAGATTACTTTCACTGTAGAACATTGTATTGAAATGTAGATATAAGCCTATGAAAGACCAAAGAGCTTTAGATTTAGAACAACAGTGTTTACATGGTATATCCAAAAATGTACTATTATGAAAGATGTGTTTGCCATTTGATGCAAATGCTTCATTCTGACATGTGTTTATGGCATTTTGAATGCAGTGTTACATTTTGAAGGAGATGTGAGGCATTTTGCATTTTGTGTGTGCAGTTTTGGGAATTGTGTGTAGAGTTTTGAAAAAAGGAGACATAGTTTTGAAAACGTGTGTAAGCAGTTGGAAAAAACTGTAAGCAAGTGTACAGAGTACCCTTTGAGCGCAACTCAGAAAGGGTCAAAGATCTACGATTTCAGTATATGCAAGTAAGTGTACACTCAGACAATTTCAGCGCTGATGCTTACAGTACAATGCTATGCTACTAAGCGACTGTTACTGTAAACTGCACTATATTGTAGTGTATGTAAATCAGGAGTGCATACAAATGCACTATTGCAGAAGTCTGTCTTTCTGTATCACTTACTAAACTACTTATTTATCTATTTTTATATATAGAGAGTGTTTGAATTGGATTCCATGGAAAGGCCCCATGAATACATTTTTGTAGATGAAGCAGGGTTCAATCTGGCGAAGAGGAGAAGGAGTGGCAGGAACATAATTGGCCAACGTGCCATTGTGGAAGTCCCTGGCCAGCGTGGTGGCAATATCACCCTTTGAGTAGCCATAAGTAATCGTGGGGTTCTCCACCATCATGCAACCCAGGGGCCATATAACACTGAACATCTTCTTACATTTCTGGGTGGTCTTCGGGATGTTTTGTTTGAGCGTGAGCAGCAGGATCATCAGCAGGCAGTGCATTCTGTCTATGTCGTGGTTTGGGACAATGTCAGCTTTCACCGTGGTGTCCGGATACGCAAGTGGTTCAACATCAACCAGCGATTCATAAATGTTTGCCTTCCACCATACAGCCCTTTCCTCAACCCAATATAATCATTTTTCTCTGCGTGGCGGTGGAAGGTCTATGACTGAAACCCATATACCAGGGAAAATATCTTACAGGCAATGGAATTGGCCTGTGGTGACATAGGTGTGGAGTGTTGTCAAGGCTGGATCCGGCACACCAGAGGGTTTTCCCCCCGTTGCCTGGCAAGGGACAACATTGCCTGTGATGTGGACGAAGTCCTCTGGCCAGAACCATCACAAAGACGTGATGCTGAGGCAGAATGAATCTCTCATTGACTTTGATTTCGCAGTTGCACAACATTTTTGAGTGTACTGTAATGTGCTTTTCATTTAGAGTTTTCTTTGTTCTTTGGGCTTTTGCAGTTGGACTACTGTATTTTTATGCAAGTGCTGAATATACAGACATTCAATACTGTATTACTTGCAGTACTTACTGTATACAACATATTCACTGTACTAAGTTGTGATTACTATACTTGTTGTTTTAATTGCAAAATGCGTTTACTATATACAATAAATAAAAAAATCTGTAACTACATACCCTGGATGCTGTGTTCTCAATTTTTTTATGTAGTGCCTAATGAACGCTCTGTAGTGTTTATATATTGACTGGCTGTGTGTATGATCTGAAAGCATTGTTTGATTTTGAGCACAGATTAAATGGTTTTGAGGCGATTGTTTGATCAGAGAAGAGTCAGGGGTTTTGTGAATGTAGTTTGAAGATTTGGTTTTGTGTTTAAAGTTTTGAGAAAATGGGTGAAGGTTTCAAGAATTGTGTCTTAGCAATCGAGAAACTGTAATCAACAATTTATTATACCGCTTACCATTTCTCATACCAATCAAACACAATAACAAATGTTGATGTTCCTGACTTCTCCACCCTAACCCTGCATTATTATACAGCACAGAGTGTGCTTGCAAAGTTTTGTACACTTTTTGTGCCCAAGAAGTGTGCTAATATGGCTGCGTCTAGGTCCTATTAAAATGACTGTGTCTAATCCAGTATACAGTGGTTGCTCTCTATTAGGCTGGTGTGAATGGCAGGCGGCTAAGACCCTGGCTCTCTTCTAAAGTCTCTGAGGGAATACAATAGGCAGGAGCAGACATTTCACAACTCTACCCGCCTCAAAAACTGATACCCTCTTTGAACAGCCCCAGTCCACATCACAAGAAGGGGATTTCATGCTTTTAAAATCAAGTTGCTTTTTACCCAGACTCCATCCCCCCCATCTCTGAGAGGGGTTTTTGTGTTGAAAATGGTGTTGAAAGCTGAGCCACTGAAAGGATGTCCCTCTGCTAAATTGTCTGTGAAGGACAGCAGAGAGAGAGAGAGAGAGAGAGCGAACGAACGAACGAGAGAAATTAAACATCACTGGCAGGTGCTGTGTTAACGCTGTCGGCTGGAAGGGCCAGCAGACTTTGAACTGACTGGATCAGGAGAGTTAGGGAATCAAGGAGAGGCCCCAGGGAGATGAGAGAAAAGTTTCACCTACTGCTACTGTCAGACTTTGAGAAAGCGTTGTACACAACATTAGAGTTAGGACACATGGAGAGACAACATGAATACCAGAAGAGAGAAAGTTCATTCAAATGAACCAACTTCCAAAGCTTCTAACAAAATTGTTTGTCTCACTGTCAGGAATATGTGAGTTTGGAGTGAGAAACTGTAAAGCACTCTGTGATAACTGCTGATGTAAAATAACTTTTATTTGATTGATTAAGAAGCTTCAACTATGCCCAAGATCATAAAGTCCATGTACTAAACATGATGCCCTCTATATTATGTCCTCTTATTACAGGAAAACAGATTTGCAGGGACAGTATGTACAGCATTTCTGTACCTCACTATTAAATGAATGAGGGTCAAGGGCAACAGCCCAGGGACATTATTATTACAATCCAACCATGACCTAATAGGAGCCAATGAGATAAAGAGTATGTCCATTTGGGCCATATTCCCTCTGAAATCTTTTTTCCATAAACATCATGTTTATAATTCTCCCTGGCTGTAATTCCTCTTTTAGGGTTATTGTCACGAATTCAGCCGAGGCTGCACCTCCTCCTTGCTCGGGCAGGCTTCGGCGTTCGTCGTCACCGGAGTACTAGCTGCCACCGATCGATGTTTTCTGTGTTACACTTGTCTTGTCTGTATTGATCACACCTGTTACCCATTATGTTAATTTGTTTCCCTATTTTACCCTATGGTTCCCACATGGTGTTGTGCATGATTGTTCGTTGTTTTGTTGTCTTTTGGTGAGCCGGTATCTGCTCTTCCCTGCGTGGAGGATTTGCTCTGCTAATTTTGTTCCAGTAAAGAACTTTGTTTATACAGTTCTGTGTCCTGCGCCTGATTCCATCCTACCGCTACACCCAGACGCATGACAGTTATCTAAGACACCTGTGCATGCCTGTTCCTTTAGAGTTGAACTGCATAGGACATACAGTTAAATGCTACCTGTGTTAGTGTTATCTTAATGAGCATCACTGAGATTAGGGTGAAGCTTACATGTATGAAATAGCTTTGAGTCATGGAGTAAGAGCTGAATGAAAGAAAGAAACAGAGATTTTACCTAGAATGCGTTTTTTCATGTAGATCTTTGAGAAACACTTTTACTTGGCTTCGTAAGGATCAACTGACAATGGAAATGAAATGTCTCAATGCAATGGAGAGTTTAATGGAAAATGCTGCTACATGTTTAACTTGATATGGGTGCAATGCAATGAATGAACAACTTCAGGTGAAAAGGATCAGAAAAGCTTATGAGCAGCTTATGAGCAGGTTTCTGTGCAGGACCCGGGAGCGTCCCCTACCCTTTTCTGGTCTCAACTCATAAATCGGCAGGTCTGAACCCATTTGTCTCACTACTGTGTGAATTTGATCTTCCCAATAGTTACGGAGTTTGCCTGGTCCTCCTCTTGGTGTCAGGTTTTTAATCAGAACTCGCTCGCCAGGCTGTAGCACTGAACTCCTAACTTTAGTGTCATAGTATTTCTTACTTCTTTCAGCAGCTTTCTGAGCATTTTCATTTGCAATGGCGTATGCTTCTTCCATCCCTAGTTTCCAGTTCTCCACGTAGTGTCGCTGGTTACTGGAACCTGCCTCTGTGCACAATCCAAAGAGCATATCAACTGGAAGCCTGGGTGATCTTCCAAACAGAAGATAAAATGGTGAATAGCCAGTCACTTCGCAACAGGTGCAGTTATAGGCATAAACCAGTTTGTTCAGAGACTCCTTCCAATTTGACTTTTGTGTCTCAGTTAGTGTCTTTAGCATTTGCAACAATGTTCTGTTCATTCGTTCCACTTGACCGTTCCCCATCGGGTGGTAGGGTGTTGTTCTGGACCCCGCCATGCCACTGAGTCTCTTTAACTGATGGAACAACTGATTTTCGAATTCTCCCCCTTGGTCATGGTGGATGCGGGAGGGGAACCCAAACTTCAGGTCAAAGTCATTGAAGATGAGATTTGCAGCAGTTTTTCCTGACTTTGATGTGGTGGCGTAGGCTTGAGTGAAACGTGTAAAATGATCAACAATCACGAGGATGTACTCATATCCCCCTCATATCTGTCGAGATGGAGGAAATCTATACATACCAGTTCAAATGGCTGTGTTGTCACAATGTTTGTCAGAGGAGCTCTTGTTTCATGGCCTGGCTTTTTCTGCTTGACACAGCTACAAGTTTTAGTCACATAGTGCTCGATGTCAGATTGCATATATGGCCAGAAGAGGCGGTCATGTACTAGTGATACCGTACGGTCAGTACCTTGGTGTCCCATGTTATTGTGCAACTCTTCCATCACTTTACCTTTGTACTGCTCTGGTAGAACTAACTGCTTGCGGGCTGTAGTGATTATGTACAGATTGACATCACTGTCGATTGTCAATTTGTCCCATTCTCTGAATAGGCATTTTGTCTTTGGACTGAATTCCTTTTGGTCTTTAACTGGCGGTTTGGAACCAGACAGTTTGAAATCAAGCACAGGACGGATGACCGGATCAGATTCTTATGCTTCTCTTATCCCCTCCTTTGGGATTGAGCTGATTGTTGCAGTGGTTGCCTCACCTTCAGCTGATACTGACATAGATGCAGCTGAAAGTGACCAAGGCACAACAGACTCTTTCTGTACCTCAACTGCTTGTATCGTGGCGGCAATGGTGTCTGGTGGAAGCTCCTCAGAACATTCTCTCATCAGTGACTCTACATCCAGTGGCATCCTCGACAAAGCATCTGCATCACTGTTCTCTCTGCCTGGCCTGTACTTTATTGTAAAGTGGAAATCAGCCAATTCTGCAACCCACCTGGAAGTGGTTGCGTTCAGTTTTGCAGTAGACAGAATGTAGCTGAGCGGGTTGTTATCGCTGTATACAGTGAAGGTCGGAGCATAGTACAAATAATCGTGGAACTTATCAGTGATTGCCCATTTTAGAGCTAGAAATTCTAGCTTGCCAGAGTGGTAGTGATAGTTCTTCTCAGCTGCTGTTAAGGTTAGAGAACCATAAGCAATGACCCTAAGCTTCCCATCTTGCTCTTGATAAAGAACTGCTCCCAAGCCTTGGTGTGACGCATCAGTATGTACAACAAATGGCTGAGTGAAATCAGAGAAACCTAAGACTGGTGGGTGAAGCAAACACTCAATCAGCTGTTCAAGTGCCTGTTGATGCTGATCAGTCCACAGGATTGGCTTGTTTGAGGGCACCACATAACTTACTTTCTTTGTTTTTGTTTTCCGTGGGTGGTCAGGTAATTTCTCAGAATCTGCTTTCAGGAGGTCATACAGACAGCTGGCCCTCCTAGAAAAGTCTTTGATGTACTGTCTGTAGTAAGTGAGTAAACCAAGCATTTTTCTGAGCTGGCCCACAGTCTCTGGTCTGATTTCTTTCAATGCTCTTACTGCTTAAAAATCGTCTGGGTCAACTCTGCTGCCCTCTGCAGACATTATTCTGCCCAAATAATGGACCTGGGGTTTAAAGAGATCACACTTACTTGGCTTGAGTTTGATGCCATACTCTCTGAGACGCTGCAAAACTTTTCGCACATCATACACATGGCTGTCAAAAGTTTTACTGAAAACTAGCGTGTCGTCCAGATAAGGAATGCAGATGTTATCCCGGAGCCCTTCCAAACATTCCTCCATACAACGCTGAAAAGCTGCAGGAGCGTTCATGAGGCCGAATGGCATACGTATCCACTCATAGAGTCCCCACGGGGTCACAAATGCTGTCAGTGATCTGCTTTCTTCAGAGATGAACCCCTGATGATACACTTTTCCCTGATCTAAGAGGGAGAACCAGGAATTACCACCTAAACTGTCCATGATGTCCTGGACCCGAGGGATGGGCAGGTGGTCGGGATGTGTCTTTCTGTTCAGGTCTCTGTAATCTATACACAAACGGAGGGTCCCGTCCTTCTTTCTAACGCACACGACAGGTGAAGAATATGAAGAGTTTTACATCCTAACCCAGCCCTGGGCTATGAGGTCATGAAGGTAACCCTTCATCTCCTGATACAGTGGCCTGGGCGCTGACATGTATGTGCACTTGACTGGTTTAGAGTCCTTTAGAGAAATAGTCATTTTCAATTGTTCAATGCAGCCAATGTCATTGTCTGATCTGGAGAAGGAGTGACACTCTTCTCTAAGCATTTGCCTAACAACCTCTCTCTGCACTTCGGTTAGGTGACTTAAACCTAATGGTGGACCCCACTGTTCAGTAGCAGTACATGGGGTTCGAACGCTGGTTTGATTCACTGTGGCTGGGGTGACAGCTTTTTCAAAGACTTGGGCAGGTAACACAGTCATAATGGTTTGTTCTGTACTGATTATTGTGCGTCCAAGCAGGGCAATGTCGTGGTCAGTGGGGTTAGAGACATCAAGCATGATAACTGGAAAAACACCTTTCCTGACTCTGACTAGTGTGTCAAAGAACTCAAGTTCATCTGGCCACTGCGGGTTCAGGTCTGGCTGGAAAAGCATTGTAATGTCCTCTTTGAAAGGCTGGGAAGGTACACGGCACTCAATCTGAATGCTACTGTGTTTTGGTACAGCAACTTTCTCTTTCTTGGTTTTCACTGCATATTCATCTGTCTGTTCTGCGCTAACAGCCTGTATAAAAGCTCTCACCTTGTTTCTTTTGAGGCTTGGGAAAGCTTTTTTCACTGTACTGTACCGTTTAGTCTTTTCGGTCATTGTCAGGATGTGCTGGATAACATTGAAACCTATGATGGGATGAGATAGGTGACAGCCTTTCATTACCAGCACTGGGATGATCAGTTCCTTTGTTTGGTCAGTTTCAGAGGCTAGCCGAAAAGTTGTTTCAATCCATCCCAGGTACGGCATTTCAGTCCCATTTGCTGCCTTCAATCTTAGATCATCAGGTGAGTCCAGAATTTCTGAAACATCCCTCAGCCTTGCGTTTGGGAGAGATTCCTCATTCCATCGTTCATCAATGACCGATACCTGAGAGCCTGTGTCCCATAGGGCTTGGAGGTGGTGGCGATTCAGGTGACACTCAACAAGGCACTGTCTGCCGACTAGTGAGGTGACCTTATGGGGGTGGCAAACTTGAGCTAGGGATGGTAAAGAGTGGGCATTTTCCTCTGTACAGGAAAGCTTTTCACTGGTACAGTCAATTTTCAGGTGAGTGCATTTCTCCTTATGTTTAGTCCAATGTTGGTTTTGACATCCTTTGGAACAGTACAGTGTCTCTTTACATAATGAACATTGTTTCAGGTTCTCAAATGAATCTTCTCTGGCACAATTTGCACATTTCTGGGACTTTTTGGTAGCTACGGTAAACACTCGTCCCTCAGCGGTAACCCTTCCCCGTTTAAAAGGGGCCTCTTTTGATGGTCTGACTCCCCGGATTTTACATCCAGCTTGAAAATGTTCTCCACTCCCACATCGGAAGCAGTGTGTGCAGCGTGCATCTGTTCTGGCCTGCTGGCAGACAAAACACCTCCTTGGAGCTTGAGCAGAGCGGTTGGTATACAGGTTAGGTGCATATTGATGCTGCGCAGGGTCAGGTGCTTGGGGCTGACTGTAGTTGCTGTAATACTGCTGCTGGGAAACAGGTGGCTGGGGGTCCCTATTTGGCCTCCTAACTGGAGGTGGGGCATAGGCATAAGGCAGTGACTGAAACATAGGCTGCTGTAATGTCTCCTTAATCTGAGCAATCTCTGCACTGAGAACTTTTAGGGAAGCTACACCTGTCTTAAGTTCAGCTAACTCTGTTAACAGTTCTGCGGGTGTCTTAGCTTTGGCTTCTTTCACAGGACACTTTGCAGATGGCGTATCTTCTAACTGGACTACACTTACAGTTGTAGCAGGCTGTGGGGCATTTAACCGCTTTTTGTTTCGTCTTTCTATCTCATTAGCACAAGCAATGTTAAGCTTCTCTAGCAAAACCTCATCTGATGTTTCGCTATCTAGCAGGAGAGGCTGCATGTCTATCCTGATACTGTCACTCTGGAGACCTGTAAGGACTGTGTGTAAACACATGCGCTGGACTAGAGCAGGGTCATACTTAAGCCCTGTTTCTGACTCCTGGGACGCAAATAGTACTTTCTGTCTCAAATCTAAGACGTGCATCAGGAAGCTTTGAGGGGTCTCCTTGCTATGCTGTGCTTCTGAAGCTAGCTGTTTGTAAAGCTCTGTTGCACTCTTCTCTTGGAAGTGGGAACGCAGGATGCATCTAAGTGTGGGAAGAGTTAGCTGGGGTTTACCTTCCAAGTAGCTGTGAGCCTAGAGAAATAGCCCTGATTACTGTCTCTACTATTTCTACCTCAGGATAGCCTCTGTTAAGTCCATTCTCAATCTGATGGGCAAGGCTGGAAAAAATCAGTTTATCTTTCTGGCCCGGTTCACCTATCTGACCAGAAATGTTAAACTCTTTGCGCCAGTATGAGCCGGGCTGTGCACTGGGTGAGAGCTGCATGCTCCCCTGAAGATGGGCAGGGGGTTGGGGCTGGCGCAGATAATCACTGGCTTTGGCTGCAGTACTCTGCTCAGTTCCCACCCCTTGTTGTGGGGTTACAGTTCTTAGTTCCTCTATTCTGTGATGTGTTTCGGCTGTTTAAATATCATGGTCAGTTTTCCCTGTTTTGATATCTATGCCACTGATCATCTCTGTCATTTTGTCTTTAAATAGCAACAATTCCGACATGCCGCCATCTTCTAACTCTGCAACTTCCTCTCATTCAAGGAACATCATAATGTGAGTCATCAATGATATGCGGGATTTGTCTTGACCATCTCTTCTCTGTTCGCCTGATATGTCAAGGAAATCACATACAGTGGGGAAAAAAAGTATTTAGTCAGCCACCAATTGTGCAAGTTCTCCCACTTAAAAAGATGAGAGGCCTGTAATTTTTATCATAGGTACACGTCAACTATGACAGACAAAATGACAAAAAAAATCCAGAAAATCACATTGTAGGATTTTTAAGGAATTTATTTGAAAATTATGTTGGAAAATAAGTATTTGGTCAATAACAAAAGTTTCTCAATACTTTGTTATATACCCTTTGTTGGCAATGACACAGTTCAAACGTTTTCTGTAAGTCTTCACACGGTTTTCACACACTGTTGCTGGTATTTTGGCCCATTCCTCCATGCAGATTTCCTCTAGAGCAGTGATGTTTTGGGGCTGTCGCTGGGCAACACAGACTTTAAACTCCCTCCAAAGATTTTCTATGGGGTTGAGATCTGGAGACTGGCTAGGCCACTCCAGGACCTTGAAATGCTTCTTACGAAGCCACTCCCTCGTTGCCCGGGCGGTGTGTTTGGGATCATTGTCATGCTGAAAGACCCAGCCACGTTTCATCTTCAATGCCCTTGCTGATGGAAGGAGGTTTTCACTCAAAATCTCACGACACATGGCCCCATTCATTCTTTCCTTTACACGGATCAGTCGTCCTGGTCCCTTTGCAGAAAAACAGCCCCAAAGCATGATGTTTCCACCCCCATGCTTCACAGTAGGTATGGTGTTCTTTGGATGCAACTCAGCATTCTTTGTCCTCCAAACACGACGAGTTGAGTTTTTACCAAAAAGTTATATTTTGGTTTCATCTGACCATATGACATTCTCCCAATCATCTTCTGGATCATCCAAATGCACTCTAGCAAACTTCAGACGGGCCTGGACATGTACTGGCTTAAGCAGGGGGACACGTCTGGCACTGCAGGATTTGAGTCCCTGGCGGCGTAGTGTGTTACTGATGGTAGGCTTTGTTACTTTGGTCCCAGCTCTCTGCAGGTCATTCACTAGGTCCCCCCGTGTGGTTCTGGGATTTTTGCTCACCGTTCTTGTGATCATTTTGACCCGTCGGGGTGAGATCTTGCATGGAGCCCCAGATCGAGGGAGATTATCAGTGGTCTTGTATGTCTTCCATTTCCTAATAATTGCTCCCACAGTTGATTTCTTCAAACCAAGCTGCTTACCTATTGCAGATTCAGTCTTCCCAGCCTGGTGCAGGTCTACAATTTAGTTTCTGGTGTCCTTTGACAGCTCTTTGGTCTTGGCCATAGTGGAGTTTGGAGTGTGACTGTTTGAGGTTGTGGACAGGTGTCTTTTATACTGAAAACAAGTTCAAACAGGTGCTATTAATACAGGTAACGAGTGGAGGACAGAGGAGCCTCTTAAAGAAGAAGTTACAGGTCTGTGAGAGCCAGAAATCTTGCTTTTTGTAGGTGACCAAATACTTATTTACCACCATAATTTGCAAATAAATTCATGAAAAATCCTACAATGTGATTTTCTGGATTTTTTTTCTCAATTTGTCTGTCATAGTTGACGTGTACCTATGATGAAAATTACAGGCCTCTCTCATCTTTTTAAGTGGGAGAACTTGCACAATTGGTGGCTGACTAAATACTTTTTTTCCCCACTGTATGTCTAGTAACTTGTCTTTAGTCAGGGTTTGCAATTCTCCTACTACCGCTTCCTGTAGTTCTTCCAAGGCGGTTGTCATGTTGACAGGAGGAACTTTTACTGTGCAGGAGTTGACTCTGAATTAGATGGTCCTTACTGTCTCTGATGGTCTCTCAATGGCCTCAGTTGACAGGTACTTAACCACCAACTTCCAGCTCCCCTCGAACAGCAACACTTTCCTCACTGCAGCCTGCCTGGGTTGTTATGTGGGGATTTAGCTGGCTCGGAATTCAACGACCAGGATGTGGAAACCGGACATCTGAGCAGCAATCTCAGCGGAGCCTCCAAAATGTTACGCCCCTGAAAAAGGGGAGAAATAATCACGAGAGTGATGCAGTTATGTTTCCTCACTGAGAACTTTAGTGTAATGAGGAAAAGACCGCAATTTCCCCGGGAACTTGGGTGGAGACCAGAGCAATCGATCTCAGGCTCATAGATTAAGAGCATTTAGTAGATCACAGATTAACACTTTTACCCTTAAATTAGGCACCACAAAATAAAGTAGTCAATATAACGTGTACACATTCCTCTTACCATTTTTACCCTTTGTACGCTTGACGGATTTTAACCTTTTAACACAATTATATGAATTTTATCAATCTCTATGAACTAGTACTGGATGCATGATCTTTTTAACCTTAGATATTTTAAGATCCTCACATACCATGAACTTACTAATACCTTTTAGTTTATAACAGGCTATGAATATTTCCTTCAACCTGTCACACATACTCACCAGACATGTCACCCATTGAGCATGTTTGGGATGCTCTGGATCGACGTGTACGACAGCGTGTTCCAGTTCGCGCCAATATCCAGCAACTTCGCACAGCCATTGAAAAGGAATGGTACAACATTCCACAGGCCACAATCAACAGCCTAATCGACTCTATGCTAGGCGATGTGTCGCTCTGCATGAGGCAAATGGTGGTTACACCAGATACTGACTAGTTTTCTGATCCACGCCTCTAGCTTTTTTTTAAGGTATCTGTGACCAACAGATGCATATCTGTATTTCCAGTCATGTGAAATCCACAGATTAGGGCCTAATGAATTTATTTCAATTGACTGATTTCCTTATATGAACTGTAACGCAGTAAAATATATTTGTTCAGTGTCTATGTATGCAACGCTCCCTCCTCAGACAGAGTGCACATTTCCTCTCACACCCCTAAAGCCGGGCGTACACTACACAATTTTGGCCCCGATTTAGCTATCCCAGGTTTTTGAGATTGAAGACAAAATCCCCATGTCATTGCCTACGCTCGGCGTGCGGCCGTCACCGACGCTCATTTGATGTGAGCGGGTCAGTGACACAATCTGAGGGCTACCGATCCTGTCTTTGAGCCATCCCAGACATACCGATATCTTCAAACATGTTTGATTTTATCGGCACAAAATGTGCAATACTGTTGTAGTGTGAGATGTGTAACAACAACTTTTGAGAACGGTGATCAGCAAAAGCCAACGAGAGCTTGCCAGGGAAGAAGCCAGTGAGATGGGGACATTGTATCGCATCACCCAGAATTTGTAGACTGTCGAGCAGGAGCGTTGATTACTAGCTAGTATGCGTTTGTACTTAAAAGTAGTATGCGTTTGTACTTACTTAAAAGCTGAAGTGTCAAATCGTTACAGCTCTGAAGTTCACAAGCAGTGTTATTTAATTCCAAATGCATTGGCTAGATGTTTCAACTCTGTATGGCAAGCGTGAATGTCTGACTGAGGCTGCTTTGAGTCACAGCTACGTTAACAATCTAATGACATAATTGTTTTCGCGAGACAGCGTGGTATCGAGAATGCTCACGACCAAGTGAAGAATCTTGCAGTGTGTCACCCCCCTGTCTGTGCCACATCGTTTGTGTGCACCACTACGTTGGCAAGACAAATAACTACAGGAAAGACAGTCGTTTAATGTGAGAGGCTCAGCGATGTTAGGATTTTGAAAGTCATGTGTTGTATGGGGAACTGCAATGAGTCAATATGACAGACATATCCAGTGAGGTACGTTTAGGTACAGTGCCCATAGAAATATTGATTTTTTTGTAACTGTGTACAAAATGTAGGTGTGAAACACTATTGAAATCAAAAACGGGTAGACTATGAGCCTGTTTGGCATGGAACTGAACAAAGACTTATAGTATAGAGTTTGGACTTTATCCAGCTATAATGTTCAATTAACTTAATTTAAAACAAATGTATTCTGAACTTAACAGAAACACAAGCTGTTATAATGTATAGCGTATAGACCACAGACAAAAGTGCACAGAGCTCCATTATCTGATATGGCCATCACCACCACCCTATCACATCATCATCCTGGTAGGGAAACTTTCCAAAGGCCTTTACATCCAATGATTTATCTGAATGCAATATTGTGATTGCTTTGTTCTGACATAGTTGCTAGGTAATCTTGGCTCTAGGCACTCATCTCTCTCTCTCATACATAGCAGCTACATAGATGTTGAGTTTGTCCACTTGTCCTTAACCCTCCCGTTGTCCTAGGGTCAAAATGACCCGCCACTGTGTTGAACCAACTTTATTTAATTTTTATATTTTTGTGATCATTTGTGAGAAGGAGTCAGTGAGACTTTAAAGAAAGTATCACTGCCTCCTTCTCACAAATGATCCAAAAAATATAAAAATTAAATAAAGTTGGTTCAACACAGTGGCGGGTCATTTTGACCCTAGGACAACGGGAGGGTTAAAGATATATGCATAAGCATACAGAAACACATACAGTATATGGCTAATTAGTTTTTATACACAAATCATATTAAATGTAATCAATACTTCATTCTTATTTGTATCTTTTTTATTTTTTATTGGGGGTGTGGGGGATAGATCAGCTTTAATACTGCAGATAGCTTGTGGCTTCTATCAATGTAATTGTCTGCATCATTTCCAAACACCCATATATATATTTTTTGTAAATATATATATTATTTTATATACAGTATATATATTTTTTTGATATATTTTCCTGCTTTATTATTTTCCCCTAAACCTACCATCCCTTCCCTAATTGGAGTAAACTAATGTCGTGATGTTTCATAAAGTTCTGAAGCTTTCTATTCTCATAGTTTCTACAGATTTTAAATTAAAGATAAACATTGTTGCTAAGACTTTTATTATATTATTGATCGATTGACTATGACTTTTCAAATCACCCAGCAGTGCTATTTGCAGAGTTAGCTCTAAGTAAATGTTGCAATTGTTCAGCCATTCCCGAACCTGCAACCAAAAACAAGCTACAAAACAAGTGATCTAATGATTCTGTCTCTTCGCAGCAAGAGTTTTCATTCCTTCTGAAGCCTCAGTGCTGTGAATTACTTTCCTCTAAATCCATTTCCCTCTGAGCATTCTTTTGGATGTTATCCATCTCGGAGGGAGCTATTTGGGCCCTGCAGCGGTGAGCAGGGACATTGTTTCTTCCTGTGATCTGTCTAAGCCTCCCTCCCAGCCCTGAGGATTTATCAGCAGTTTCTCCCTGGTCACTGCATATCCCTCAGTCCACCCCTCCCCCTCCCCTCTGCTCTGCTCTCTCTGGCACTGCACCCATGCCTTAGCAGAGCAGAGTTTTGTTCAGATGTCAAAGTACTTCCATAAAAAAGTTTGTTGACCAGGCCCTGCTTCCTTCCAGCTATGTTATCAGGAGTGTGAGGGTTTTGGTTTAAAGGGCCGCAGCACACAGCAGTGACTAACTGAACTTTTCCCTTGGAGGATTCAAAGGGGGGAGAGGGCTTAAGGAGAGACTTGGCAGCCACTGAATCATTGTCTTTGTCCTGGGTCCCCTCACCCTGGCTCCGGATGGTGCAAAATTCCCTTTTTCAGAACATTGTGGCCGTGCCTCTCCGAGGGCTTTACAGATGATTTCGTCTGACTCGCACAGACTAACAAGGGTCTAAGAGCAAGATAAACTAAGACTAACTAAGACCAAGAGAAAACTATCAAGCAGCTAAATGTTGTGTGTGTCTGGTGTGGCCAGGCCTTGCACTCTCTCACCAGACAGGTATGGTGGTCTCATTTAAAATCACAGAGAGAGGATAGAGAGGTGCAAAAGGTCTTAAAATATGTCTCTGCCTTATGGTATAATTGTACCTGCATGGCTCTGTGCTGTATGTAATGTGTGGTGTGTAAGTCTCATACAGTAGGAGCTGTGAAACGTCCACAGAGGGACATATGTTGAATGGATTATCAAAGTGAAGCATTAGAAAAGAGCTGTGATTAAATCTGAGAGAGGAGCTGAACCTTACAAGGCATTCAAAATAATGTATTTTACAGATATACTCTGAAAACAGGCTTTTAATTTGCACCGTGGGTAAATCTGCAAGTTAATTTAATGTTTCATGCTGCGGAGAAACGTGTTTTTATATTTAAATATGTTTCTAGGTTACTAGGAAGGGGATGGAAGGAGGGTGTCGTGGGGGTTTGAAATTCAAGGGTGCCGTAGTCATGGATACAAAGTTGTTGGAATATGGGTCTGGTTCTCTGTTTTCCCTCCCAGCAGGCCGTGCAGTGGTATGAGGTTGCAGAATCACAGCTCACCTATTGCTTATTCATATGCCTTCTTTTTTTATTAATATTCATCTGGGTGTCTTGCCATGAAAGTAACTGCCCTAATTGGAGCCTGCTTTCTATGCAGGTTCCATGCCTAGAATTGACATTCTGGGCTCTGTTTTCAGCTGTCATTAAGACGGCGCAAGTGTCCAATGCAAAAAAGTTACCAGACATTTTCTTTTTTCTGTATATTCTGTTATTTTCGTCCAGCTTCTGTGAAAAGGTTGGACTCATAATGAGCAATGCCCATTGAATGAAAGGTGTCAGTGACTGCGGGAAACAGGAAGCCTGTTTAGTTATGAAAGTTCTAAAAAAAGACTGCTGCTTTTTGTTTTCCGTTTAGCACTTCCACTTTCCGATCACTGTCCGTGGTGCTGAATCCGCTTGTAGGCTATTTGCCCTTTTGTTTGTTTACCATTCACATGGCAAAGTCTTATCAACGGCGAAGGTAGGCTAATCTTATTGTAACTTTTGGTAGGCAATGTCCATGGCTCGAACGTGCAATGCATTTTCTAAATAAATGCAATGTGTAGACAAATATTTCCATGTTTAAGCCAATTCCTTATTTAATGTAAAAAATAAAGTAGATAGGCTACATTTTGGTTATAACTAGCCCTATTGTAGGGGTACTGTATACTATTTAATAAACAATATTCAATGGATAGGACAAACATCCATGCCTCCTGCTGAAGAGCCCTTAGGCCTAGAGTGCCTTCAGAAAGTATTCAGACCAATTGACTTTTTCAAAATTGTCAAGGGTTCTGATGCGAATGTGGTGTGGAATCAAGTGCAGGACACAGGAGCTCAGTCAAACCTGACTTTACTGAAATGAAACAAATACAAACGGGTCCAACTAACCCGGAGGCGAACAATACGCAACAGTGCGTAAAATACCAAAACCGACTACACACGAAAACAAAAGTGCGACGGTACACTCTGGCGTCTGTCCAAACAAAAATTAAGAGCACCAACAGACAGGTGAAAACAATTACACACAACACATGACAGAAACAACGAGAACTTATAGGACACATAATCAACACTAAACATGAACAGGTGTACCAAACAGACCTAACCAAACAAACATCGAAAACAAAGAACGGTGGCAGCTAGTACTCCGGAGACGACGACCGCCGAAGCGTGCCCGAACAAGGAGGAGGAGCAGCCTCGGCCGAAACCGTGACAGTACCCCCCCCCCCTTGACGCGCGGCTCCAGCCGTGCGCCGACCCCGGCCTCGAGGACGACCAGGAGGACGCGGAGCAGGGCGCGTGGGATGACCACGATGGAACTCGGTCAGAAGAGACGGGTCTAAGATGTCCCTCCTCGGCACCCAGCACCGCTCCTCCGGGCCGTACCCTCCCACTCCACGAGATATTGGAGACCCCCCATCCGACGTCTCGAATCCAAGATGGACCGCACGGTGTACGCCGGTGCCCCCTCGATGTCCAATGGGGGCGGAGGAGTCTCTCTGATCTCATCTTCCTGGAGTGGACCAGCTACCACCGGCCTGAGAAGAGACACATGGAACGAGGGGTTAATACGATAGTCACTAGGCAGTTGTAATCTGTAACACACCTCGTTCAATCTTCTCAGGACTTTAAACGGCCCCACAAACCGCCGACCCAGTTTCCGGCAGGGCAGGAGGAGGGGCAGGTTTCTGGTAGAGAGCCAGACTCGATCACCAGGTGCGTACACCGGCCCCTCACTGCGGTGGAGATCGGCGCTCGCCTTTTGACGACGGATGGCCCGCTGCAGATGGACGTGTGCAGCGTTCCACGTCTCCTCCGAGCGCCGCACCCACTCATCCACCGCAGGAGCCTCGATCTGGCTCTGCTGCCATGGTGCCAGAACCGGCTGGTAACCTAACACACATTGGAAAGGGGTTAGGTTAGTTGAGGAGTGGCGTAGGGGAATTCTGGGCCATTTCTGCCCAAGGAACATACCGTGCCCACTCCTCCGGCCAGCCCTGGCAGTATGATCTAAGAAACCTACCCACATCCTGGTTCACGCGTTCCACCTGCCCATTACTCTCAGGATGGTAACCCGAGGTAAGGCTCACCGAGACCCCCAAACGCTCCATAAATGCTCTCCAGACTCTGGAGGTGAACTGGGGACCTCGATTAGACACAATATCCTCGGGTACCCCGTAGTGCCGGAAAACGTGGGTGAATAGAGCTTCGGCGGTCTGTAGGGCAGTACGAAAGGCTCGGCATAGGGAGCAAACGACAGGCCTTAGAGAACCGGTCCACAACGACCAGTATAGTGGTATTTCCCTGCGAGGGGGGAAGGTCAGTGATGAAGTCCACCGAGAGATGAGACCATGGTCGTTGTGGAACGGGCAGGGGTTGTAACTTACCCCTAGGCAGATGTCTAGGCGCCTTACACTGGGCGCACACCGAGCAGGAGGAGACATAAACCCTCACATCCCTGGCTAACGTGGACCACCAGTACTTACCACCAAGACAGTGCACTGTCCGGCCAATACCAGGATGTCCAGAGGAGGGTGACGTGTGAGCCCAATAAATGAGTCGATCCCGAACCTCGAGCGGAACGTACGTCCGACCCACAGGACACTGTGGAGGGCTAGGGTCGGTAAAAAAAAAAAGCACAGGGGCGGAGTTTAGGTGGCGTGCCGGACCGTTGAGATAGAACGGCCCCTATACCGGCCTCAGACGCGTCCACCTCTACCTGAAATGGTATGGCGGGATCCGGATGCGCCAGCACCAGAGCCGAAGTAAACAGGCCCTTCAGTTTCCCAAAAGCCCTGTCCGCCTCTGCTGACCACTGCAAGCGCACCGGACCCCCCTTCAGAAGAGACGTGATGGGAGCTGCCACCGGTCCAAAACCCCAGATAAACCTCCGGTAGTAATTCGCAAAGCCCAAGAACTGCTGCACCTCTTTAACAGTGGTTGGGGTTTGCCAATTACGCACGGCTGACACACGGTCCACCTCCATCTTCACCCCTGACGCGGACAACCGATAACCCAAAAAGGAGACCGACTCCTGGAAAAACAGACATTTCTCTGCCTTGACATACAGGTCGTGCTCCAACAGCCTCCTCAACACTCGACGCACCAGGGCCACATGCTCGGCTCGGGTAGAAGAGTACACCAGAATGTCATCAATGTACACGACCACACCTTGCCCCTGCATGTCCCGGAAGATCTCATCCACGAAGGATTGGAAGACTGAAGGAGCATTCATCAACCCGTATGGCATGACGAGATACTCGTAATGACCCGAGGTGGTACTAAATGCTGTCTTCTATTCATCGCCCTCCCTAATGCGCACCAAGTTATATGCGCTCCTGAGATCCAGTTTTGTGAAGAAACGCGCTCCGTGCAATGACTCCGTCATAGTCGCAATCAGAGGGAGTGGATAACTGTATTTCACAGTAATCTGATTGAGACCACGGTAATCAATGCACGGGCGCAACCCTCCATCCTTTTTCTTCACAAAAAATAAGCTCGAGGACGCAGGGGAAGTGGAGGGCCGTATGTATCCCTGTCTCAAAGATTCGGCTATGTAAGTCTCCATAGCCCTTTTCTCCTCTTGAGACAAAGGATACGCGTGGCTCCACGGGAGCGCTGGTCCTGCCTGGAGGTCTATCGCACAATCCCCCTGTCTGTGAGGAGGCAACTGCGTCGCCCTCGCCTTACTGAACACAAGTGCCAAATCCTCATATTCAGGGGGAATGTGCATTGCGGGCACTTGGTTTGGACTTTCCACCGAGGTCGCCCCCACGGAAACACCCAGACATCGCCCCTCACACTGAGCAGACCACTCCCTGAGAGCCCTCTCTTGCCACGAAATAGAAGGGTTATGGGTACTTAACCAGGGAATTCCCAGCACCACCGGGTACGCAGGGGAGTCGATCAGATATAGCTGAATAGACTCCTCATGACCCCCCTGCGTACACATCCTAAGTGGTGCTGTGACCTCCCTAATCAACCCCGAATCCAACGGGCGACTATCTAAAGCATGAACGGGAAATGGAACGTCCACAGGAAGGAGGGGAATCCCTAAATCTAAACAAAATTTCCGATCCACAAAATTCCCAGCTGCGCCTGAATCTACTAGCGCCTTATGCTGGGAATGAGGTGCAACCTGTGGAAAACTTACAGGTATACAGAAGTGCACAACAGAGAGCTCTGGGTAAGTGGGGCGTCTACTCACCTGGGAAGGCTCCCCAGTGCGTGGCCTGTCGTCCCCTCCTCCTGGAGACCCTCCCCAGCACCTGGCCGCAGTGTGCCCTCCATGGCCACAAGTGGTGCAGGGGACAGGCCCCCTCGGGCTCCTTCTCATCCTCTCTCTAGCGCCAGCACCCCCGAGCTCCATAGGGCTCGGCTCGGAGGTGCTGGAGGATGGAATGTTGTTACGTTACAGCCTTCTTCTAAAATGGATTAAATAAATAAAAAATCTTAGCAATACCCCATAATGACAAAGTGAAAACAGGTTTTAGAAATGTTTGCAAATGTATTAAAAATAAAAAACAGAAACCTTATTTACATAAGTATTCAGACCCTATGCTATGAGACTCGAAATTGAGCTCAGGTGCATCCTGTTTCCATTGACCATCCTTGAGATGTTTCTACAACTTGATTGGAGTCCACCTGTGGTAAATTCAATGGATTGGACATGATTTGGAAAGGCACACACCTGTCTCTATATAAGGTCCCACAGTTGACAGTGCATGTCAGAACAAAAACCAAGCCATGAGGTCGAAGGAATTGTCCGTAGAGCTCCGAGACAGGATTGTGTCGAGGCACAGATCTGGGAAAGCACCAAAACATTTCTGCAGCATTGAAGGTACCCAAGAACACAGTGCTAAACTAAGCAATTGGTGGACAAGGGTCTTGGTCAGGGAGGTGACCAAGAAACCGATGGTCACTCTGACAGAGCTCTAGAGTTCCACTGTGGAGATGGAAGAACCTTCCAGAAGGACAACCATCTCTGCAGCACTCCACCAATCAGGCCTTTATGGTAGAGTGGCCAGACAGAAGCCTCTCCTCAGTAAAAGGCACATGACAGCCCACTTGGAGTTTGCCAAAAGTCCCCTAAAGACTCTCAGACCATGAGAAACAAGAATTTCTGGTCTGATGAATGCCAAGCGTCATATCTGGAGGAAACCTGGCACCATCCCTGCGGTGAATCATGTTGGTGGCAGCATCATGCTGTTGGGATGTTTTTTAGCGGCAGGTACTGGGAGACTAGTCAGGATCGAGACAAAGATGAATGGAGCAAAGTACAGAGAGATCCTTGATGAAAACCTTCTCCAGAGCGCTCAGGACCTCAGACTGGGGCGAAGTTTCACCTTCCAACAGGACAACGACCCTAAGCACACAGCCAAGACAATGCAGGAGTGGCTTCGGGACAAGTCTCTGAATGTCATTAAGTGGCCCAGACAGAGCCCGGACTTGAACCCGATCGAACAACTTTGGAGAGACCTGAAAATAGTTGTGCAGCAACGCTCCCCATCCAACCTGACAGAGCTTGAGAGGATTTGTAGAGAAGAATGGGAGAAACTCCCCAAATACAGGGGTGCCAAGCTTGTAGCGTCTTACCCAAGAAGACTTGAGGCTGTCGCTGCCAAAAGTGCTTCAACAAAGCACTGAGTAAAGGGTCTGAATACTTATGTAAATGTGATGTTTCCTGGGTTTTTTGCATACATTTATAAAAACCTGTTTTTGCTTTATCATTATGGGGTATTATGTGTGGATTGATGAGGGGGAAAAAAACAATTTGATCAATTTTAGAATAAGGCTGTAACGTAACAAAATGTGGAAAAAGTCAAGGGGTCTGAATACTTTCGGAAGGCACTGTATATATGCTACGTGTGCACACACTGCCTTATGCTCATGAAATTAGATATATGATTTATGGTATTATTCTTCTGAACCCATCCTATTTAGATTATTTTTACAAACAGATTGCTTGTTTATCGTTAAATTTGATTAAAACCTAAATTTATTAGAATGATTCACTGTCCAATGCATTACAGTGAATAGTCCATGGCTTGCATGCAATGCAATTTAGGATCTCTATGCTCTTTCTGGAGAAGTGCAAATATCTGTAAGATGGTTCTATGATGTACTGTACATAAAACGTTACATTTGGGAGTTGTATAACGGTGAGTGGACATTCTCCCTTTCTCTTCATATTGGATATTCTTCCAGCTTCTGTGAAAACTGTGGATGTGCATAAAAACTCTCCAGTCTAAGTTGCCTTAATATTGTATGCCAAAGTGGAGCAATTATGGTGCCTGTCACTGTATTGAGACATAGCCTATTTAAAACATGTTGTTTAGTTTTTATTGGAATTTGATCAGAATTATTCACAATCTTTTTAGGCCTTATCAATAGTAAATGTAATCTTGCCTATTGACAACATTTAGCATGTCCATGGCTAAGACAATATATTACAAATATATTTCCACATTGAAACTATACAATTACTTAGAACAATATGGACTGCAAACATTTTCAACATAGGCTATTTAGAGAATATGGGATAAGCCTACATTTAGTTATTTTATTTCTGTAGGCTATTTAACAAACCAGGCTATAATGGACTAACATTCTAATTGGAATTGATAACAACGCAATACATAAAATACCATAAATACAAAACTTGAAGCAACCACATTTTTAGCCATGGAGAATTTTCTGATCGGTCAGTGAGGGGTTAAGCCTCAACACACCTACATCTTATTTATTCATCAAAACCCTTTTGTGCCACCACCAGCTACTGCGCCCCATGATTCCCACTTTGAAAATAGCAAAAACATTTCTGACAACCCCAGACCAATAGTGTTACTGCCAGTGCTAAGATTGACCATTGTGTTAGGTTTGTTAAAATAGAGCCCTCTGCGTGTTACAATGGCTTGCGAAAGTATTCACCCCCCTTGGCATTTTTCCTATTTTGTTGCCTTACAACCTGGAATTAAAATGGATTTTTGGGGGGTTTGTATCATTTGATTTACACAAGATGCAAAATATTTTTTGGGGTGAAAAAAACAAGAAATAAGACAAAAATAACGAATCTCTGGAAGACTGAAACAGGTTTCCCTCAATAACTTTTCTATATTAAGCGCCATCCATCATTCCTTCAATTCTGACCAGATGGAGGCAGTAGGGGCGGGGCATGCGTAGACAAGATGGCATATTGAATAGAAAGCGGTACAAAACACCTCAAGATAAAAACATAATATTCAAAATCAGTAAGTTAGACTAAATATTAGCATTTCATATATTCGCAGTTAATATAATTCAATCTGGATAATAACACAAAGCAGATCATAAGGCTAGAGAAATATATCGACAAATATTACAACAACACGCAACACCCAAACATGACTGAAGACAAGCGTGGAGATCCGATCCCCAAAAGGAAACGCGACTCATCGACTGATACAGATTATATATGCTTTTCACCACTGGGTATGGTAAGTGTGGAAAGCGACCTGTTGAAGTCGATAAATGACAAATTGGGCATACTAGAATTGGTCAGTAAAGACGTAAAAGAGTTGAAAGCGAGTCTTCAAATGAGTGACGAAAAAGCTTTGGTAATGGAGAAAGAAACCAAAAAATTAAAAGTGACAGTCTCTAAAATGGAAACGGACGTTAGGGAACTAAAAAAGGAGAACAACCTTCTGAGAGAAGCCTTACTAGACATCCAAACTAGATCGATGAGGGAAAATCTAGTACTTACGGGTATTCAGGAAAAGGAGGGAGAAGTAACAGAGAATATTATGAAGGACTTCCTGCATACAGCGCTACAAATCCCACTCGAGGCTGTCGATAAAATCCAACTCTAACGTGTACACCGTTTCGGAAAAAGAGGATAGAAATATGAGCGCCCAATCGTTGCCAAATTTGCTTTTTTTAAAGATAAAGCTATGGTGAAAAGCCTAGGAAAAAGACTTGCTGGCACGAAAATAGGCATGAATGATCAGTTCCCGAGGGAGATTGTAGAAAGGCGCAAAGTTCTGTATCCAATCTTCAAGGAAAACTGATTAAAAGGGAAACGTGTTGCACTCGTTGTGGATAAACTATATATTGACAACCAAATGTTCAGAGACACAAAGACTACTCCATGGCTATTCTAAAAGTTGTAATAGAGGAGTCGAATATTGGAGCACCTGATACTAGCAATGATAGGGATTGTAATATTAAATAACATTTATAGTAAGTATAGTATTTTATAAAAGGATAAAACGACATAACAAGCAGAATAATACGTCTTTAAATACAAATAATTAGAACATGGCTTTTTTGGCGGGAGGTTGTTGTTTTGGCGGATGGTTGTTGTGGTTGGTCCTGTGTTCTCTCTGGCGTCCTTTCCCCCTTGCGGCAGATGTGGATGCGGGTGCGTTTGCACGCTCGGCCCATTTCTTCCGCAGTCAACCATGTGGTGTGCATTTTTGTGTTTGAAAAGGTGCAGCGTTAAGTGAGTGAGAGGGGAAATGGTTGCATATCCCAGAGCCGACCGGGGGGGTCTATGAGCAGGGGTAGTGAGAGAGAGCTTTCAATTTTGTGTAGATGAGGGATATACATTTTTAAATATAGTATACATCTAATCTAATTTTTCATTGTCCTATCATGATGGAAAGAACCCTATAACCTGGACACCCACTTGAGCGACCCATACACCAAAGAGAAGTTCCCATCTCTTTTATGGACCTGCTGTGAGTATGCAGCCTAAACAGAGAAATAAATGTGGTCAGAGACCCCTCAAGATTCTGAGCCTGCCTGGCAGGGTTGGTCCTACAAAGCCAGAGCCCCCTGATGGGAGAGCATAATATACAAGGAAATTCTCAAAGCTGCTAATGAGAACCTTGACGACCTTTTACCTAGCCGGTGGGGATTCCGGTGGGGTACGCCCACCCAGGTAGTGGCAGTGCTGGCAACACTGGCTGCAGTAACCCATGGGGGAGGGGGGTCACACTCGGACAATCAGAGAGGGGGTTTATCATTGTGGCCCAGGTGGCACAAAATAATCAAAGGTCTGACCGCACGGAGATGCTTGGGAAAATGGTTACAACAGGGGATCAGAGTGTTTGTGTCTCAGGTGAAGAGGGTGGATCTGATCTCCATCACCCAGGACTTGACATAGATTAAGTAGATTAATCAAATCTCACATTGTTATCAATTTCTGCTCAATCTGCATGCTTTCTCAATCAGCTTTAACTGTATGTGCACTCGTAAATCAAGTTATTTCTCGAGTTGGGCTCTGGGATATAACAGCCGTTGAGTATCTGATTTTATGGTGGATTGTGGAGGAGGGGGGTTGAGTGTGTTGGAGTATGTGAGTATGTGTGTGTGTGCTTGTCTGGCATCTGTTGTGGGGGGGTGGGGATGTTGGGGGGGAGGGGGGAGAGGGGGGTATGGGATGGACCACGGGAATTATTTGCTAGGATAATAATTGCTTGTCAATGAATTAAATGTAATACAATGGCAATCCGGGTTATATGTTAGAATCCTACGCGTGAACTGCCGACATTATTACGCATATTAATTGATAATGATGGAAAATAGGATATGCATAATTTTTTTTAAAGAGTTTATATATATATATATATATATATATATATATATATATATATATATATATATATAGAGGTGAAAGCATTGGAAATGCTTTTGGCGGTTAATCTGCTTCTGTTTTGTGGGTGGCACTGTGTGCTGTTTTCGATGGATGGGTCCTGGCCTCTCGGGGCCTTAGGGATCCGGAGGGACGTGTGTGGGATGCTGATCACTGGGATGACGGCTCAACTTGGGATGGGGAGGGGCTTTAGCGGGGGAATTAGTGGAGAACAATTGAAGGGTTACTCCGTAGCAATGCAAATATCACGGTACAGCTATATGGACACTCAATCATTACGGTATTTGTTATTGGTAAATTTACAAACATATATAATGATAAATAGACTTGAAACTTGTATCTCATTATGGTGTATGGTGAAATAAGTATAGCCAGTTATAATTGTAATGGCTTAGCTGATAATAACAAAAGAAGAACAATATTTACATGGCTCAAAGAGAAGGAATATAATATATATTGTACACAGGAAACTCATTCAACAATTCGAGATGAAGTAGCGTGGAAAAAAGAATGGGGGGGATATACTTCTCCCAAGGGAAAATAAATTAAAAAGGGTGATGATATTAATTAATAGTAATTTCAATCCGAATGTGCAAATTGTCAAAATAGATACGCAAGGTAGATGGATTATTTTAAATATGTTATTGGACCATAAACAGATATGGCTCATTAACCTTTACGGACCAAATAATGATGATCCACAATTCTTTGACAATATATATAATAAATTATCAAGCCTGCAAGCAATTCAAGACAATATTATTATGGTGGGGGATTATAATACTGTTTTAAATAGCTCAATGGACCGTAAAGGAAATCACACCACAAACAATCACCCACATGCTCTTAAGGAAATGGTGAATGTCATGGATACATTAGAACTAGTAGATATATGGAGGCTTAAATATACTGATCTAGTGAGATATACATGGCGGAGACTGAATCAAGCTAGTCGTCTTGACTTCTTTCTTATCTCATTCCCCGTTGGCACCAAAAGTTTAAAAAAAGTGTTGATAGGGGACAGAATGCGGTCGGATCATCATATAATAGGCATATACATTACTCTTACTGAATTTCCACGTGGGCGAGGATATTGGAAATTTTATCAAAGCCTATTGGATGATAATTTATTTATAATTAGAACAAAGGAATTTATAACTGACTTTTTCCAACATAACATAGGTACAGCGAATCCCCTTATTGTATAGTACACCTTTAAATGTGCCTTTAGAGGCCATGCAATTCAGTACTCATCTCGAAAACAAAAGCAATTTAGGTCAAAAGAGTTTATACTAAGAAAGGAAATAGAAAGTCTTAACAGAACAGATAGATGGCAATAAAAACTGTAACATAGAGGCTCAGAATAAATTAGAGGAAAAACAAAAAGAAATGGAGAAACTTATTCAAGAAAGATCAAGTGTAATATATTATAAAAATAAAGCAAACTGGATGGAATATGGGGAAAAATGCACAAAATTCTTTTTTAATCTTCAACCTAGGAATGCTACCAAAAAGAACTTAATGAAACTGGTTACAATTGACGGAGTCACCCATAATTCACCAAATGATATTTTGAAGGAAGAAACAAAGTACTTTAAGCATATGTTTTCTTTTCAGTCGCCTCCATCTCCTCTAACTGAAGCTAATTGTAGAGATTTTTTTCTATTGATAATGTCAAATTAACAGCCACACAGAAAGACTCATGTGAAGGTGAAATTACAGAGGAGGAACTTCTGGATTCAATTAAAGACTTTAAGTCTGGGAAAACTCCAGGGTTGGATGGCATACCAGTCGAGGTATACCAAACCTTTTTTGATATACTAAGAGGACCGTTATTAGCATGTTTTAACCACTCCTATGTAAATGGTAGATTATCTGACACTCAAGAAGGTCTGATCTCATTATTACTGAAACAGGATACAAGTGGAAAATATAAAGATCCAGTCCATTTACAAAATTGGAGGCCCCTTACACTTCAGTGTTGTAATGCAAAAATCCTAGCAATGTATAGCGCATTAAAAAGGTATTGTCGGGTATTATTAATTCTAATTAGACAGGTTTTTTACATGGAAGATACATTGGAGATAATATAAGGCAAGTATTGGAAACAATAGAACACTATGGAAAATATGGGAAACCATGCCTGCTATTCATAGCAGACTTCGAAAAGGCATTTGATAAAGTTCGACTGGGGTTTATATATAAATGCCTGGAGCATTTCAATTTTGGAGAATCTCTTATAAAATGGGTCAAAATCATGTATAGTAACCCTAGGTGTAAAATAGTAAATCATGGCTATTTCTCAGAAAGTTTTAAACTGTCAAGAAGAGTGAAACTAGGTTGCCCACTATCGGCATATCTATTTATTGTGGCCATCGAGATGTTAGCTATTAAAATCAGATCCAATAATAATATCAGAGGATTAGAAATACAGGGCTTAAAAACAAACGTGTCATTGTAGGCTGATGATTCATGTTTTCTTTTAAATCCACAACTAGAATCCCTCCACAGCCTCAGAGGATCTAGATACATTTTCTAACCTCTCTGGATTACAACCAAATTATGACAAATGTACTATATTACGTATTGGATCACTAAAAAATACAATTTTTACATTACCATGTAGTTTACCAATAAAATGGTCTGATGGTGATGTGGATATACTCAGAACACATATCCCAAATGAAATAAATGATCTCACTTCAATAAATTTTAATAGGAAGTTAGCAAAAATAGATAAGATCTTACTACAATGGAAAGGAAAATACCTGTCAATTTGTGGAAAAATCACCCTGATTAACTCTTTAGTATTATCCCAGTTTACCTATTTGCTTATGGTCTTGCCTACGTCTAGCGAACAGTTTTTTAAATTATATGAGAAAAAAATATTCAATTTTATTTGGAACGGCAAGCCAGACAAAATTAAAAGGGCATATTTATATAATGAATATGAATTCGGAGGACAGAAATTATTAAATATTAAAGCATTAGACCTACCACTAAAAGCTTCAGTCATACAAACGTTATACTTAAATCCGAACTGGTTCTCAAGCAAATTAGTAAGATTGTCTCACCCAATGTTCAAGAAAGGCCTTTTTCCCTTTATTCAGATTACAACAACTCATTTGCAGTTATTTGAAAAGGAAATAATCTCCCAAATATCACTGTTTCTAAAACAAGCCATAGAAAGTTGGTTGCAATTTCAATTTAATCGTCCAGAAACGACAGAACAAATAATGCAACAAATATTGTGGTTAAATTCAAATATACTAATTGACAAAAAACCTTTATTTTTTGACAGAATGTTTAAAAAAGGTATAATCTTCGTAAATGATATCATCGGTAGGACTGGTGGAGTTATGTCGCACATGCAGCTAACAAAAACATATGGAAATGTCTGCTCTACCCAAAATTACAACCAAATAATTGCAGCCTTACCGCAAAAGTGGAAGAGGAAAGTGGAAGGGGGAGAAAATAAGGAACTTGTCTGTCGGCCTTGCATTAAAGAACATAATTGGTTAAGGAAAACTGTGATGAATAAAAAAGTATATCAGTTTCATTTAAGGACCAAAGGATTGACAGCCGTCCCATATAGATTGCAAAATAGTTGGGAAGAGATCTTTAAATTATTTTATACAATTCTTGCTACCAATAGAATGTTATTTATATGGGGGATACAATCTTCCCAGCTCTGCAGATTTTGCTGTGAAGAGACAGAATCATTAGATCATTTGTTTTGGTTCTGTCCATTTGTAGCTTGTTTTTGGACACAGGTCCAGCAATGGCTAAAGGATTGCAATATTTACCTGGAGCTAACCTTGCAGATAGCATTACTGGGTGATCTGAAAAGTCATAGTCAATCAATCAATAATATAATAATACTTTTAGCAAAACTGTTTATTTTTAATTCACAATCTGTAGAAGCAATGAGAATAGAAAGGTTCAGAACTTTTGTAAAACATCACAGTACTGTTGTAATATATATGGCAAATAGAAATCCTATATGGATGGTGTTAAGAGATAGATGGGAGGTATTGAATAGAGTTGAAGGATGGGACTAATAACAAATAACAACAAATAATAACAAAGATAGCTAATAATGTAAGCATACTGTGTCCATAATAAGTATATAGGCTGTATGTTGGGAGCTTTTGGGAAAGAGCACAGTTAGAAAGATATGGCATATAGAAGCAAACCGGATGGACATCATGAAAATGATCAGAGAGGTTGAGAGTAGAAGAAGTTCAGGAGCAAAAAATATATATATATATAGAATTATTGTAAAATTAACTCTGTCCATAAGGTGTAGATAGTAAGTATAGACCGGATGTAGAGGCCTGGGCATTGTTGTTCACTAATTTACTCCAAGTAGGGAAAGGATGGCGGGGTTGAAAAGTAATAAAGGGGAGTATATATATAAAAAACATGGGGGATTGGAAGTGATGCAGACAATTACATTGATAGAAGATACAATCTATCTGCAATATTAAGCTGATCCACCCCCCCCCAAAAAAAAAGAAGAAAAAAAAGATTAAATAAAAAATAAAAATAAATATATATATATATATATATATATATTCTGACCAGTTTCCCAGTCCCTGCCAATGAAAAACATCCCCACAGCATGATGTTGCCACCACCATGCTTCACTGTGGGGATGGTGTTCGCGGGGTGATGAGAGGTGTTGGGTTTGCACCAGACATAGCGTTTTCCTTGATGGCCAAAAAGCTCAATTTTTGTCTTATCTGACCAGACTACCTTCTTCCATATGTTTGGGGAATCTCCCACATGCCTTTTGGCGAGCACCAAACGTGTTTGCTTATTTGTTTCTTTAAGCAATGGCTTTTTCTGGCCACTCTTCCGTAAAGCCCAGCTCTGTGGAGTGTACGGCTTAAAGTGGTCCTATGGACAGATACTTCAATCTCTGCTGTGGAGCATTGCAGCTCCTTTAGGGTTATCTTTGGTCTCTTTCTTGCCTCTCTGATTAATGCCCTCCTTGCCTGGTCCGTGAGTTTTGGTGGGTAGCCCTCTCTTGGCAGGTTTGTTGTGGTGCCATATTCTTTCCATTTTTTAATAATGGATTTAAATGGTGCTCCGTGGGATGTTCAAAGTTTCTGATATTTTTTTATAACCCAACCCTGATCTGTACTTAAAACAAGTTTTAATGACTCCAACCAAAGTGTATGTAAATTCACGACTTCAACTGTAACTGGTTCTCACAAACGAGCTAGGAAAAGGCTTAGTAGAGTCAAAACGAACAATACCTCACAAGGCACAAACAAAATTAACTGAACTAAATAAGGAGCTGATGAGACCAGGTGAGTAACTAAAACAGGTGAAATCAATGAACAAAAATTAAAGACAGGGCTACGTTCAAGAACACAAGGTGAACTAAGAAAAGAAATACAGAACCTCACATCGCGCTTATAGCCTACTACCATGTGTGCATTGCTGCGCTTATGTGAAGAAATAGCCTAACAGTTTATCAACATTTTAAGCAAAACGTTCGGATCTGCGTAAAAACTGTTTTTTGATGCTAGTGGTTGTATGAAGTTGGGATCTATCGCATCCCACAACTGTCCCAGACTTTCTTTCTCTCACATAATAGAAATCGACCTTTGTACCATGGGGGATAGTAGATTGACATAGGCTAGATCTTTTGCTGTTCATTAGGCCTACTCATATTGTTGGCTGATGAAAAGTAAATGTGGACAGTTCTTCCAATATCTCCAATATGCACCTTGGAAATGGATAAGGATGTGCGCAGTTGCGTCCCCGATGTGTCTGTCTTCACTTGTAGCCTGTGAGAAAGACCCGATCACGTGATGGAGCGAGCAGCACTCAGGGAGAAGCCACAGAGGACTCAAAAGGCCTGGATATTTTTCAGGCGCATTACGGCCACACAAAGGGGATGCCGCTGTAAAATTCTAGGCATTATCAAGTGCTTGTCAAATTGTGAATGAGTGACTGATGTAGTATGTACAGCCTGCGCAAAAAACAAAGCAGAAATCATGCCTTTCAAGCAACCTTTTTCAAATAATCATTAGAGTCGCATCATGCAGCCTTACAATGTATTAAACATCTAAACATATAGTCCAATGTTTGTAGAACAATTAAAGTTACATTAATAACTCTAAATCGGGCGGCAGGTAGCTTAGTGGGTAAGAGCGTTGTGCCAGTAACCGAAAGGTCGCTGGTTCTAATCCCCGAGCCGACTAGGTGAAAAATCTGTCGATGTGCCCTTGAGCAAGGCACTTAACCCTAATTGCTCCTGTAAGTCGCTCTGGATAAGAGCGTCTGCTAAATGACCAAAAAATAAAAAATTAATAATAATAATAATAATAATAAAAATTTAAAAAAAATACATAGGAATACCTATTTCTTTGTTAACCACTCAACACAGAATAGCCGCATGTGTGCACTCCCTCAAATCGTTTGGAGAAAATATCCTTTCTATTTTACTCAGCTTTGTTCAATTGTATTCTCCATACTATAAAATAATGCCACGGAATTCTAAGCCACTCTTGTCTGCTAAATGAACTAGTGTAGCCCACAGCTATTTGGCATAGCCAGATCAGGACCTAACATAAGGACAACTCAGAGCATGCTATTCTGTTCTTCTGAAATAGACTACATTTTCTTCACATCATTCTTCTTTAGACCTGTCTAAAATAAATAATGGATTTATTATGACGGTGTAGGCTATATTATATGGATTTATTAGACTTTTTCAAATGTAGATGTTCCAAAGGTCTGCATCAGTGGCTTGTATGCTATGTGTGGAAGCCAGGAGATGCTCAATTTGTTTATGTTAATTTACGGTCAATTACTGTGAGATGGACAGTTATTTGCTTGACAATCACCGGCTGATGAAATTTCATGACCACCACAGCCCTATCCAGGACACATATTTTAATTTTATATTCAAGGGCAAATGCATTCAGTTAAAATCACTGTGATACATTCAAGATGCCTTCAGTTCCTCCTCAGTTGGTGGGTGACATTGTGCAGTTCTTTCCAGGTTCTTTCTTCACCTATTTTCTCAGACGTGGCTGAGAGATTGCTTTAAGCTGTCACCATGATGTATGTGTGAATGGGACTGCTCTCCATGGTCCAGGCAAGGTAATGCATTGGTCTCTGATGCTCAGAGTCTGCAGGTGCAATGTCAGATATTGGAGGAGATTTTAATTCGGTTGGCATGCATGAGTCCATCCACACCTGCAGAAGCTAGAAAGAGAAAGAGGCGGAGGAAGGTTGAAATGAAGCACAATGACATTAAGACATTTATCAGAGGCATGAAGAGTCCAGCCAGAACATTTCCGATTTCTCTCCCTTTTTTCACATCATCAAAAAAGAAAAGCCTGCCAATGCAGTCTTTCTCTCCAAGACCCCTAAAGTCACTTAGATCTTATGAGGTGAGCTCACGCTTCATCCTCCTCAAGGCAGAGTTCGTCTGACGCAGGCAATATTCCCCCTCTGAAGATGTTGTGAAATTGCACTGATCTGTGGGGAAGATTAATGCCCTTATCTCTTTAACTAACCACAGCCTTGAGGGGTGCATATTATTAGCTTTTAGAGCAGACGAAAGACCCTGCAATATATCCTGGCTTTCCTGCCTGACATTTAGCCTCCACCTCTTTTCAAAATACATCAATCAAAAATGAACTGTTAGGTGAGGTAGATACAGGTAGACCATGTATGAGATGATATGTCAATTGTCTGAGAGTTATTTTTGATGAGCAGTCCATGGCGCAGTCCCTTCTCTGTCTCAATTGAAATCCCTTTGTATTGGGTTAGCTCTGATTTCACTCTGCCATGTTCTTCACAGGATAGTCACTTGCCTTATGGAAAAACCGCATACATTTCACATGATAACATGCAAAGTTAATGTTTTTAACGTGACAACATGTAAAAGCAATGTGATAACATGAAACACGTGAAATAAAGGTGACACGGTGATGCAGAATTTCAACGTGATAGCATGAAACTACACCTGTGACAACATTTGGATGTTTCTCACATGTAAAACTGTTAATAAATGTTCACGTGAATGTTTCTTACATGTGGAACTGGAAATTTGATTTTCACATGTGAACTTGCAATTCTACGTGTGAATGTAACATTTTCACATGAAAGTTTCTTACATGTAAAAGTGCAAATTCGATTTTCACGTGAAAATGCTATTCCACTTGTGAGAGTTAGATTTTCACATGTGAAAATACAATTCCACACGTGAGAGTTTCAAGTTTATTGTCACGTGCACAAGTACAGTGAAATGCCTTTCTTGCAAGCTCTTTCCCAACAATGCAGTAATCAATATCAGTAGTACTATAAAAAAGTCAAGTAGAACAAAAACACACAAGAAAAATAATTGAGAAGAACACGAGAAAGTATTCACACCCCTTGACTTTTTCCACAGCCTGAATTTAATATAGATTAAATTGAGATTTGTGGTCTCTGGCCTACACACAATACCCCATAATGTCAAAGTTGAATTATGTTTTTCAAAATGTTTACATATTAACCCCCTAGAGTCGACTGACGCATCGGTGTGTCAATCTAAGTAACTTAATAAAAAAATCCCCATCAAAATCTGTCAGTTTAAGCTAGAGATGTATTTTGCATTGTATGCGTTTCAATCCAACGCATCCGCCGATGTCGCACTTCCGCATCTGCAGTGAAAGGTGACAGAGCTAGAGCGGTGTTTGTCAGACCATGAGACATCCCAAAAATTGGTCTTCTTACAAAAACGTCTGTAGCGTCCGAACAGTTTAACCCACAAAACTATTATGACCCCACTGTAGAAAGGGTCAGTTTTGCTCTATGACCCTTACAAGTGTCACTGGACTTGTCTGAAGGTAACCGGTACCGGTTTTTAAAAAACGTGTAAAAGAATATACATATTTCTTGAGCTTTCTTATATCTCCTAGATATACAGTGGGGGGAAAAAGTATTTAGTCAGCCACCAATTGTGCAAGTTCTCCCACTTAAAAAGATGAGAGAGGCCTGTAATTTTCATCATAGGTACACGTCAACTATGACAGACAAATTGAGATTTTTTTTCTCCAGAAAATCACATTGTAGGATTTTTTATGAATTTATTTGCAAATTATGGTGGAAAATAAGTATTTGGTCACCTACAAACAAGCAAGATTTCTGGCTCTCACAGACCTGTAACTTCTTCTTTAAGAGGCTCCTCTGTCCTCCACTCGTTACCTGTATTAATGGCACCTGTTTGAACTTGTTATCAGTATAAAAGACACCTGTCCACAACCTCAAAACAGTCACACTCCAAACTCCACTATGGCCAAGACCAAAGAGCTGTCAAAGGACACCAGAAACAAAAGTGTAGACCTGCACCAGGCTGGGAAGACTGAATCTGCAATAGGTAAGCAGCTTGGTTTGAAGAAATCAACTGTGGGAGCAATTATTAGGAAATGGAAGACATACAAGACCACTGATAATCTCCCTCGATCTGGGGCTCCACGCAAGTTCTCACCCCGTGGGGGTCAAAATGATCACAAGAACGGTGAGCAAAAATCCCAGAACCACACGGGGGGACCTAGTGAATGACCTGCAGAGAGCTGGGACCAAAGTAACAAAGCCTACCATCAGTAACACACTACGCCGCCAGGGACTCAAATCCTGCAGTGCCAGACGTGTCCCCCTGCTTAAGCCAGTACATGTCCAGGCCCGTCTGAAGTTTGCTAGAGTGCATGATCCAGAAGAGGATTGAGAGAATGTCATATGGTCAGATGAAACCAAAATATTACTTTTTGGTAAAAACTCAACTAGCCAGTCTCCAGATCGCAATCCCATAGAACATCTTTGGAGGGAGTTGAAAGTCTGTGTTGCCCAGCGACAGCCCCAAAACATCACTGCTCTAGAGGAGATCTGCATGGAGGAATGGGCCAAAATACCAGCAACAGTGTGCGAAATCCTTGTGAAGACTTACAGAAAACGTTTGACCTGTGTCATTGCCAACAAAGGGTATATAACAAAGTATTGAGAAACTTTTGTTATTGACCAAATACTTATTTTCCACCATAATTTGCAAATAAATTCATAAAAAATCCTACAATGTGATTTTCTGGATATTTTTTTCTCATTTTGTCTGTCATAGTTGACGTGTACCTATGATGAAAATTACAGGCCTCTCTCATCTTTTTAAGTGAGAGAACTTGCACAATTGGTGGCTGACTAAATACTTTTTTTCCCCACTGTAGGACAAACACTTCAAAACCTTGTTTCTTATGATACTTTTTTTGACTGTCTTTTTTGCTATTTATAAATGTGTTATTCAATGCGTTTCTCTGGGCTATAGTAGTAAAGGCAAAACACATGTTATATATATTATTTGATACCTAAAATCTAATAGCTAAATTATCCATAGTATGACCCACTTAACCTTTTCAGGCACAAGTTCCAAATATCTAAAACGTCGTCCCAGCATGAGTTTTTTTATGTTTTTATGTCAGAATGCACTCGCAGTTCCAAAATAAGAATTGTTACGCAACAGGACAGTTAACCCGCGCTGCCCTCAAACCAAGACACGCTGCCTGCTAATTATCTATAGGCTATGTTTAAACTTGTATTATTCTCTAACAAGTTTGATTTTCTAACAACAGTTTGAATTGAGGTGTGTTTTCCCCCTGGCACATTTTCTGTCTGGTGCTCGCATTGCCTTCATTGTTATTTTCCTTACAAATAATAACTTTGGACATGTGTGCATTTGTCACATTGTACAGTGAGGGAAAAAAGTATTTGATCCCCTGCTGATTTTGTACGTTTGCCCACTGACAAAGACATGATCAGTCTATAATTTTAATGGTAGGTTTATTTGAACAGTGAGAGACAGAATAACAGCAAAAAAAAATTATGAATTGATTTGCATTTTAATGAGGGAAATAAGTATTTGACCCCTCTGCAAAACATGACTTAGTACTTGGTGGCAAAACCCTTGTTGGCAATTACAGAGGTCAGATGCTTCTTGTAGTTGGCCACCAGGTTTGCACACATCTCAGGAGGGATTTTGTTCCACTCCTCTTTGCAGATCTTCTCCAAGTCATTAAGGTTTTCAGGCTGAAGCTTGGCAACTCGAACCTTCAACTCCCTCCACAGATTTTCTATGGGATTAAGGTCTGGAGACTGGCTAGGCCACTCCAGGACCTTAAATGTGCTTCTTCTTGAGCCACTCCTTTGTTGCCTTGGCCGTGTGTTCTGGGTCATTGTCATGCTGGAATACCCATCCACGACCCATTTTCAATGTCCTGGCTGAGGGAAGGAGGTTCTCACCCAATATCTGACGGTACATGGCCCCGTCCATCGTCCCTTTGATGCGGTGAATTTGTCCTGTCCCCTTAGCAGAGAAACACCCCAAAGCATAATGTTTTCACCACCATGTTTGACGGTGGGGATGGTGTTCTTGGGGTCATAGGCAGCATTCCTCCTCCTCCAAACACGGCGAGTTGAGTTGATGCCAAAGAGCTCGATTTTGGTCTCATCTGACCACAATACTTTCACCCAGTTCTCCTCTGAATCATTCAGATGTTCATTGGCAAACTTCAGATGGCCCTGTATATGTGCTTTCTTGAGCAGGGGGACCTTGCGGGCGATGCAGGATTTCAGTCCTTCACGGCGTAGTGTGTTACCAATTGTTTTCTTGGTGACTATGGTCCCAGCTGCCTTGAGATCATTGACAAGATCCTCCCGTGTAGTTCTGGGCTGATTCCTCACCGTTCTCATGATCATTGCAACTCCATGAGGTGAGATCTTGCATGGAGCCCCAGGCTGAGGGAGATTGACCGTTCTTTTGTGTTTCTTCCATTTGCGAATAATCACACCAACTGTTGTCACCTTCTGACCAAGCTGCTTGGCGATGGTCTTGTTGCCCATTCCAGCCTTGTGTAGGTCTACAATCTTGTCCCTGACATCCTTGGAGAGCTCTTTGGTCTAGGCCATGGTGGAGAGTTTGGGATCTGATTGATTGATTGCTTCTGTGGACAGGTGTCTTTTATACAGGTAACAAACTGAGATTAGGAGCACTCCCTGTAAGAGTGTGTTCCTAATCTCAGCTCGTTACCTGTATAAAAGACACCTGGGAGCCATAAATCTTTCTGATTGAGAGGGGGTCAAATACTTATTTCCCTCATTAAAATGTAAATCTATTTACAACATTTTTGACATTTCTGGATTTTTTTGTTGTTATTCTGTCTCTCACTGTTCAAATAAACATACATCAAAATTATAGACTGATCATTTCTTTGTCAGTGGGCAAATGTACAAAATCAGCAGGGGATCAAATACTTTTTTCCCTCACTGTATAATGATAGAAGACAGGCAAAACAAACATTTTTCTTATTTAATATATAAATTATGCTCCAACAGTCTTCCCAGAACAGACCTGACTAACGAGACATTCTGGGCTTGGTCAGCAGAATAGACCAAAATGTTGTCTATATAAACCACTACACCCCATCCTAGCATGTCCCGAAACACATCGTTAATAAAGGCCTGGAAGACTGAAGGAGCATTAGACAGGCCAAAGGGCATTACGAGATACTTGTAATGCCCCATGGTCGTGGAAAAGACCGTTTTCCATTTGTCGCCTGAACGAATACGCACCAGTTTGTAGGCGCTCCTCAAGTCCAGTTTCGTGAAGTACTGCGCACCGTGCATTTGTTCGATGATTGTTGGGATGAGGGGTAAAGGATAGCTGAACTTAACGGTGGCTTTATTCAGTGTTCGATAATCAATGCAGGGGCGCAGTCCCCTATTTTTCTTCTTAACAAAAAAGAAGCTTGAGGAGGCTGGTGACGTAGAGGGGTGGATAAAAACCCTGCTGGAGACTCTCCTGTACGTAGGTCTACTTGGCCTTGGTCTCCGCGTAGGAGAGGGGATAGATGTGATGAGGAGGCAGGCGTGTAGCCTGGGTCTTAGAGAAAACCCGGTGCAGACACCACGAGACACCTCCCCTGACACTCCTGTGACCAACCCAGCAGTCTCCTCTCGGACCAGGAAATAACAGGGTTATGCCAACTCAACCAGAGGAGACCTAAAACAATGGGGTGCGTGGGGGTGTCTATGATCAAAAAGATGATCTGTTCAAAATGAGTGTCATGGGTCAGCAGAGAAACAGGAACAGTGATGTGAAGTACGAGCCATGTCCCTATTGGATGATTATCCAAGGCTCGAACCGGAATGGGTGACTGTAGGGGAACCAAAGGAATGCGTAATGCAGTGGCCAGTGCGCTATCTAAAAGATTCCTGGCAGCTCCGGAATCAATCAGAGCTAACGGGAGTGAGGGGCTAGGGTATTCAGGGATTTTAATGGAAAAACACACTGGTTGAGTTGACAGAAAGGTCGAGGAGATCTTGCATCCTACCTGGGTTGGACCAGGGGAATTCCCTGGCTTGTCACCTCCTCGCCTATTAGTGGATAGAGGGCAGGTTGGGGAGAAATGACCCCTTTCTCCACAATAGGAGCCCAGATTCCTCCTTCTCCTACACTCTGCCTCAAGTAAACGTGCAGAGCCCACCTCCATCGGCTCTGGCCACGGAGCAAGTGCAGCCATGGGCTCCGGATTCCGCGCAGGTCTTCGTCGGGACCGCAGGAGGTTGTCCAACCGGATCGCCATGCTGATGAGCTGGTCGAGTGACAGGTTGTCATCACGGCAGGCAAACTACATCTGTACCTATTCCTGCAGTCAGCTGCGGAAAACGGTGACCAGAGCCGACTCGTTCCATCCGGTGGAGGCCGCGATGGTCCGGAACTCCAGGGCGAACTTCGAGGCAGTCCTAGATCCCTGGCGTAGTCGGAGTAGACACTCACACCCCTCTCGGCCCTCCACAGGATGATCAAACACCGAACGGAAGAGGAGGGTGAAGCGCTCGTAGGACTTGACCTCGGGTCTGCCTGTTTCCTAGACCGCGGCACCCCAGTCCAGGGCCCGTCCGGTCAGTGCCGAGATGACTGTGGCAACCCTGTCTCTCCCGGAGACAGCCTCGGCGTAGCGAGCGAGGTACAGGTCACATTGCAGAAGGAATCCCTTGCATCTCGCTGGCGCGCAGTCAAAGCGCTCCGAGAGGGACAGGGGTATTTCACGGACCGGCTCAGATGGGACAGAGGCAGGTAGTGGTGGTGTGTGGGCTGGTGCCGGAACTGGTGCTGGAGACTGGAGGAACTGCACATTCCCCTCCAAAATGCAGGATGGTTGCCAGCACGCTGTCCATGGCGCAGCCGAGTCTGGAGAGACAGTCCTTGTGATGCTGGACTGCTTCTACGATGGTCGCCAGCTCGGCCTTTCCCGCTGTCTCCATTTAGGTGGGTCGATTATTCTATCACGTTGTATAATGATAGAAGACAGGCGCAGGAATACGTAATAGTTTTTTTTATTTCTCTACCCAACATAAGGTAAGTCATGAAAAACGACGGGGACGAAGCCCAAAACAAACATGTATAGATATAACACAGGGATGTAGCCCAAACAAAAGAGCGAGGTGTAAACCTCTAAATAATACACGGGACGAAACCCGTAATAACAAGTGCACAATTACACGGTATGTAAACCGTAATACAATGTATAGTAACACGTAGCACGAAAGCCGATACAACAGAGCACAGGTACTCAAGAAACCAACGGACATGGGACAATAATCGACAAGGACAATGGGGAACAGAGGGCACATACAGTGGGGGAAAAAAAGTATTTAGTCAGCCACCAATTGTGCAAGTTCTCCCACTTAAAAAGATGAGAGAGGCCTGTAATTTTCATCATAGGTACACGTCAACTATGACAGACAAAATGAGGAAAAAAATCCAGAAAATCACATTGTAGGATTTTTAATGAATTTATTTGCAAATTATGGTGGAAAATAAGTATTTGGCCAATACTTTGTTATATACCCTTTGTTGGCAATGAAACAGGTCAAACGTTTTCTGTAAGTCTTCACAAGGTTTTCACACACTGTTGCTGGTATTTTGGCCCATTCCTCCATGCAGATCTCTTCTAGAGCAGTGATGGGGCTGTCACTGGGAAACACGGACTTTCAACTCCCTCCAAAGATTTTCTATGGGGTTGAGATCTGGAGACTGGCTAGGCCACTCCAGGACCTTGAAATGCTTCTTACGAAGCCACTCCTTCGTTGCCCGGGCGGTGTGTTTGGGATCATTGTCATGCTGAAAGACCCAGCCACGTTCATCTTCAATGCCCTTGCTGATGGAAGGAGGTTTTCACTCAAAATCTCACGATACATGGCCCCATTCATTCTTTCCTTTACACGGATCAGTCGTCCTGGTCCCTTTGCAGAAAAACAGCCCCAAAGCATGATGTTTCCACCCCCATGCTTCACAGTAGGTATGGTGTTCTTTGGATGCAACTCAGCATTCTTTGTCCTCCAAACACGACGAGTTGAGTTTTTACCAAAAAGTTCTATTTTGGTTTCATCTGACCATATGACATTCTCCCAATCCTCTTCTGGATCATCCAAATGCACTCTAGCAAACTTCAGACGGGCCTGGACATGTACTGGCTTAAGCAGGGGGGACACGTCTGGCACTGCAGGATTTGAGTCCCCTGGCGGCGTAGTGTGTTACTGATGGTAGGCTTTGTTACTTTGGTCCCAGCTCTCTGCAGGTCATTCACTAGGTCCCCCATGTGGTTCTGGGATTTTTGCTCACCGTTCTTGTGATCATTTTGACCCCACGGGGTGAGATCTTGCGTGGAGCCCCAGATCGAGGGAGATTATCAGTGGTCTTGTATGTCTTCCATTTCCTTATAATTGCTCCCACAGTTGATTTCTTCAAACCAAGCTGCTTACCTATTGCAGATTCAGTCTTCCCAGCCTGGTGCAGGTCTACAATTTTGTTTCTGGTGTCCTTTGACAGCTCTTTGGTCTTGGCCATAGTGGAGTTTGGAGTGTGACTGTTTGAGGTTGTGGACAGGTGTCTTTTATACTGATAACAAGTTCAAACAGGTGCCTTTAATACAGGTAACGAGTGGAGGACAGAGGAGCCTCTTAAAGAAGAAGTTACAGGTCTGTGAGAGCCAGAAATCTTGCTTGTTTGTAGGTGACCAAATACTTATTTTCCACCATAATTTGCAAATATATTCATTAAAAATCCTACAATGTGATTTTCTGGATTTTTTTTTCTCAATTTGTCTGTCATAGTTGACGTGTACCTATGATGAAAATTACAGGCCTCTCTCATCTTTTTAAGTGGGAGAACTTGCACAGTTGGTGGCTGACTAAATACTTTTTCCCCCACTGTATATACACATACTAATCAGGGGGAATGGGAACCAGGTGTGCGTAATGAGACAAGACATTCCGGGGTTGGTGGTAATGATCCAGGTCAGTGACACCTAGAAGGCCGGTGACGTAGATCTCCGGAGCTGGTGAACGGAATGAGCAGCAGTACCAGGGGAATTGTCGGATTACTTTTGATTTTTAGGAGTGTTTTATTCAATTATTTTCATCAATGGTGAGCTCACGGCTTAGACTTTTATGAATTAATTAAAAATGAAAAGCTGAAATTTCTTGAGTCAATAAGTATTCAACCCCTTTATTATGGCAAGCCTAAATATGTTCAGGAGTAAAAATGTGCTTAAAAAGTCACATAATAAGTTGCATGGACTCATCACTGTGTGCAATAATAGTGTTTAACATGATTTTTGAATAACTACCTCACACATACAATTATCTGTAAGGTCCCTCAGTTGAGCAGTGAATTTCAAATTTAAGTTAAACCACAAAGACCAGGGATGTTTTACAATGCTTCGCAAAGAAGGGAACCTATAGATGGGTAAAAAAAATAAAACATAGACATTGAATGTCCCTGTGAGCATGTTGAAGTTATTCATTACACTTTGGATGCTCTATCAATACACCCAGTCACTATAAAGATACAGGCGTCCTTCCTAAATCAGTTGCTGGAGAGGAAGGAAACTGCTCAGGGATTTCACAATGAGGCCAATGGCGACTCTAAAAAGTTGACTCGTAAATAACAATTAGGGTTGCAAAATTCCGTGAACTTTCAATAAATTCCCTGGTGTTCGAGAAATCCAGGCTTCCGGATTTCCTGCTTATTCCGTCCTGATTCCGGGAATCCTCCAACCGGGATTCAGGAAAACCAGGGAATTTAATGAAAGTTCCCGGAATCATCATAATGCTTGAGTTACAATCGCAACTGAGAAACGGGGCCCTGGCCACTTTAATAGTTCTTAGTTTGCCAATGTCTGTTCTAGACACTTTTGGAAATCCTAAAAATGCCTCTGCTCAACTGCGCAAATGTGATTATACAGTGCATTCGGAAAGTATTCAGACCCCTTCACTTTTTCCACATCTTGTTACGTTACAACCTTATTCTAAAATTGATTAAATAAAACATTTTCCTTATCTATCTACACACAATATCCCATAATGACGAAGCGAAAACAGGTTTTTAGAAATGTTTGCAAATGTATTCAAAATTAAAAACAGAAAAACCTTATTTACATAAGTATTCAGATCCTTTGCTATGAGACTCAAAATTGAGCTCAGGTGCATCCTGTTTCCATTGATCATCCTTGAGATGTTTCTACAACTTGATTGGATTCCACCTGTGGAAAATTCAATTGATTGGACATGATTTGGAAAGGCACACACCTGTCTATAAAAGGTCCCACAGTTGACAGTGCATGTCAGAGCAAACACCAAGCCATGAAGTCGTAGGAAATGTCCGTAGAGCTCCGAGACAGGATTGTGTCGAGGCACAGATCTGGGGAAGGGTTCCAAAAAATGACTGCAGCATTGAAGGTCCCCAAGAACACAGTGGCCTCTATCATTCTTAAATGGAAGAAGTTTGGAACCACCAAGACTCTTCCTAGAGCTGGCCAAACTGACCAATTGGGGGAGAAGGGCCTTGGTCAGGAAGGTGACCAAGAACCCGATGGTCACTGACAAAGCTCCAGAGTTCCTCTGTGGAGATGGGAGAACCTTCCAGAAGGACAACCATCTCTGCAGCACTCCACCAATCAGGCCTTTATGGAAGAGTGGCCAGACGGAAACCACTCCTCAGTAAAAGGCACATGACAGCCCGCTTGGAGTTTGCTAAAAGCCACCTAAAGGACTCTCAGACCATAAGAAACAAGATTCTCTGGTCTGACGAAACCAAGATTGAACTCTTTAGCTTGAATGCCAAGCGTCACATCTGGAGGAAACCAGGCACCGCTCATCACCTGGCCAATACCGTCCCTACGGTGAAGCATGGTGGTGGCAGGATCATGCTGTGGGGATGTTTTTCAGCGGCAAGGTCTGGGAGACTAGTCAGGATTGAGGGAAAGATGAACGGAGCAAAGTACAGAGAGAACCTTGATTAAAACCTGCTCCAGAGCGCTCAGGACCTCAGACTAGGGCGAAGGTTCACCTTCCAACAGGACAACGACCCTAAGCACACAGCCAAGACAGCGCAAGAGTGACTTCGGGACAAGTCTCTGAATGTCCTTGAGTGGCCCAGCCAGAGCCCGGACTTGAACCCGATCGAACATCTCTGGAGAGACCTGAAAATAGCTGTGCAGCGAAGCTCCCCATCCAACCTGACAGAGCTTGATAGGATCTGCAGAGATCCCCAAATACAGATGTGCCAAGCTTGTAATGTCATACCCAAGAAGACTTGAGGCTGTAATCACTGCCAAAGGTGCTTCAACAAAGTACTGAGTAAAGTGTCTGAATACTTTTGTAAATGTGATATTTCAGTTTTTTATTTTTAATACATTTGCAAAAATTTATACAAACCTGTTTTTGCTTTGTCATTATGGGGCATTGTGTGTAGATTGATATATACATTTTTTAAATCAATTTCATAATAAGGCTGTAACGTCACAAAATGTGGAAAAAGTAAAGGGGTCTGAATATTTTCTGAATGCACTGTAGATGCATGCAATGCTTTCTTATTAGATGCATGCAATGATTTAAAAATATTTTTTTTGCAAATCCAATCAGTTTTCCACGTTGATTCAACGTCATCACATAATTTTGTTGCTGTTGAAATGACATGAAAACAAAGTTGATTCAGCCTGTTTTTACCCAGTGGGACATGTTATCTTCGGAACACAGTACGTAACAAGATGGGTACATCAGTGGATGGGATTCTGAGACTCAGCATGGATTTGGAGCTTTAGATTGAGATCTAAGAAATCGCTGTCCTTGATCTCAATTACTGATCTCAGTTTTCCTTTTCTGGGTTTCCTTCTAAACAGAGGAAACAAAATGAATCAACATTCTACAAAACATTCAGTTTTGCAGACACTGTCTTAAATGCGCTAGTTATAGTGGATTATGGAAATGTTTTGGCCCATATCTGCTTGTTCATGGAAGATACGTTGCCCTCTCTGTCCTCACCCTATCTGGAAGTATTGCAGGCCTCCAGCGCTCTGGTCAACTGTGTTTAGTCCCCTCTGCGGTTCACTGCCATGGTCAAACATACACAAATGTGTTCACAGTGGCAAACAGACACAAAGTAATTGACTTGTCATTCAGAGTGAGGCATGGAAATTAAGCCAACATCACTTCCGAATGAGATATTTCAGCAAAGCAAAGTCATGGGTTTGGCCTTAAGAGTTACAGCACTGCAACACTTGCGGCAATCTGTGTTTGTGTTTGTGTGTGGTGGGGGAGGCGGGGGAGTCCAAGGTGAAACGAGGCCACATTTCCAGTTGTTGTTTGAATATTATTACTTTTCACAGATGAGTCAGTGCTATAATTTTTTGTGCTACAAATACATCAGCAATTCGGTTGGAAATGATTTTCCGGTTGGTTCTATGCGATTACTGATATAATAAATAATAAAATAATAAATACGAATATATTTTCTATTAATTTTTAATTGAGTTCAGTGTTCATGTTGAGTGTGAGATAACAATGTGCTCAGTCCCTATCCAGTGGAGTCAGCAGAGCAGAGGCTGGTGAGGATGTGTTCTTTGTCCTCTCATTCACCAAGACGAATCATTGGCCTCAAAGTAAAAGAGAGAGAGTGCAAGATAATTTGCATATACTGGCATACAACTGCAAACACACACACTGTTCTCTCTGAGCATTCTCTCTGAGCATTGAAATTGAACTTGATTTGTGAATTTACATTTCTCTTTCATACGTTTGCCTCGTCGCATTAACAATAATGGGCAAAATAAATTGACATTAATCCTAATTGCTTTCTCATAGAGCGCTGTGGTTAACATCTGCAGGGAACAGTCAAATCTCCCATCAAATAAGCAGCAGCTCAAAGACCAGCTCAAAACCCATGCCTAACTCAAACGATGAAGATTAGAGTGAAACACAAAGAACACCTCAGTCATGTCACAGAGAACAGGGAGCAGAGTTTGGTGGGAACAGCATGAGAAGGTTAGATCTTTTACTGTCACCTATCTTCTAAAATGACTTTTCGGCTTGCATCTATTTATTGAGAAATGGAATGCAATAATTTCTACTCGGATAGTACAGTAGTAAATTAGCACCCAGTGTGTGCATGGCAATTTGTATTTAATACAACCATTAGACACAAAGCTTATGGTTAATATTCCTATACTGTATATTGATAAATGACTGTACAGCCTGGTTGGTGAACAAAATCTTCCAAGAGTAAATCATTGCTAGACATGAAGAAATAAGACTGAGGGTTAGTATAGTTTGACATAGTTTGGGGAAGTATGAATTTAAGAATGGGAATCATGGAAATAGAGCACAAAGAACATATCGACCGCTTCGTCAAATCAAATCAAATCGAATTTTATTTGCCACATGCGCTGAATACAACAGGTGTAGACATTACAGTGAAATACTTACTTACAAGCCCTTAACCAACAATGCAGTTTAAGAAAAAAATAAAAAACAGGAAATAATTAAAGAGCAGCAGTAAAATACAATAACAGTAGGGAGGTTATATACAGGGGGTACCGGTACAGAGTCAATGTGCGGGGGCACCGGTTAGTCGAGGTAATTGAGGTAATATGTACATGTGGGTAGAGTTAAAGTGACTATGCATAAATATTAAACAGAGTAGCAGCAGCGTAAAAGAGGGGGTGGGGGTGGGGTGGGGTTGCAATGCAAAGAGTCCGGGTAGCCATGATTAGCTGTTCAGGAGTCTTATGGCTTGGGGGTAGAAGCTGTTAAGAAGCCTTTTGGACCTAGACTTGGCGCTCCGGTACCGCTTGCCGTGCAGTAGCAGAGAGAACAGTCTATGACTAGGGTGGCTGTAGTCTTTGATAATGTTTAGGGCCTTCCTCTGACACCGCCTGGTATAGAGGTCCTGGATGGCAGGAAGCTTGGCCCCAGTGATGTACTGGGCCGTACGCAATACACTCTGTAGTGCCTTGCGGTCGGAGGCCAAGCAGTTGCCATACCAGGCGGTGATGCAACCAGTCAGGATGCTCTCGATGGTGCAGCTGTAGAACCTTTTGAGGATCTTAGGATCCATGCCAAATCTTTTCAGTCTCCTGAGGGGGAATAGGCTTTGTAGTGCCCTCTTCACAACTGTCTTGGTGTGTTTGGACCATGATAGTTTGTTTGTGATGTGGACACCAAGGAACTTGAAGCTCTCAACCTGTTCCACTACAGCCCCGTCGATGAGAATGGGGGCATGCTCAGTCCTCTTTTTTTCCCTGTAGTCCACAATCATCTCCTTTGTCTTGATCACGTTGAGGGAGAGGTTGTTATCCTGGCACCACACGGCCAGGTCTCTGACACGGCTGTCTCATCATTGTCCGTGATCAGGCCTACCACTGTTGTGTCGTCTGCAAACTTAATGATGGTGTTGGAGTCGTGCCTGGCCATGCAGTCATGGGTGAACAGGGAGTACAGGAGGGGACTGAGCACGCACCCCTGAGGGGCCTCCGTGTTGAGGATCAGCGTGGCAGATGTGTTGTTACCTACCCTTACCACCTGGGGGTGGCCCGTCAGGAAGTCCAGGATCCAGTTGCAGAGGGAGGTGTTTAGTCCCAGGGTCCTTATCTTAGTGATGAGCTTTGAGGGCACAATGGTGTTGAACGCTGAGCTGTAGTCAATGAATAGCATTCTCACGTAGGTGTTCCTCTTGTCCAGGTGGGAAAGGGCAGTGTGGGGTGCAATAGAGATTTCATAATCTGTGGATCTGTTGGGGCGGTATGCAATTTGGAGTGGGTTTAGGGTTTCTGGGATAACGGTGTTGATGTGAGCCATGAACAGCCTTTCAAAGCGCTTCATGGTTACAGACGTGAGTGCTACGGGTCGGTAGTCATTTAGGCAGGTTATCTTAGTGTTCTTTCAATGAGAATGACAGATCTATAACCCACATTTCTATGTGAATTTACCTCGACTAACCGGTACCCCCGCACATTGACTCTGTACCGGTACCCCCTGTATTTAGCCTCCCTTATGTTATTTTATTTTACTGCTGCTCTTTAATTATTTGCTATTTTGTATTTTTTACTTATCTATTTTTTACTTAACACTTTTTTTATTTTCTTAAAAACTGCATTGTTGGTTAAGGGCTTGTAAGTAAGCATTCCACTGTAAGGTCTACACCTGTTGTATTCGGCGCATGTGGCAAATACATTTTGATTTTATTTTATTTGAATTTGGTCGGGTCCCCCAAAAAGTTACATATTGCAGCTTTAAACTTCAAATATAATAATAATAATAATAATAATAATAATAATAATAATAATATACTACTAATTTGCATTTCCTGCTGTGCATGAAAATTCTATGCAACAAAAGAGTGATCAAATTATGATCTTACATCTGCATAGCTACGGATTCAGCGATGCGGTTAGCTTTTACTGCTGGGACCGCTTGTTTGTGTCCCGGGATACAGCTAAATAGTTTAATAGTTAGCTTCTAGCCGTCAAGCAAACGGAGCAGGCTAATAGTGCTAGCCGGCCGGTGCTTTTATCCATGGCTGGGCACAAATGTGATAGGTGCGAGATGACTTTCACGCAAGAGGAGGGAGAAAAGGTGGAACTGATCAATGGTCAGGGGTTGGTCTGCCATAACTGCATCACCATCAAGCAGCTTTGGGAAGAGATTATCCGATTGCTAGCTCAGCTGCAGCAAAAGCAGGACCTGGTGGCAACCCAGGCAAATCGCATCTCAGTCTTGAGTGACTCCTATAGCCAAGGTGCCGATGAGTCAGGCAGCGTCAATCTGTTCCAATCCACCAGACAGATGTTAAGCTCAACTCCGCTGTCCATAGGAGACTGGACACATGCCAGGCGTAGGAGGCAGGGAGGGAGGCAGTCTGGCCGGCCTCCATCTATCCTGGAAGATCCAATCCAGCTATCTAACAGCTTTGCCCCGCTGGAGGCGGACCTACTGGCCCCGGGAGTCAGCTCTAAGCCGGCAGCCGACCAGTGGCACCCTCCCCCATGGTTACCACTGTTCAGCAGGTCACTGACTCAAGCCCTCCTCCACCTTCCCCGGGCTTCCGACGCCATCCACTGCTGCTGGTGCGGAGAGTCAGGCTAGCCTGTCTCGAAGCCCCCATTCCGCTCCCCCTCTTCCTTCCCCATCGGCTAGATGGTGAGAGATTTTGGCATGCCTACGATCTGTGGACCGACTAATGTCCACTCTCACCCGAGAGCCCGTGTCCGAAACATCAACTCCCTCCTACCCAAGTCGTCACTCAAGATGGTTTTAACAACCTTCGCTTTAGGCGATCTGAGGAATTGAGGGAGGACTACAGAATTATGTTAAACATCCTCGTTAGCACAGGGAAGATAATAATTATCTCTGGCCCCCTCCCGTGATATCGAAGAGGTTCGTAACTTTTCTGCCGACTTGTTACCCTAAATGAGTACCTAAAGGAAGTTCGCAACAACAAGAATGTCTCCTTTTGTGACAATTTTGACTTGCTGTGGGAGCAACCAGCACTCTTTAAAAGAGACAGGATTCACCCTAACCACAGGGGTCCAAGTATTATCTCCAGCAACATTGCGAACTGTTTTAGAGACTGACGGCCTGGGTCTTTTAGTGCCCCAGTCCACCCCAGTTCATAATCCACAACAGAGCACATGGAAAGCATATCAACTCCCGTGCAAATGGTACTGCGGTCAATGTAAGTATCCTAATTTATGTTCCTCTAACTCCCCTATTGTCAGCAGTAATCCTGTGCCTATGGACCTGAATTGCACTGTTAGCACTGAGACTGTTTTGCCTTAGTAGGAACCGCACTGTGGGCAGATCACCCTGTACTATTAGCGCAAATGTAAAGATCACTGTCATGTCTACCTCTGATAAGCTTCCCAACACAGCACCAAAAACAAACAAGCAACCCTGAAAAAGGCTAACAATAGCCCACATTAACATACACTGAAGTACACCTTCCTAATATTGAGTTGCACCGCTCCCTTTTGCAGCCTCAATTTGTCAGGGACTCTACATGGTGTTGAAAGCATTCCACAGGGATGCTGGCCCATGTTGACTCCAATGCTTCCCACAGTTCTGTCAAGTTGGCTGGATGTCCTTTGGGTGGTGGACCATTCTTGACACACATGGATATCCCGTTCAAAGGCACTTATATTTTTTGTCTTGCCCATTCACCCTCTGAATGGCACACATACACAATCCATGTCTCAAATGTCTCAAGGCTTAAAAATCCTTCTTTAACCAGTCTCCTCCCCTTCATCTACACTGATTGAAGTGGATTTAACAAGTTACATCAATAAGGGATCATAGATTTCACCTGGATTCACCTGGTCAGTTTATGTCATGGAAAGAGCAGGTGGTCTTAATGTTTTGTATACACGGTGTATGTAGCCTGAGAAACAAGTTTCTGGAAATCTATAACTTGCTAACATCAGATAACATTCATATACAGGACCAGTAAAATGTTTGGACACACCTACTCATTCAAGGGTTTTCTTTGTTTTCACTATTTTCTAAATAACACATATGGAAACATGTGTTAAACAAATCAAAATATATTTTATCTTTCAGATTCTTCAAAGTAGCCACCCTTTGCCTTGATGACAGCTTTGCACACTCTTGGCATTCTCTCAACCAGCTTCGTGAGGTAGTCACCTGGAATGCATTTCAAATAACAGGTGTGCCTTGTTAAAAGTTAATTTGTGGAATTTCTTTCCTTCTTAATGCGTTTGAGCCAATCAGTTGTGTTGTGACAAGGTAAGGGTGGTATACAGAAGATAGCCCTATTATGGCAAGAACAGCTCAGATAAGCAAAGAAAAATGACAGTCCATCATTACTTTAAGACATGAAGGTCAGTCAATACGGAAAATGTCAAGAACTTTGAAAATTTCTTCAAGTGAAGTCGCAAAAACCATCAAGCGCTATGATGAAACTGGCTCTCATGAGGACCGCCACAGGAAAGGAAGACCCAGAGATACTTCTGCTGCAGAGGATAAATTCATTTCAGTTAACTGCACATCAGATAGCATCACAAATAAATGCTTCACAGAGTTCAAGTAACAGACACATCTCAACATCAACTGTTCAGAGGAGACTGCGTGAATCAGGCCTTCATGGTCGAATTGCTGCAAAGAAACCACTACTAAAGGACATCAATAAGAAGAAGAGACTTGCTTGGGCCAAGAAACACGATCAATGGACATTAGACCGGTGGAAATCTGTCCTTTCGTCTGATGAGTCCAAATTTCAGATTTTTGGTTCCAACCGCCGTGTCTTTGTGAGACACAGAGTAGATGAATGGATGATCTCTGCATGTGTATTTCCCACCATGAAGCATGGAGGAGGAGGTGTGATGGTGTGGGGGTGCTTTGCTGGTGACACTGTCAGTGATTTATTTTGAATTCAAGGCACACTTAACCAGCATGGCTACCACAGCATTCTGCAGCGATACGCCATCCCATCTGGTTTGCGCTTAGTGGAACTATCATTTGTTTTTCAACAGGACAATGACCCAAAACCCACCTCCAGGCTGTGTAAGGGCTATTTGACCAATAAGTAGAGTGATTGAGTGCTGCATCAGATGACCTGGCCTCCACAATCACCCAACCTCAACCCAATTGAGATGGTTTGGGATGAGTTGGACCACAGAGTGAAGGAAAAGCAGCAAACAAGTGCTCAGCATATGTGGAAACTCCTTCAAGACTGTTGGAAAACAATTCCTCATTAAGCTGGTTGAGAGAATGCTAAGAGTGTGCTACCTTGAAGAATCTAAAATCTAAAATATATTTTGATTTGTTTTACACTTTTTTGGTTACTGCATCATTCCATATGTGTTATTTCATCATGTTGATGTCTTCACTATTATTCTACAATGTAGAAAATAGTAAAAATAAAGAAAAACCCTTGAATGAGTAGGTGTTTCCCAACTTCTGACTGGTACTGTATATACTGGCTATCTCTGAAACTCACTTAGATAATTCCTTTGATTGTACAGCGGTAGCAATACACTGTTATAACATATATAGAAGAGAAAGGAATGCCAATGGAGGAGGTGTTGCTGTAGAGATCATATTTATGTGAATCTTAGAGAGTATCTCATGTCAAATGCTGTTGAAGTAATATGTGACCCGTTTCAAGAAGCTAGGCATATGTCGCACGTCACTACTTCACAAGGGAGGCATTTTAACGTTTGTCTTTTAATCAAAATGTTTATTTGTGCAGAAATGCCTTCTGGAACATATGAACTTTTATCTGCCTTAATAACAAACGTATATGCCATCTGTAAATACGAATACAATTGTTAAATTACGAGCCTAGTTGGTTTAGCCACGGAAAAATACAGGAACCTTCCCGCTAGCCATGCCTGGCTGAGATAATGGATGGGCAGGACATTCTGAGAGATGAGTTCGGATTGGTCTGCCATGTAGCATGCTTCTGACTTTAACATGAGCTGCTCAGTATGTGTGGATAATACTTTCTACCACTGCTTTTTTTGAAAGATATCAAGAAGAACTTAAGTGTTGCTAATGCTCTCAACATTGCTGCCCTGAAGTTAATAGTGGTATCGACAAAGATCAGTGGGAAAAAGTTGTGATGGACTACTTTCTGGAGGACAATCGTGCCATGCTGACTCTGAAAATGGATCAAATCAAATCACTCTGTCACACCCGGGCTCTGGGACTCTATATGTTGAGCCAGGGTGTGGTCATTCTATGTGTCGTATTTCTATGTCGGGAGTTCTAGTTGTGCTGTTTCTATGTTGGCCAGAGTGACTCCCAATCAGAGGCAACGAGTGTCAGCTGTGGCTGGTTGTCTCTGATTGGGAGCCATATTTAAACTGTCTGTTTGCCCTTTGTGTTTTGTGGGATCTTGTTCGAGTTGGTTTGTGTTTGACCGTTGACTGTCACGTTATTGTTTTCTTGTTTTGTTCGTGCTTTCACTTAATAAAGAAGTATGTTCGCAACTAACGCTGCGCATTGGTCTACTCCATACGACGATCGTGACAGAAGATCCCACCAAGACTGGACCAAGCAGCGTGTCCAGGAGCCATCGCCGAGGGAGTCTCTAGTGGATCGCCTTTGCTACCTCGACTGGGCCAAGCCTAGTGAAGAGCAGAGAGGTTGGACTTTGGAGCAATGGGGTGAGAGTCTGGCGAAAAGTATGGAGACCTGGTCCATGGGTAGGAGGCAACCCCAAAAAAAATTTAGGGGGGGGCACACGGCATGGGCGACTGGGCAGCAGGAGGCTGCCACAGGGCGATTTGGGAGGTTAGCAGAGGAGGCCGCCAGGTTACGGGGGCCACTGGTCAAAGAAGGGAAGGAAGGTGTAGAGGCACGGCGAGAAGTACTGGGGTGTGTTACCAGTCCGGTCCGGCCCGTTCCAGATCCCGGTGTAGGGCCAGTGGTGTGTGTCCCCAGTACGGTCCGGTCTGTTCCTGCTCCCCGCACCAAGCCTACGGTGCGCGTTGCCAGCCCAGCCCGGCCTGTTCCTGCCACTCGCACCACGCCTACGGTGCGCGTCGCCAGCCCGGCCCGGCCTGTTCCTGCTACTCGCACCAAGCCTACGGTGCGCGTCGCCAGCCCGGCCCGGCCTGTTCCTGCCACTCGCACCAAGTGTACGGTGCGCGTCGCCAGCCCGGCCCGGCCTGTTCCTGCTACTCGCACCAAGCCTACGGTGCGCGTCGCCAGCCCGGCCCGGCCTGTTCCTGCCACTCGCACCAAGCCAGGGGTGCGAGACGTCAGCCTGGTAAGGCCTGTTCCTGCCACTCGCACCAAGCCAGGGGTGCGAGTACTCAGCCCGGTAAGGCCCGTTCCGGCTCCACGCACCAAGCCAAGGGTGCGCATCGTCAGCCCGGTCCGGCCCATTGCTGCTCCACGCACAAAGCCAGGAGTGCGAGTCGTCAGTCCGGTGAGGCCCGTTCCGGCTCCACGCACCAAGCCAGGGGTGCGCATCGTCAGCCCGGTCCGGCCCGTTGCTGCTCACGCACCCAAGCCAGGGGTGCGAGTGCGTCAGCCTGGTAAGACCCGTTCTGCTCTACGCGCAAGCCAGGGGGTGCGTATCGTCAGCCCGGTCCGGCCCGTTGCTGCTCCACGCACCAAGCCAGGGTGCGCATCGTCAGCCCGGTCGGTCCGTTCCTACCTCACGCACCAAGCCAGGGGTGCGCGTCGTCAGTCCGGCACAACCCGTGCCTGGGTCACCGGTGCCTAATCAGGTACCGGTCAGCTGCTCCACAACGGAGCTGAAGCTATCCGCTCCTACTATGTCCAGTTCAGCTCCAGCCAGCGGGGCCAGATCGGACCAGGGGCGCTATGGGGGGATTATTGGAGGGTGGTGGGCAAGCCCGGAGCCAGAGCCGCCGCCGAGGAGGAATGCCCACCCAGCCCTCCCCTGGTTGGTTCTAGTTGAGGCGCGGTCGCAGTCCGCGCCTTTAGGGGGGGGTACTGTCACACCCGGGCTCTGGGACTCTATATGTTGAGCCAGGGTGTGGTCATTCTATGTGTCGTATTTCTATGTCGGGAGTTCTAGTTGTGCTGTTTCTATGTTGGCCAGAGTGACTCCCAATCAGAGGCAACGAGTGTCAGCTGTGGCTGGTTGTCTCTGATTGGGAGCCATATTTAAACTGTCTGTTTGCCCTTTGTGTTTTGTGGGATCTTGTTCGAGTTGGTTTGTGTTTGACCGTTGACTGTCACGTTATTGTTTTCTTGTTTTGTTCGTGCTTTCACTTAATAAAGAAGTATGTTCGCAACTAACGCTGCGCAGACGGCTCTTTGTTGCCTCGTCTCTGCCAACCCCACCACCTGGAGCTTGCAACTCGTGTGGGTGGAATATGCCCGTAACAGCCTTCCCTGCTCGGCCACTGGTCTCTCGCCCTTCGAGTGTTCCTTGGGATATCAGCCCCCAATCTTCCCTGAGCAAGAGGAAGAAGTCAGCATACACTCTGCCCAGATGTTCGTCCGCCGCTCTCGCCATACCTGAAAGAGAGCCGCTCTTCTGAAGACCACATCCAGGTATCGGCGACAGGTGAATCGCCACCGGACCCCTACTCCCCGCTATCGGCTCGGGCAAAGGGTATGGCTTTCCAATCGGGACATGCCCCTCCAGGTGGAGTCCCGTAAACTTTCCCCCCATTTCATCGGCCCTTTCCCCATCTCTAAAATCCTTAGCCCCTCTGCTGTTCGTCTTCTGTTGCCCCTCTGCTGTTTGTCTTCTGTACTTGTCTCTACTTCCCACCAGGTGTCTCCCATCCTCCCCCATTATCCCCTGTGTATTTATACTGTACCTGCGTTTTCTGTTTGTCTGTTGCCAGTTCGTCTTGTCTCGTCAAGCCTACCAGCGTGTTTTTCCGTACTTCTGTTTTCTCTAGCCCCTGTTTTCTAGTGCTCCCGGTTCTGACCATTTCTGCCTGCCCTGACCACGAGCCTGCCTGCCGTCCTGTACCTATCTGACTCTGACCTGGTTTACGAACTTCTCCCTGCCCTGACCCTGAGCCTGCCTGCCCTGTACCTGTCGGACTTGGACCTGGTGACGAACCTCTGCCTGTCCTCGACCTGCCCTTTGCCTGCCTCCTGTGGTTTAATAAACTACTCTGTATTGAACCTTCCGTTTCCTGTGTCTGCATCTGGCTCAAACCAGACTAGAATAATACATGTAAAAAATACAGTTGGCACTTAAAAAAATAATTTAGCTGTTTGAACACCAATTTCTCCAGAATTTTGATTAAGAGTAGAAGGTTGGAGATTGGCCGACAATTGCTAAGAGCTGAAGAATCTATACTGTACAAAAATATAAACGCAACATGTAAAGTGTTGGTCCCATGTTCCATGAGCTGAAATAAAAGATCCCTGATATTTTCCACATGCACAAAAAGCGTATTTCTCTCAAAGTTTGTGCACAAATTTGTTTACATCCCTGTTAGTGAGCAATTCTCATTTGCCAAGATAACCCATCCACCTGACAGGTGTGGCATATCAAGAAGCTGATTAAAAAGCGTGAACATTACACAGGTGCACCTTGTGTTGGGGACAATAAAACGGCAGTCTAAAATGTGCAGTTTTGTCAAAACACAATGCCACAGATGTCTCAAGTTTTGAGGGAGTGTGCAAATGGCATGCGGACTGCAGGAATGTCCACCAGAGCTGTTGCCAGAGAATATAATTTTAGTTTCTCTACCATAAGCTGCCTCCAATGTCGTTTTAGAGAATTTGGCAGTACGTCCAACCGGCCTCAACTGCAGACCACGTGTAACCACACCAGCTCAGGACCTCCACATCTGGCTTTTCACCTGCGGGATCGTCTGAAACCAGCCACCTGGACAACTGATGAAACTGAAGTATTTCTGTCTATAATAAAACCCTTTTGTGGGGAAAAACTAATTCTGATTGACTGGGCCTGGTTCCACAGTGGGTGGGCCTGGCTCTGAAGTGGGTGGTCTATGCCCTCCCAGGCCCACCCATGGCTGCACCCATGCCCAGTCGGGAAATCCATAGATTAGGGCCTAATTAATTTATTTCAATTGACTGATTTCCTTATATGAACTGTAACTCAGTAAAATCGTTGAAATTGTTGCATGTTGCGTTCATATTTATGTTCAGTATAGATTACTTTTCTTCAGAAGGGGTTTCACCATAGCAGTTTTTATTGCAGTGGGGAAAGTGCCTGTGAGCAGGGAGTGATTAACAATAACTTGCACTTCCCAGAATTACAACCAAATAATTGCAGTCTTACCGCAAAAATGGAAGAGGAAAGTGGAAGGGGGAGAAAGTAAGGAACTTGTCTGTCGGCCTTGCATTAAATAACATAATTGGTTAAGGAAAACTGTGATAAATAAAAAGGTATATCAGTTTCATTTAAGGACCAAAGGATTGACAGCCGTCCCATATAGATTGCAAAATAGTTGGGAAGAGATTTTTGACGTACCGATCCCATGGCATAGTGTTTATGAACTGATACGCAAAACAACACCGGATTCAAAACTTTGAATCTTTCAATTAAAATTATTATATAATATTCTTGCTACCAATAGAATGTTATTTATATGGGGGATACAATCTTCCCAGCTCTGCAGATTTTGCTGCGAAGAGACAGAATCATTAGATCATTTGTTTTGGTACTGTCCATTTGTAGCTTGTTTTTGGACACAGGTCCAGGAATGGCTAAAGGATTGCAATATTTACCTGGAGCTAACCCTGCAGATAGCACTACTGGGTGATCTGAAAAGTCATAGTCAATCGATCAATAACATAATAATACTATTAGCAAAAATGTTTATTTTTAATTCACAATCTGTAGAAACAATGAAAATAGAAAGGTTCAGAACTTTTGTAAGACATCACAGTACAGATGAAAAATATATGGCAAATAGAAATCCTATATGGATGGTGTTAAAAGATAGATGGGAGGTGTTGAATGGAATTGAAGGATGGGACTAATAACAACTAACAACAAACAATAACAAGATAACTAATAATGTAGGCACGCTGTGTCCATAATAAGTGTATGGGTTGGGAGCTTTTGTGAAGGAGCACAGTTAGAAATATATGGTATATAGAAGAAACCGGATGGACATCATGAAAATGATCGGAGAGGTTGAGAGTAGAAGAAGTTCAGGAGAAAAAACTAACAAAATATAATTACTGTAAAATTGACTGTGTCCATAAAATGTAGATAGTGGGTATGGGCTGGAAGTAGAGGCCTAGGCGTTGTTGTTCACTAGTTTACTCCAAGTGGGGAAAGGGTGGCGGGGTTGAAAGTAATAAAAGGGAATATATATATATTTTTAAAGGACATGTATGTGTATGTATGTATGTATGTATGTACGTGTGTGTGTATGTGTGTATATGTATGTGTATGTGTTTATATATATATATATATATATATATATATATATATATATATATATATATATGTATATGTACAGTATGTATGTGTGTATATATGTGTATATATATATATATAAACATGGGGGATTGGAAGTGATGCAGACAATTACATTGATGAAAGTTACAATCTATCTGCAATTTTAAGCTGATCTGCCCCCCAAAAAAATACAACAATATTTTAAAAAAGAAGAGCTCTCCAGTAGGTGTGCCAAAACATTCACGGGCCATTTTCTCAAAAGCAGAATTACTTTCCCATTGTTCCTCAACTACAGTGTATGATATACCATTTTCTAGCTCTGAGTCTCTACGTTTATCCAATATAAAAAAACACAATTTCAAATGTTGCTACATACGACCGAATCCAGGTGGTGGGTCACGTATGACTACAGGTTCACCTGCCTCACGTAAAGCCTATTCCAGTGGGAAGATGCTATAGACCACCGAGTGCTTACATTCAGTATCTGGATTATATGTGTGAAATGCTTGATAGTGTATGTGATATCAACAGAGAGGTATATTTTCTGGGTGACCTAACAATTGACTGGTTTTCATCAATCTGTCCACAAACTGTAACCAGTGCCTGCAATCTTGTTCAGGTTATCAGTCAACCTACCAGGGAATTTACAAACATCACAGGAACTAAATCCTCCACGTGTATTGATCACATTTTTACTAATGCTGCAGAAATATGCTCTAAAGCCACCCCTATCCAGTGCTCCTCTGTGGGGCCTGGAGGTCCTTTCCTAACACATCCCTCACCGCTATCAGCTGCAGGTCCGATTGACACGGAGAAATCCAATCAATCATCCCACCTGCACAATGGAAGATATGGGGCTGCCTTAAAGAGATATTCAGCTACGGACAGAGTAGAAGAGGGGGAAAAGGGGTGAATTGATTTCTGGGGCCAAAGTGAAATAAGACCTTGACGAGTGTAATCTCCACAAGTGGTGGTTGGGGTTGGAGCGCCGGCACTGAGGAGAGTCACTGACACCCAGAACGGGCTGACCCATTTTTTCCTGATCTGGAAACTGCTGGCTTGCCTCTCGAATTACTTATCATGGCCAACAATTCTTGCTTACAAAGGGCTTATACTGTAGCCCCCCCACCAGTTTGTGTTCATCTTTTTAGCAGTCCTCCAGGTTTCCAAAGTTCACAAATCAGCACTTTACCTCATTTTTAAAACAGTCCTGGGACTCTTTGCTCTCCTTCACGTCATTTAGCAGACACTCTTATCCAGAGCGACTTACTGGAGCAATTAGGTGTAAGTGCCTTGCTCAAGGGCACATCAACAGACTTTTCACCTAGTCGGTTAGGGAATTCGAGCCAGTGACCTTTCGGTTACTGGCCCAACGCTCTAAACTGCTAGGCTACCTGCCACTCGCCCATAATTTTCTCTCAATAAATTATAGATATGACACCAGGAGGGATGTTCCTTCACATCAAATCAGTTGAGCTGCTTTAGTGAGCCAAAAGCCCAAATTTCACCAGACACTGTGTAATATATTCCTCCAAGCTACCTTGTGTCCATCGCTTCAATTGTTTCCTTAAGTCCAGAGATAGATAAGGCCGTAATAGCTCTATCTATAGAGTGGATTTCCAAGCCAACCAATGACTTTGTGAGAGGTCTAAATCGCTAAATCAATGCAGCATGGGGTTATGGCAGTGCCTGAATGCAATTCTCCTCTTTTAATATATTTTAGTTGTTTGCTAATTATCAGGAGAATAGCAGTGCTTTATGCTGTACAAGCCAACCCCTTCATTTGGGTTAGGGCTAATTTTAGGCACAAACACAATATTAATCAGTGTCGTCCTTAACTACCTGCAACAACATCAAAAAGCTCTGGGTATTGAAAAAAAAAATACAACGTTGATTCCAGTTCCTTTTGAGGACTATTCAAAAGACAGTTGATAGTTACTTTTTATGGTCTTGAAAGCTCCATCTCTTAACATCAGGTAAATGTCTTCTTGAAAAAGTAATCTCATACAGTGAGGGGAAAAAATATTTGATCCCCTGCTGATTTTGTACGTTTGCCCACTGACAAAGAAATGATCAGTCTATAATTTTAATGGAACGTTTATTTGAACAGTGAGAGACAGAATAACAACAAAAAAATCCAGATAAACGCATTTCAAAAACGTTATAAATTGATTTGCATTTGAATGAGGGAAATAAGTATTTGACCCCCTCTCAATCAGAAAGATTTCTGGCTCCCAGGTGTCTTATATACAGGTAACGAGCTGAGATTAGGAGCACACTCTTAAAGGGAGTGCTCCTAATATCAGCTTGTTACCTGTATAAAAGACACCTGTCCACAGAAGCAATCAATCAATCAGATTCCAAACTCTCCACCATGGCCAAGACCAAAGAGCTCTCCAAGGATGTCAGGGACAAGATTGTAGACCTACACAAGGCTGGAATGGGCTACAAGACCATCGCCAAGCAGCTTGGTGAGAAGGTGACAACAGTTGGTGCGATTATTCGCAAATGGAAGAAACACAAAATAACTGTCAATCTCCCTTGGCCTGGGGCTCCATGCAAGATCTCACCTCGTGGAGTTGCAATGATCATGAGAACGGTGAGGAATCAGCCCAGAACTACACGGGAGGATCTTGTCAATGATCTCAAGGCAGCTGGGACCATAGTCACCAAGAAAACAATTGGTAACACACTACGCCGTGAAGGACTGAAATCCTGCAGCGCCCGCAAGGTCCCCCTGCTCAAGAAAGCACATATAATGCCCTGGCTGTGTGTTTTTTCCATCTTCAATGCTCTTACTGAGGGAAGGAGGTTGTTGGCCAAGATCTCGTGATACATGGCCCCATCCATCCTCCCCATCAATACGGTGCAGTCGTCCTGTCCCCTTTGCAGAAAAGCATCCCCAAAGAATGATGTTTCCACCTCCGTGCTTCACGGTTGGGATGGTGTTCTTGGGGTTGTACTCGTCCTTCCATTGGTTTAGACCAAAAAGCTCTATTTTTGTCTCATCAGACCACATGACCTTCTCCCATTCCTCCTCTGGATCATCCAGATGGTCATTGGCAAACTTCAGACGGGCCTGGACATGCGCTGGATTGAGCAGGGGGACCTTGCATGCGCTGCAGGATTTTAATCCATTTAGTAGTGTGTTACTAATGGTTTTCTTTGAGACTGTGGTCCCAGCTCTCTTCAGGTCATTGACCAGGTCCTGCCGTGTAGTTCTGGGCTGATCCCTCACCTTCCTCATGATCATTGATGCCCCACGAGGTGAGATCTTGCATGGAGCCCCAGACCGAGGGTGATTGACCGTCATCTTGAACTTCTTCCATTTTCTAATAATTGCGGCAACAGTTGTTGCCTTCTCACCAAGCTGCTTGCCTATTGTCCTGTAGCCCATCCCAGCCTTGTGCAGGTCTACAATTTTATCCCTGATGTCCTTACACAGCTCTCTGGTCTTGGGCATTGTGGAGAGGTTGGAGTCTGTTTGATTGAGTGTGTGGACAGGTGTCTTTTATACAGGTAACAAGTTCAAACAGGTGCAATTAATACAGGTAATGAGTGGAGAACAGGAGGGCTTCTTAAAGAAAAACTAACAGGTCTGTGAGAGCCAGAATTCTTACTGGTTGGTAGGTGATCAAATACGTATGTCATGCAATAAAATGCAAATTAATTACTTAAAAATCATACAATGTGATTTTCTAGATTTTTGTTTTAGATTCCATCTCTCACAGTTGAAGTGTACCTATGATAAAAATTACAGACCTCTACATGCTTTGTAAGTAGGAAAACCTGCAAAATCGGCAGTGTATCAAATACTTGTTCTCCCCACTGTAGGCAGCATTCCTCCTCCTCCAAACACGGTGAGTTAAGTTGATGCCAAAGACCTTAATTTTGGTCTCATCTGACCACAACACTTTCACCCAGTTCTCCTCTGAATCATTCAGATGTTCATTGGCAAACTTCAGACGGGCCTGCTAAGGAGTGGCTCCGTAAGGAGCATTTCATGGTCCTGGAGTGGCCTAGCCAGTCTCCAGACCTGAACCCAATAGAAAATCTTTGGAGGGAGCTGAAAGTCCGTATTGCCCAGCGAGAGCCCCGAAACCTGAAGGATCTGGAGAAGGTCTGTATGGAGGAGTGGACCAAAATCCCTGCTGCAGTGTGTGCAAACCTGGTCAAGACCTACAGGAAACGTATGATCTCTGTAATTGCAAACAAAGGTTTTTGTACCAAATATTAAGTTCTGCTTTTCTGATGTATCAAATACTTATGTCATGCATAAAATGCAAATTAATTACTTAAAAATCATACAATTTGATTTTCTGGATTTTTGTTTTAGATTCTGTCTCGCTCAATTGAAGTGTACCTATGATAAAAATTACAGACCTCTACATGCTTTGTAAGTAGGAAAACCTGCAAAATCGGCAGTGTATCAAATACTTGTTCTCCCCACTGTATGTCCCCAAGAACACCATCCCCACCGTCAAACATGGAGGTGGAAACATTATTATCAATCCAAGATGGCGTAGCAGTGCGGTCTTTTTTTTATCTGTGTCCTTTATAGCCAGTTTTTTTGTTTGTTTGTTTTTTGTCTATTTTGTATATATTTCTCAATTTTTACTTTTCATTCTTTAACTAAATATACTTTCCTGCAACCAGCCTCACCCAACGTGGAAAGGATTCTATTATTTCTTTATAACTTTTATCAAGAACCTTAAGCTGAAACTAGTCTAGCTGTAACCGAATGGCTACTTGCTATTAGCCACTGTTAGCGTCTTCACCATTGTCCGTTGCCTGCACTACCCACCAGCCAGCTGTAGCTCTAGCCTGGACAATTTTTCGGCCAGTCTGCACAGCGTGCTATCGACCCAGAGCATATCGGATTTTCTGCCGGAATCACTGGACCCTAGCGCCGGATCATCGCAACCAGCTAGCTGCAACCAAATGGCTGTTGTCGTTGGCTAATTACCATTGCCCCTTAGCAAGCACCAGTTAGCCTTGAGCTAGCCTCGAGCCAGGCCCATCTCCTGGCTATCTACCTCTTTGTCAACCGGACGGGACCTCCTAGTGTTGACACGGAGCCCCGCTGATCCAACACGACTGGTTTGCCGACGAAATCGTCTGATGTGGTTTCAACAGGCTTCCCGTTACGACGTCGACCATGAAGATCCATCTGCTAGCCCTGGCCCACTAGCACACGCAAGCCGGGGCTCTTGCTCGCCAGTGCTGTAGCAGCCCCTGAACTACCTCCGAACTCTCCTATTGCAGTTCACCGGACCTTATGATAACTCAGCTATACAGCTGATGCCTGCTGGACTGTTCCTTTATACGTTACCGCATCCTGTTTATGTTTAGCCTCAGCCCAAACTTTGTCGCCATTACCAGCTGTTGTCTTAGCTTTCTCGAATAACACCTGTGATTGGCTTATGCCTTTCTCCCATGTCAATATGCCTTGCTTATTGCTGTATCGGTTATTTCTTATTGTACTATTTCACTGTAGATCCCCCAGCCCAACTCAACCTGCCTTAGATAGCTCTTTTGTCCCACCCCCCATACACGTGGAGACCGACTCAATCGGTGCCTCCAGTGATGCTATCTCTTTCATCGTTACCCAACGCTTAGGTTTACCTCCACTGTCATCATATCCTTCCATATCCTTGTCTGTACATAATGCCCTGAATCTATTCTACAACGCCCGGAAATCTGCCCCTTTTTTTCTCTGTACCCAACACACTAGAAGACCAGTTCTTAAAGCCTTTAGCCGTATCCTTATTCTACTCCTCCTCTGTTCCTCTGGTGATGTAGAGGTTAACCCAGGCCCTGTAGCCCCCAGTATCACTCCTACTCCCCAGGCGTTATCATTTGTTGACTTCTGTAACCGTAAAAGCCTTGGTTTCTTGCACGTTAACATCCGAAGCCTCCTCCCTAAGTTTGAGTTATTCACTGCGTTAGCACACTCCGCCAACCCTGATGTTCTAGCAGTGTCTGAATCCTGGCTTAGGAAGGCCACCAAAAATTCAGAAATGTCCATCCCCAACTACAACATTTTCCGTCTCGATAGAACTGCCGAAGGGGGTGGGGTTGCAATCTACTGTAGAGATATATCATACTATCCAGGTCTGTGCCCAAACAGTTTGAGCTTATACTTCTAAAATTCCACCTTTCCAGAAATAAGTCTCTCACTGTTGCCGCTTGCTACAGACCCCCCTCAGCCCCGAGCTGTGCCCTGGACACCATATGTGAACTGATCGCCCCCCATCTATCCTCAGAGTTCGTACTGCTTGGTGACCTAAACTGGGATATGCTTAACACCCCGGCCAACCTACAATCTAAACTAGATGCCCTCAATCTCACACAAATTATCAACAAACCTACCAGGTAAAACCCAAAATTGGGCACCCTCATAGATATCATCCTAACAAATTGACCCTCTAAATACACCTCCGCTGTCTTCAACCAGGATCTCAGCGATCACTGCCTTATTGCCTGCGTCCGTAATGGGTCCGCAGTCAAAAGACCACCCCTCATCCCTGTCAAACGCTCCCTAAAACACTTTAGCGAGCAGGCCTTTCTAATTGACCTGGCCCGGGTATCCTGGATGGATATTGACCTCATTCCATCAGTAGAAGATGCCTGGTTGTTCTTTAAAAGTGCTTTCCTCTCAATCTTAAATAAGCATGCCCCATTCAAAAAATTCAGTACTAAGAAACGATATAGCCCCTGGTTCTCCTCAGACTTGACTGCCCTTGACCAGCAGAAAAACATCCTGTGGCGTATTGCATTACCATCGAACAGCCCCCGCGATATGCAACTTTCAGAGAAGTCAGGAACCAATATACACAATCAGTTAGGAAAGCAAAGGCTAGCTTTTTCAAACAGAAATTTGCATCCTGTAGAACTAACTCCAAAAGGTTTTGGGACACTGTAAAGTCCATGGAGAATAAGAGCACCTCCTCCCAACTGCCCACTGCACTGAGGCTAGGAAACACTGCCACCACCGATAAATCTACAATAATCGAGAATTTCAACAAGCAGTTTGCTATGGCTGGCCATGCTTTCCACCTGGGTACCACCACCAGCTCTGCACCCACCAACCCCCCCACCAGCTTCTCCTTTACACAAATTCAGACAGCTGATGTTCTGAAAGAGTTTTAAAAAATCTGGACCCCTACAAATCAGCTGGGCTAGACAATCTGGACCCTTTCTTTCTAAAATTAGCCGCCGAAATTGTCGCAACCCCTATTACTAGCCTGTTCAACCTCTCTTTCGTAACGTCTGAGATCCCCAGAGATTTGAAAGCTGCCGCGGTCATCCCCCTCTTCAAAGGGGGTGACACTCTAGATCCAAACTGTTACAGACCTATATCCATTCTGCCCTGCCTTTCGAAAGTTTTTGAAAGCCAAGTTAACAAACAGATCACCGACCATTTCGAATCCCACCATACCTTCTCCGCTATGCGATCCGTTTTCCGAGCTGGTCATGGATGCACCTCAGCCACGCTCAAGGTCCTAAACGATACTATAACCATGATCGATAAAAGACAGTACTGCACAGCCGTCTTCATCGACCTGGCCAAGGCTTTCGACTCTGTCAATCACCACATTCTTATTGGCAGACTAAACACTAGTAAAACTAAATGCATGCTCTTCAACCGAACGTTGCTTGCACCCGACTAGAATCACTACTCTCTGCGGGTCTGACCTAGAGTATGTGGACAGCTTCAAATACCTAGGTATCTGGTTAGACTGTAAACTCTCCTTCCAGACTCACATTAAGCATCTCCAATCAAAAGTTAGATCTAGAATCGGCTTCCTATTTCGCAACAAAGCCTCCTTCACTCATGCTGCCAAACATGCCCTCGTAAAACTGACTATCCTACCGATCCTTGACTTCGGCGATGTCATTTACAAAATAGCCTCCAATACTCTACTCAGCAAATTGGATGTAGTCTATCACAGTGCCATCCGTTTTGTCACCAAAGCCCCATATACTACCCACCATTGTGACCTGTACGCTCTTGTTGGCTGGCCCTCACTACATATTCGTCGCCAAACCCACTGGCTCCAGGTCATCTATAAATCACTGCTAGGCAAATCCCTGTCTTATCTTAGCTCACTGGTCACCATAGCAACACCCACCTGTAGTCTGCGCTCCAGCAGGTATATCTCACTGGTCATCCTCAAAGCCAACACCTCCTTTGGCCGCCATTACTTCCAGTTCTCTGCTGCCAATGACTGGAACGAACTGCAAAAATCTCTGAAGCTGGAGACTCTTATCTCCCTCACTAACTTTAGGCGTCAGTTGTCAGAGCAGCTTACCGATCACTGCACCTGTACACAGCCCATCTGTAATTAGCCAATCCAACTACCTCATCCCCATATTGTTATTTTTTTTTCTAATTTGCACCCCAGTATCTCTATTTGCACATCATCTCTTGCACATCTATCATTCCAGTGTTAATTCGAAATTGTAACTATTTTGCACTATGGCCTATTTATTGCCTTACCTCCATTTTTTACTACATTCGCACACACTGTATATATATATTCTGTTGTATTTTTGACTTTGTTTTGTTTACCCCATATGTAACTCTGCGTTGTTGTTTTTATCGCACTGCTTTGCTTTATCTTGGCCAGGTCGCAGTTGTAAATGAGAACTTGTTCTCAACTGGCTTACCTGGTTAAATAAAGGTGAAATAAAATACAATAAAAATGCTTTGGGGGTGTTTTTCTGCTAAGGGGACAGGACAACTTCACCGCATCAAAGGGACGATGGACGGTGCCATGTACCGTCAAATCTTGGGTGAGAACCTCCTTCCCTCAGCCAGGGCATTGAAAATGGGTAGTGGATGGGTATTCCATCATGACAATGACCCAAAACACACGGCCAAGGCAACAAAGGAGTGGCTCAAGAAGAAGCACATTAAGGTCCTGGAGTGGCCTAGCCAGTCTCCAGACCTTAATCCCATAGAAAATCTGTGGAGGGAGCTGAAGGTTCGAGTTGCCAAACGTCAGGCTCGAAACCTTAATGATTTGGAGAAGATCTGCAAAGAAGAGTGGGACAAAATCCCTCCTGAGATGTGTGCAAACCTGGTGGCCAACTACAAGAAACGTCTGACCTCTGTGATTGCCAACAAAGGGGGGTCAATGTAAATAGTCCGGGTGGCCATTTGATTAATTGTTCAGCAGTTTTATGGCTTGGGGGTAGAAGCTGTTAAGGAGCCTTTTGGTCCTAGACTTGGTGCTCCGGTACCGCTTGCCGTGCGGTAGCAGAGAGAACAGTCTATGACTAGGGTGGCTGGAGTCTTTGACAATTGTTTGGGCTTTCCTCTGACACCGCCTAGTTTATAGGTACTGGATGGCAGGAAGCTTGGCCCCTGTGATGTACTGGGCCGTACGCACTATCCTCTGTAGCACCTTACGGTCAGATGCCGTGCAGTTGCCATACCAGGTGGTGATGCAACAAGTCAGGATCCTCTCGATTGTGCAGCTGTAGAACTTTTAGAGGATCTGGGGACCAATGCCAAATCTTTTCAGTCTCCTGAGGGGGAAAAGGTGTTGTCATGCCCACTTCACGACTGTCTTGGTGTGTTTGGACCGCCTTATTATGCTAACCCAAGGAAAACATGACCAATTTCCATATGGTGAATAGGAGGTTGGGGAGGACACATAATAGACAAAGGACACTGAGTTAACTGGAGGATACGAGTCATACTCTGCTATGTGGATCCAGTGAACCATTCAGAAATGCACAGTCCACTCCTTTGTCATCAGTGTGAACATCCACCATACCAAGGTGCAGGTTCAGAGTAACGTTAATATGATTTACATAAACAGCATAAAATGAGCTATGTCCTGTTCATAGACTGTATTTATTATGCACTTGTTATGAATGCACTTTGCAGCATACAATTGGCTATGTCCTGTTCATGTAGTGCTTATGACATTGTGATAAAGGCCCAATGACTATTACAGTAACATGGTTATGGGGTTACCTGGGTTTATTCCTGGACAGTTGTGGTAAACATGCGAAAAACACTCACTTTATAAGATGTTACAATATGTTTTTATATCCAGATGAACCCAGTGCCATGTAGCTATTATTTAGGTCAACAACCTTGACCGGAGAAGAGGATTTGCTGCTTGACATTGTGAGCCAAAGATCAGACTAAAGCTCTTGTGTTAAATGCCTCTGTGTAAAAAGCCTATGTATAACTGCATACATGCGTATGTATGGAAAACTCTATTACTGTTCTAATAATCTATAAGTAATACTTCTATTTATACTGTACGTCCCTGCATATGTAGTTATAAATGGATGGCATTCTTTAGCATTAGCATTTTACAGCTAAAAGGAAGGAAATATGATTACAATGTGAAAAGCATTGAGTAGTCTCTAGCACAAAGAGTGTAGCTAGTTCATAAACTGTTATATATTGTATATTTCTGTTATATTATATAGATTAAACTGACATAATTCACTGACATAGAATATCTATCTTTTCCTATATGCCTTTGCAACTAAACAAATCTTTATACACAGTAGTAACCTTTATGCATTTCAATCCGTGACTAGAAAACACACAGCTCAAACCAATCCACTACTTTGCCCAGATAAACAATAACAAGGTCACAATGTGGCTTCTAGCAACAATTACTGGAGTTGCAAATGAAGTGTGGCTATTTCATCAGTATTTTCCCAGTAGAGTCGGGTTAAATGCAATGACTATCTATAATTATATCTGCAGGCATTTTTTATGCAGAATTACCCTGCTAGGTTTTTGCAGACAGCCAGACAGACTGGGTGCTTGGGTTGGCAGGCCTGGGCTTATAAAGCACCTGGAGGATAGCTGAAGCCTGCGACAACTCAAACTCCCCCACTACAATACTGCTGATGGGCAGCTATTGAGGAAACATCTTGAGCACATCCAAACCAGACCCATGGGATTCCTTACACCTGACGCCTTTCACCTGAGCTCTGCATTTTCTTTATAGGAGGTCTGCAAGTGTTTTTCATCACGAGTAATTGACATCTTGGCCTTGAAGCGATCTGCCCAAGGGACTTGACACATGCACATACACACACACCACACACCACACACAATATTTTAAGGCTTCTGGTTATAATATTTCACATTTTCAGTGTGGCTTCACATTTCAATTTGAACCCATTGAAACTTGTTTCCAATATGCTGAGCTTTCAACAATAAGGAAATACTGTATATACTTTCTGCTCAGAAAGTAACAGGTTTTCAGCAATCTGGAAGTAATTTTGCAGAGGCATCATGTTTTCTCTAAATATTGATTTTGTAAATACAAGGGTTTAACACAACATAGTTGCAATTACGCAACGTGAGCTTGCAGCACCCCACCAAGCACCAAGACCTGATTTAAAAGATATCAATGTTTGCTAAGCTAATCATGCTAATTACAATGCATGTATTCTCTCACTGTGTGTGTGTGTGTGTGTGTGTGTGTGTGTGTGTGTGTGTGTGTGTGTGTGTGTGTGTGTACAAGCACGCTTTTGTGTGCTATACTCTGTATTCTGAATAAGCAACCTGACATCAAATTAAAATCATTGAATTGAAAGGCCTTTTCTTCTCAATATGTCCCTTCATAATGCATAAATTAACATAATGCCCAGCATTGTATGCTTGTTTGGTAGTTTCAGCTCTAGAGAGAATGTGCTGTTAGAGCAGCACAATGAAACTGTGAATAACATGGAGAGGACACTTTACACACATAGCAGGACACGAGCCGAGACTAAAGTGCCTATATTAGGAGTGACACTCTGGGTCTCTCACACCATTGTTAGGAGATCTCCCAAAGTGAAGATTTCATTTTCTCCACCATGAAGTAATCATCCCTTTGAATGGGATTTGGGCAACTGCAGCGACTGTGTGTGTGCCCTCCCTCCCCCAGTGCCATTGTGGTAACGCAGGGGGAAAAGGTGGCATCGTTCTGGGAGACAGCCCCCTGCCTGGTTACAGTAAAGTCTCCCGCTGTCAGCAACCATGCAGTGCTTTAGCGTAGCTTTTGAAATGTATTTTTTGGCAGTACACTGATAAACAAGATTCACAGTGCTGTCAGCTCTAGCAGAGTGCAATGATGGCAAAACTAACAAGGATCCAGGGACGAGGACCTTCTGTAGGGCCAAGAGAAGAGTACCTCCCATGTCGAGAACAAGCGTTAAAGGTGTATTATGCTGACACTGCTGATGCGAAAGCAAACTGGTTGGGGATAGATATTACTGGAGGCCTATATCCACTATCTATTGAATATGCTGCTCCCCATAATTCTGAAATACTACTGGTGACTGGATCCTAATATATCGAAGATGTTGCTGTTCGTGGTCCTGAAACATCCCTGATGGCCGATTCCACCATCTATTGAGTATGTTGCTGTCCATGGTGCTGAAACGTTGGTGATGGTCTATTCCCACTATCTATGGAATATATTGCTGTCTATGGGCCTGAAACACTACAGTGCCTTCAGAAAGTATTCACACCCCTTGACTTTTCACACATTTTGTTGTGTTACAGCCTGAATTCAAAATGGATTAAATCGTTTTTTTCTCACCCCTCTACACACAATACCCCATAATGACAACGTGAATACATGTTTTAGAATAATTTTTTTCTTTTCTTGAAAATTAAATACAGAAATATCTCATTTACAAAAGTGTTCACACCCCTGAGTCAATACTTTGTAGAAGCAACTTTTGCGGCGATTACAGCTTTGAAGTCTCTAAGAGCTTTGCACACCTGGATTGTACAATATTTGCCCATTATTCTTAAAAAACTTATTCAAACTCTGTCAAGTTGATTGTTGATCATTGCTAGACAGACATTTTCATGTCTTGCCATAGATTATCAAGCATATTTAAGTCAAAACTGTAACTAGGCCACTCAGGAACATTAAATGTAGTCTTGGTAAGTAACTCCAGTTTCCATTTGACCTTGTATTTTAGGTTATTGTCCTGCTGAAAGGTGAATTCGTCTCCCTGTGTCTGTTGGAAAGCAGACAGAACCAGGTTTTCCTCTAGGATTTTGCCTGTGCTGATAGGTGTATTCCATTTTGTTATATCCTAAAAAACTCCCTTGCTGATGACAAGCATACCCATAACATGATGCAGCTACCACCATGCTTGAAAATATAAAGAGTGGTACAGTGGTGTGTTGTGTTGGATTTGCCCCAAACATAACGCTTTGTACTCAGGACAAAAAGTTAATTTCTTTGCCACATGTTTTGCAGTATTACTTAAGTGCCTTGTTACAAACAGGATACATGTTTTTGAATATTTTTATTTTGAACAGGCTTCCTTCTTTTCACTCTGTCATTTAGGTTAGTATTGTTGAGTAACTACAATGTTGTTGATCCATCATCAGTTTTCTTATATCACAACCATTAAACTCTGTTTTAAAATCACCATTGGCCTCATGGTGAAATCCCTGAGCAGTTTCCTTCCTCTCCGGCAACTGAGTTAGGAAGGATGCCTGCATATTTTAAGTGACTGAGTGTATTGATACACCATCCAAAGTGTAATTAATAACTTCAACATGCTCAAAGGAATATTCAGCATCTGCTTGTTTTATTTGTACACATCTACCAATCGGTGCCCTTCTTTGCAAGGCCTTCAAAAACCTCCCTGGTCTTTGTGCTTGAATTTGTGCTTGAAATTCACTACTCGATTGTGGGACCTTACAGATAATTGTATGTGTGGGGTACAGAGATGGGGTAGTCATTCGAAAATCATGTTAACCACTATTATTGAACATGAAACGAGTCCATGCAACTTATCACACGATTTGTTAAGCACATTTTTACTCCGGAACATATTTAGGCTTGCCATAACCAAGGGGTTGAATACTTAAGGACTCAAGACGTTTGAGCTTTACATGTTTTATTAATTTCTAAAATGTTCTACAAACGAAATTCCACTTTGACCTTATGGGGTATTGTGTGTAGATCAGTGACACACAATCTCAATTTAATAAATTTTAAATTCAGGCTGTAACACAACAAAATGTGAAAAAAGGAAAGGGCTGTGAATACTTTCTGAAGGGCCTGTATATGGAAGATGTTGCTGTTCGTGGACCTGAAACATTCCTAATGTCCTCTTCCACTGTCTAAGAAAGATGTTGCTGTCCATGGTCCTGAAACATTACTGATGGTCCTTTCCCACCGTTCCTGATCAGGGAGACGTTTCTACATGTCTCCCCTTTGTTTTTCCAAGTCTACAGGTTAAGCAGGCTAAGGAGAGAGCGCAGCTTCAGTGTGTGTCTGGTGGGTCGTGTAACTAAAGACCCCTGCCACTGATCCTCCTCAAGATGAATGATCCAGGGACATGTGATGCTGCCGTTTCCCAGCACGCTACGGCCATACATTACAGGACTAATGAACCCACTTCAAACCCAGCCTACACCATGCTGATAAAGGAAACATAAAAGTTAATGTAAATTAATCATGGCGGCGTTGGAGGGACTTGTTGTCCTGAGGGCTGGGCTGCACGGGGAAGAGGGATGATCACCGCTACCACGCATGCAGCTTCACTCTCTCTGTGGGCATCGTCAACACAGAACATTCACATTGGTATCTAACTTCGCTCCTCATCTGTCAATAAAGTTCTCGACAGCCAGCCCTAGAGAATATAGTGTTCCGTAAGAGAATCGACACTTCGTTTTTCCGAGAGGGTTTGTTTGTGTGGGATTGCATATGGGTCTTTGCCTACATGTTTGTGTTCCTATCTTTTCACTCAAATGAGAGAAAAATCAAGGCAGTGAAGACACGACAGAGGAGAGATAAACCTGTGACAATCCAGTTGCTTTTTATAGCCATATAAAGGCGAATGAAATTCAGAAATTTCCCAAAGCGGATCACAGACGTGGTTGTTTTCCCAACTCTCTCTCTCTCCCATATCTCTCTGTTTGTCTGTCTCTCTAGCTCCATCTCTCTCTCTCTCTCTCTCTCTCTCTCTCTCTCTCTCTCTCTCTCTCTCTCTCTCTCTCTCTCTCTCTCTCTCTCTCTCTCTCTCTCTCTCCCTCTCCCTCTCTCTCTCTCGGTCTCCCCCCCTCTCTCTCTCTCTCGGTCTCCCCCTCTCTCTCTCTCTCGGTCTCCCCCCTCTCTCTCTCTCTCTCTCCCTCCATCTCTGTTTCTCTCTCCTCTTGATCTCCCTCTCTCTCACCCTCTCTGTCTATCTCCCTCAGTCCCCCTCCCTCCCTCACTGTATTTCACATGTCTATAGGACTAAAGCCATTGTCACTGATAACATGTGAGTTTACAACAAAGGGAAGTGTTAGCTCAATTCATACCAGTAGTGCCTCCCTCCTAAATTCTTAGTACCAGTCAAGAGTTTGGACACACCTACTCATTCAAGGGTTTTTCTTTATTGTTACTATTATTCTACATTGTAGAATAATAGTGAAGACATCGAAACTATGAAATAACACATATGGAATCATATAGTAACCAAAAAGTGATAAATAAATCGAAATATATGTTATATTTGAGATTCTTCAAATAGCCACCCTTTGCCTTGATGACAGCTTTGCACACTCTTGGCATTCTCTCAACCAGCTTCACCTGGAATGCTTTTCCAACAGTCTTGAAGGAGATCCCACACATGCTGAGCACTTGTTGGATGCTTTTCCTTCACACTGCGTTCCGACTCATCCCAAACCATCTCAATTGGGTTGAGGTCGGGGTATTGTGGAGGCCAGGTCATCTGATGCTGCACTCCATCACTCTCCTTCTTGGTAAAATAGCCCTTACACAGCCTGGAGGTGTGTTGGGTCATTGTCCTGTTGAAAAACAAATGATAGTCCCACTAAGCCAAACCAGATGGGATGGCGTATCGCTGCAGAATGCTGTGGTAGCCATGCTGGTTAAGTGTGCCTTGAATTCTAAATAAATTAAAGACTGTCACCAGCAAAGCACTCCCACACCATAACACCTCCTCCTCCATGCTTTACGGTGGGAAATACACATACGGAGATCATCCGTTCACCCACACCGCGTCTCACAAAGTCACGGCGGTTGGAACCAAAAATCTCCAATTTGGACTCCAGACCAAAGGACTAATGTCCATTGCTCGTGTTTCTTGGCCCAAGCAAGTCACTTTAGTAGTGGTTTCTTTGCAGCAATTCGACCATGAAGGCCTGATTCACACAGTCTCCTCTGAACAGTTGATGTTGAGATGTGTCTGTTACTTGAACTATGTGTAGCATTTATTTGTGCTGCAACCCTAAAGAACTTATCCTCTGCAGCAGAGGGAACTCTGGGTCCTCATGAGAGCCAGTTTCATCATAGCGCTTGATGGTTTTTGCGACTGTACTTGAAGAAACTTTCAAAGTTCTTGAAATGTTCCGTATTGACTGACCTTCGTGTCTTAAAGTAATGATGGACTGTCGTTTCTCTTTGCAAATGCATTCCAGGTGACTACCTCATGAAGCTGGTTGAGAGAATGCCAAGAGTGTGCAAAGCTGTCATTTGTTTAACACTTTGTTGGTTACTACATGATTCCATATGTGTTATTTCATAGTTTTGATGTCTTCGCTATTATTCTACAAAGTAAAAAAAAAATAATAATAAAGAAAAACCCTTGAGTGAGTAGGTGTGTCCAATCTTTTGACTGGTAGTGTATGTGTATAAAAAGCATCAAGATTCAATGTGATCTGTTGAGTTATACTTCTGCTTTAGCCAAGTCATTTTGAAAAACAAGACCTCATGGAAGTAACTTTTCTGCATTTGTGGCAAAGACAGATTGCCTACATTTCATTACCATATTTCATTACCAATGATACATTTTTAAAGTGTGTGTGTGTGTGTGTGTGTGCGTGCATGCGTGTGTCATAACCACTCTCCACTGTGAAGCAGTAGCCTTAATTATCTTTGATCTCGCTGGTAATGAATTGAGTCTCTTCGAAAAGTATGTTGATTGGCCTCTTTGATTAGCCGAACGCTGTCCGGAGCCTGGGTAGTCTTCCTGCTTCCAGCCAGGACTGATTGATACACTGAGACTTCTCAGCCCGAGAAAGTCTGACGAATGTTACCTCAACTTCTCTACAAATCCACGCATTTCTGCCTGAAGGGAAGGGGCTGCATGTGCCCTAGTCGCAGCTGTAAACCAGTCCAATGTTTAATGAAGACCAGTGCCTAATTTGAGCCGGATCCTGACGGAACAGCATCCGGCACCTCTCCGTTTTGGACTGTTTCGTTCCGGAACCTATTTGCCCCCTCCCCCAGCCTGATATTCTAAGAGTTTATTCGGGTTGGGACGGCTTATGGTTTGCACAACATTACAACCTATGTTTGAGACCAACACGTGGCCGTGGCCGTGTGAGAAGCGCGCCTGTATCTCTCACAGAACTAGAATGAGATTCACTTTCTATGATCTCTCTCCCTCTCTCTGCTCTGATAGACATGAGCCTGTAACTCTCATCTCTCCAGCATTGCACTTCATCATTTATTTACTTATAGAATCATAGTTGTGCAAAGGGTTCTGGAGGAGCTGCAGCACCTCTGATAAATTGAAATAAATTTGCCGAAGTTTACATTTTACATTTTAGTCATTTAGCAGACGCTCTTATCCAGAGCAACTTACAGTTAGTGAATACAAATAAAAAAAAATTATACTGGCCCCCCGTGGGAATCGAACCCACAACCCTGGCGTTGCAAACGCCATGCTCTATCAACTGAGCTACATCCCTGCCGGCCATTCCCTCCCCTACCCTGGACGACACTGGGCCAATTGTGCGCCGCCCATGAGTCTCCCGGTCGCGGCCGGCTGCGACAGAGCCTGGATTCGAACCAGGATCTCTAGTGGCACAGTTAGCACTGCGACGCAGTGCCTTAGACCACTGCGCCACTCAGGGTCGCAGGGTCTCAGGGTACTGCTGTCTATTCAGAAAGAAATGAAATAATTCAGAATAGCCTACTACACCATGAGAAGGACTATAATTTAGCCACAGAGGATCAATAGCTTATTTTAAAAAATGTAATGCTTTGGATTGTGTGTAGCCCAATAACAAGGCATAGCCTACAGTTAGGAACGCGAGGCAAATCTGTCAGTGAATAGCATGCAGACAAAACATGCCTTTCCCAATATTTCAAATACAATCATGGGAAAACACAGGTTGGAAAGCAAATGGCTCCTGCTAAAAAGAGAAGACTCTAGTCTGTCTGCTGTAGTGTACCAAAAATATTTGATCAATTTCCAAATATTGTTTTACAAAGTAAAATAAGAGAGAAATATAGGCTTTTAGCACAAACACGAGTGAGCTGCTCATCATTGGGTGAGTCAGTGAAACTGGAAAGCATTTTTAGGACTATTATATTTGTCTCCACACACCTAGGCTATTGATAGATTCAAGACAAGGTCGTTATTATTGATCTCAGACTCTCAGTTTGTTAGTGTCAAAGTAGCCTGTCATTTCGATAATTTGTGCTGTGTTAAAAAAAGATTCTGACAAAGTCTCCAGTCATGTAAAATGACTCAGAATTGCATGAAGTTTGCTTATAAAAGGCCACATTTTTCCCGCACCCTAGGCTACTACCATGTGTGCAACTTCTGTAAGCGCCTCTACTCTACTGCTCTATGCCATTACGCAAATACGATGATATGCATGCAATGCTTTATTATAAAGATTTTTTTTTTTTCATGAATTCCGGTTCCTCGGAGCTCCCCAGGTCACCCCCCTCTCCCGCTCACTTTTTGTTCCAGCACCTCCTGATTTACAAATTAAGCACTGACGAATACCTTACATTACATTTCATCTACCCTCTTCAAACCTTCTAGCAATCCATTTCCATGCTATTTCCATATTTGCTTGTCAAATTTTTTATGAATTGTTGATTTCCGAGCAGTTCCCATCCTGTGTCACGTTGTTGCCTTGCATTAAATATACTTTGTGTGACCCATACACACCTGCACAATGTTGGGAAAATGTTAGATAAAAAAATGTTTGACTTGAAAGGTTCCTAACTACCCATCCATTTTTCAAAGGACTTTCATACTGTGTCATATAGAAAGAAATGTAATTCATCAAGTTGTGGAGAGGAGGAATACCCCAAAGGAGTGATAACATCAAAGTCATGGAAAGAGGAAGAGACTTTGTATTTCCATGACTTTGATGTTATCACGCCTTTGGGATATTCCTGATATATTATGACACAGTAAGAAAATCCTTTGAAAAATGGATGGGAAGTTGGGAACCTTTCAAGTCCAAAAAGATTTCATGTAACCTTTTCTTAACATTTTGCAGGTGTGCATGGGCCACACAAAGTATTTTCCTCTACTCCAGGGCGTTCTGTAATTTCAGGACTAAACAAGCACAGAGCAGTTTCACTCCAATCAATCAGGATTCGAGCTATAGCTCCTTCACCGCCCTCATCTCCTTCCAAACATATCAAAGGAAGGGATGCAGTTTGTTTTTCAGCTTTAATTATGTATCCGAATTATACCTTCACCGAGCTGACGCAGTGAAGTCAAATTAAAAGTGATTGTTTTCATTACACTTTCCTTAATTTGGAATTTGGCCTCCCTGGGTGGAATGTACAGTATTTATTATGTGCCTTCCCTCATTTACCTTTATGTAGGATTTCTTGAATTGGTATTACGCACACCATACACATTGCATTGTGTCATTTCCATTGCAATGTACTGTATATTCTTGGATGCAGTCATTGTTCCATACATGTGTAGATTTGTCTCCCATGAAATCATTAGACACAGCAACGTGACTGTATTTGATGTATTGCTAAGTGTTTGGGGTTTTTCCCATTGTGAAACTCAATGGGATTTGTCTATAAGCTTGGTTCAAAGTGAGGTAGGTATACTGCATCTCACGTCAATAGAACAGTGTAGGTTCTCGATCTGCTCTCTCTTTCATTTAGGTTCTCATGCAGGGATAATGTCAATCTCACCCTAACTCTACCACTACGCTGCCTTCCCACCGTTCCACACATACAGTAGGCTATGTTGTAGAATGGCCACACACAGACAGGGAGAACAAGTACTAGACCTACATAGCTACAAAGTGTTATATTGAAGGACATTGTGCATCAAATTGTACTGGCTTTATGTAAACATTTCCCATTTCCAGCCTTGGGCACAGTATACAGGAGCTGGCCTAAAGTGATGAAGTGATCAGAAGATACTGTGGTAGCCATGCATAGAGCCAAGTCTTTTTATCAGCATCCCCCTGCATTTTCGCAAGTAAAAATGTTATACAATATACCTGCTGCTGTATTTATGCATCTCATTCCAATAAAAATGCATTTTGAGGACATCTTTGACGTGTTATGTGTAGGGAATGTATGCATTTAAAAAGTTACATGATTCATATCAACTGCCAGCATGACATTGAGAAAATGTTTTTGGTTTGATCAAGGGCCTCGTCTCCCGGGAGACAGAGGAGAGAGGGGGAGGAGAGGGGGGTGGAGGGGGATGGAAATGCATTTAATTAAGCATTGAATTGTGTGTGTCGGCATTGGGCTTGTATATTTAGCGTTCATAAACGGAAGTGTTATTTATATACAAAAGCAGTGTTAATCCACCTTCGGTTTCGAACTGTTCTATCAAGATTTAACGCATAAGGACTTCCCATGCTAGCCCACCATCTAATTACCCTCCTCACTGCATTACACTTACATTTCTCATCTCCGAGCTCACTCTAATTGTGTCAAGGTTTCTCACATGAGTTTTTCTTTTTGGGTTGCCTTTTAAAAATACCCCCCCTCCTCCTCCTCTCTCCGTAGTTTAGGATTATTTTTCAACAAGTTCACAGTGAGACGAGACAACACTGCCCCCTAGAGAAGGAGGATGGAAGGATCTCTTAGGTAGGGAGTTGGTTATATAAGAAGCAGGAGAAATCACAGCAGAATGCATATGATGATGAGACCAGGCACTAATGCAGTAATGTCATGCATAATGTTTTGATGCTCCTTGGAAATAAAGACTTGCATTAAATGTGATTCAAAAACATCACCTCAGAAACATTAAAGGGTACATTCTGTAAGATATACATACGTTCAAAGAGGGGGACACCAACAAAAACGTAAACAATGGAGCTATTTTTACATGCAAATAGCACTAATGTGATTAAGGTATTTATAAATCAAGGAGTATTATTCATGAATAAAAAATGAGTGAAATTTGTACAGACTGGGACATGAAACCTTCACAGAAGAGCTTGAAACTAAACAAGTGTTCTATAATACTGAACTTCGGACAAAGAACCACTTTGCCTTGCTACTGCACACATGGGCATCGGTGTGTTTAAAACCCTGTCCTGAGATTGGCTAGTCTGTGTAAGGTATTGGACTACACTCTGTTCTGAACATAGTCACCTATCATTGATATTCAGTATGGATATGGAGTTACTTCCAGATATACAAAACATTAAGAACTCTTTCCATGACAAAGACTGTTCAGGTGAATCAAGGTGAAAGCTATGATCCCTTAATGATGCCACTTGTTAAATCCACTTCAATCAGTGTAGATGAAGGGGAAGAGACAGGTTCAGAAGGATTTCTAAGCTTTGAGACAATAGAGACATGGATTGTGTATGTGTGCCATTCAGTGGGTGAATGGGCAAGACAAAATATTTAAGTGCCTTTGAATGGGGTATGATAGTAGGAGCCAGGATAGTAGGAGCCAATGCTTCCAACAGTTTCCCGTGTGTATCAAGAATTGTCGTCCACCCAAAGGACATCCAGCCAACTTGACACAACTGTTGGAAGCATTGGAGTCAACATGGGCCAGCATGCCACTCGATATTAGGAAGGTATTCTTAATGTTTTGTACACTCAATGTATATAGGTATGTATTCCACAGCACTTAACAGCCCCACACCATCCTGGGAATTACCCTGCCCTCCCAGACATATCATATTAACATAATCTATACTGAAACCTGCTGGACCATTACACCTTCACCGCAATTAAGGCAGAATTGGCCACTTTACGGAAAGCGATACCTGCTACATGCATTTCACTGATTGTTTTATTGTTGCAAGGGAGTGTTTTTAGTCACAAAAAAACACTTTGATAATTTGTGGAGCTGGAAACATTGACAGGTGAAGTAGTAGAGAGTGATTATCATTGCCGTGATTTGATTAACGGCTATGTGGAAAATGTTGCTTTTATACTGAAAGATATTTACTTGCATTGTGGGCTAATGTCTGATTAGGAACGGCTCAAATGTTATGGTTTGCTCTCTTGTCATCATCAACACCACTGATTGCTGATGATGGAAGGGAAGACTTTGAAAATACCATCTCAACTCAAACTTCTACTGATCATACACAGTAGCATGGATGGTCATTGAATGTCATGTACATCTTGCTTGCTTCTAGCTGAAGCAACTTTAACCATAGATTATTTGATCACCTTCCTATAGCTGATCTTCTGTATCAAAGCTCTATGCTTTGTTTTAAATGGCATTGTGGCATTGTGTTGTGTGACCAAACTGCACATTTTAATGTGGCTTTTATTGTCCCCAGCACAAGGTTCACCTGTGTAATGATCATGCTGTTTAATCAGCTTCTTGATATGCCACACCTGTCAGGAGGATGGATTATCTTGGCAAATGAGAAATGCTCACTAACAGGGATATAAACAAATTTGTGCCCAAAATTTGAGCGAAATAACCTTTTTGTGCATATGGAAAATTGCTGGAATTTTTTATTTCAGCTCATGAAACATGGGACCAAGACTTTACATGTTGCGTTTATGTTTTTGTTCAGTGTATATGGGTGTACATAGTAAACTGGCCTGTGAGTGTATAGTGCAAGGTAATCTGTTCTCTTAAGTGTTTGACTGGGAGATTAGGATGCAACCCCACCACCACATGGTCACCACTACACTGGCTAATTAGAGCAACGCTAAAACAGCTTCAGCACGGTACCCATCCTAACCTACTGGAACTAGCCAATTCCTCTGAGCAATGTGAACCACTCTGTAGTAAGCAAGTGGAACGTCTGGTGATCAGCAAGGATTACTCGGAATCTACACTGAGCTTGGTCTGTGCCATCTTGGTTTTAGGTTAAGTCATGAAAAGTGTTTAATTCGAGAACGGAGAAAGTTAATATGAAAGCGAGCAACTAATTATAAAGCAGCATTTCTGGCTGGGCTTGGCACGGGCACTGTGAACATGTCAGTGTGCCAGTCCTGACTCCTGCCTGCTGGATAGCAACGAGAGGCGAGAGCCAAGCCTCTGGTCAATTTAGTCCTTGTGGGAGAGCCAAAATGATGTAACAAATTATAGCTAAAGGGACAGACAGCTCATGGATAGAGGGGGAGAAAGTCTCTGCTCCCCACTGGGCCCATAATTCCTCTCCCTTGGCCTCCTCATATTTCTCTCTAGCTTAGAGAACTGACTGGGAATGAAGATAGAAAGTTAGTTCAACTTTCTGCGCTGTGGTTCAACTAATTTGTGGGCTGTGCTCAGGTGTGTCTTCAGTGGCGATGAAAGGATTAATTAATGTGCTTTGGAGTGGAGGAGCTGAAGCAGGAGAGAGAGAGACTTGTATGTGGAGAGTGAGGAGAGGGAGGAGAAGACGGCCTCTGGGAGGGAGACTGGGAAAAAATGACTATGGAAGACACTTGTCTGGTTGTCACCAGCCACACCACCATCATCAGACAGGGAATTATTCCATCCCATTATGACATGATAATAATACAGTAAGTACTAATCAGGGGGGATATGTACATCAGTCTGACAGACTCTGGCATGAAAGCTTTGAGAAAACACATGTATTTGGTCAAGAGGAACTTTTAATTTCAGTTTGATATGGTTATGATTCGAAATTACACTAAGAGTCAAAGGTTTTAGAACACCTACTCATTCAAGGGTTTTTTCTTTAGTTTTACTATTTTCTACATTGTAGAAAAGTAGTGAAGACATCAAAACTATTAAATAACACATATGGAATAATGTAGTAACCAAAGAAGTGTTAAACAAATCAAAATATATTTTATATTTGAGATTCTTCATATAGCCACCCTTTGCCTTGATGACAGCTTTGCCCACTCTTGGCATTCTCTCAACCCGGTTCACAAGGAATGCTTTTCCAACAGTCTTGAAGGAGTTCCCACATTTGCTGAGCACTTGTTGGCTGCTTTTCCTTCACTCTGCGGAAAGACTCATCCCAAACCATCTAAATTTGGTTGAGGTCGGGGGATTGTGGAGGCCAGGTCATCTGATGCAGAACTCCATCACTCTCCTTCTTGGTAAAATAGCCCTTACACACCCTGGAGGTGTGTTGGGTCATTGTCCTGTTTATAGTCCCACTAAGCCCATACCAGATGGGATGGCGTATCGCTGCAGAATGCTGTGGTAGCCATGCTGGTTAAGTGTGCCTTGAATTCTAAATAAATCACAGACAGTGTCACCAGCAAAGCACCCCCACACCATAACACCTCCTCTTCCATGCTTTACGGTGGGAAATACACATGCGGAGATCATCCATTCACCGACCCCGCGTCTCACAAAGGCACGGCAACTGGAACAAAAAATCACCAATTTGGACTAAAGACCAAAGGACAAATGTCCACCGGTCTAATGTCCATTGCTCGTGTTTCTTGGCCCAAGCAGGTCTGTTCTTATTATTGGTGTCCTTTAGTAGTGGTTTCTTTGCAGCAATTCGACCAAAAAGGCCTGATTCACGCAGTCTCCTCTGAACAGTTGATGTTGAGATGTGTCTGTTACTTTAACTCTGTGAAGCATATATTCGGGCTGCAATTTCTGAGGCTGGTAACTCTAATGAACTTATCATACTCTGCAGCAGAGGTATCTCTGGGTCTTCCATTCCTGTGGCGGAGCCAGTTTCATCATAGTGCTTGATGGTTTTTGCGACTGCACTTGAAGAAACTTTCAAAGTTCTTGAAATTTTCCATATTGACTGACCTTCATGTCTTAAAGTAATAATGGACTGTCGTTTATTTTTGCGTATTTGAGCTGTTCTTGCCATAATATGGACTTGGTCTTTTACCAAATAGGGCTATCTTCTGTAAACCCCCCTACCTTGTCACAACACAACTGATTAGCTTAAATGCATTAAGAAGGAAAGACATTCCACAAATTAACTTTTAACAAGGCACACCTGTTAATTGAAATGCTTTCCAGGTGACTACCTCATGAAGCTAGTTGAGAGAATGCCAAGAGTGTGCAAAGCTGTCAACAAGGCAAAGGGTGGCTATTTGAAGAATCTCAAATATAACATATAATTTGATTTATTTTATACTTCTTTGGTTACTACATGATTCCATATGTGTTATTTCATTGTTTTGATGTCTTCACTATTATTCTACAATGTAGAAAATAATAAAAAATAAAGAAAAGCCCTTTAATGGGTAGGTGTTCTAAAGCATTTGAACGGTAGTGTATATAATGGGATGCAGAATTAAGGAATTACTGATATTTGCCTGGGGTTTGACTTTTGGTCAGGGTTGTTCATATAACCTTTTTCTAATATGGGCTCTTTTTGTTCTAAATTAGTTGCTTTGTAGCTTTTAAGTACACTCCACACAAGGTTGCTGCAAAGTCAGTACAAACTGTTTTTAGCTCCTGTCCATCGGTCGAATAAAAGAGTTGGAAAAAGAAAGGGTTTCCAAACTTGACAGAAGGTTAACTTTACACAAAAAGACAGTATATATGTGTTTTGCAAGAAGAGCATAGCGATCAATTCCAAATTTCCAATCCTTCTAAAAAGCTACTCTGCTCTATAGTTTAGCATGTTTGGTTTCAGTTAGTGGAAAAGTCAGTTCTGCCTGCCTTTGATCACTGGGCCTCTCTATAATCTGTCAGTTGTGAGAAAATAAATGAGCATGAAGTGTGTCATTCTCTCACGCTGAAAGGAAGTCACCTCTTTGTGATGAGAAAGACTTGACGACCACAAAGAAAATGATTTGTTTTATCTTACAATAACAAGTTAAGATATCAAATAGCAATGCCCCGTTTAAGGGTAAGTAATAATAGCAACAACAAGAAAACAACAGCACAAACATCTCCAGGAAAAGGATCCTTCACTACATCAATTTGAGCCACAGGGGAATTCATTAATGAATTATTGTTATCTTTTCCTACACGGCTGGTTGATGTGTGTCGAGAGAGAGAGAGAGAGAGAGAGAGAGAGAGAGAGAGAGAGAGAGAGAGAGAGAGAGAGAGAGAGAGAGAGAGAGAGAGAGAGAGAGAGAGAGAGAGAGAGAGAGAGAGAGAGACTTTCCATCAACCAGGGGAGTACAGGGGTGCAATGATAGGCCTACTTTGGTTCAGACAGGAAATCTATGCAAGCTCTGCTTTCTATGTGTTATTCACTATCTTGTGACATCTTGGAAATATTCAAAGGTCCTTTGAGGCAACTTACTTATTGAATCTCAATTTAGTCATGAAAAAACTGTGCTAATTGAGGGTTGATACAATGCCTTGCAAAAGTATTCATCCACCTTGGCGTTTTTCCTATTTTGTTGCATTACAACCTGTCATTTAAATTTATTTTTATTTGGATTTCATGTAATGGACATACACAAAATAGTCCAAATTGGTGAAGTGAAATGAAAAAAATAATTTGTTTAAAAAAATTCTAAAAAAATAAATAACGGAAAACTGATGCGTGCATATGTATTCACCCCCTTTGCTATGAAGGCCCTAAATAAGATCTGGTGCAACCAATTACCTTCAGAAGTCACATAATTAGTTAAATAAACTCCACCTGCGTGCAATCTAAGCATCACATAATCTCAGTATACATACACCTGTTCTGAAAGGCCCCGGAGTCTGGTCAGAATTGAAGGAATGATGGATGGCGCTAAATACAGGGACATTCTTGAGGGAAACCTGTTTCAGTCTTCCAGAGATTTGAGACTGGGACGGAGGTTCACCTTCCAGCAGGACAATGACTCTAAGCATACTTACAAAGCAACACTTGAGTGGTTTAAGGGGAAGCATTTAAATGTCTTGGAATGGCCTAGTCAAAGCCCAGACCTCAATCCAATTGAGAATCTGTGGTATGTCTTAAAGATTGCTGTACACCAGTGGAACCCATCCAACTTGAAGGAGCTGGAGTAGTTTTGCCTTGAAGAATTGGCAAAAATCCCAGTGGCTAGATGTGCCAAGCTTATAGAGACATACCCCAAGAGACTTGCAGCTGTAATTGCTGCAAAAGGTGGCTCTACAAAGTATTGACTTTGGGGGGGTGAATAGTTATGCACGCTCAAGTTTTCTGTTTTTTTGTCTTATTTCTTGTTTGTTTCAAAATAAAAAATATTTTGCATCTTCAATGTGGTAGGCATGTTGTGTAAATCAAATGATACAACCCCCCCAAAAATACATTTTAATTCCAGGTTGTAAGGCAACAAAATAGGAAAAATGCCAAGAGGGGTGAATACTTTCGCAAGCCACTGTAGTTACTGGTTCACTATGTCAACAGTTACATTGAGTCCATACTCCCCATTTGGACTACCATAGAAACATGAAGTACAGTATTTCTATGAGACTTCCTCGTAGAGAGCCAAGCTGCCCCTGAAGAGTGTACATGTAGTGAACATCGCCCGCTTACTGCCATTCAGCACATTGTTCTGCATATACCTCCGTCTCCCGAGTGGCGCAGTGGTCTAAGGCACTGCATCGCAGTGCTAGCTGTGCCACTAGAGATCCAGGTTCGAATCCAGGCTCTGTCGTAGCCGGCCGCGACCGGGAGACCCATGGGGTGGCGCACAATTGGTCTAGGGTAGGGGAGGGAATGGCCGGCAGGGGATGTAGCTCAGTTGGTAGAGCATGGCGTTTGCAACGCCAGGGTTGTGGGTTCGATTCCCATGGGGGGGTATGAAAAAAATTAATATATGTAACAATAATGTATGCACTCACTAACTGTAAGTCGCTCTGGATAAGAGCGTCTGCTAAATGACGTAAATGTACATGTAAATGATCTGGTTTCCCAGAAGCAGAGAAGAGGGAAGACATTACCAAAAGTCAGTTTTTTACGATTCAAGCTAGACAAGTATTTTTCTGTTCAGTGCCAGTGGGGCTTTAAGCATTACTCATCGTCGTGCCAGTGTGGAGGACCATCCATGACCATTGGTCAGAGAGGAGAAGGTGGGCAGACTCAGGATAGAGATAACAGATAACACCAGGGCAGAGCCAATCCCAGGAGCAAATAGTGGTGTAGCGGAGGAGGAGGAGTAGGAGGGAATGAGAGGGAGTAAATGGAGGATATCCGTAAGTAGCAGGTGGGATGGAACAGGATCGCTACTTCAGTTAGATGATTGCTTCCCCAGTGATTTTACCCACGCACCGCTACTGCTGGGATGACACTTCCATGTGAGGAGAGGAAGTAGCTACACACACAGGACCAGCCATGTACTATTATCAGAACAGGCACACAACATATAAGGCCATTCACCTAGTGTTAGGAAGAGACATCAACTGTGGAATACTTTTTTACAAACCTTGAATTAAAAATAATAATGTTGGTTCTAGAGCACTTCTGTGTTCTTTTTTTATTATTGTGGATGAAGGCCCCACCATGACAACTCTGCGGTATGACGGACGTAGACTATTATATAATATGACTATAAAAAACCATAGCAAAATGTATAGTTTTGTGAGCAGACAAACTCCTGATAGCCATGCATGTCCTCCACTGCGACTCACCATTGGCGGTCACTTTACTGAGGTCAGCAAATAAGAAGCAATTAGTGTAATGCCTTAACAAACATCACAGAGCACTCAGTTGGATAAGTAGGACCGTTCATAGCCCATTAATTGGCCTGAGTATAGACAGAGAGAAATCCTACAGACAGCAAAATACTTGAGGCCATGCAGATATAGGTCACAAAGACATGGAACATCTTTCTACAATGTATTACAATATCAGCGAAAGCCTGAATTTGACTAATTTACATTAATAAGGATGTGGGTTAGGTTAAGGGTAAGGTTAGTGTTAGGGTTGGGGTAAGGGTATTAGGGAATTTAGATCTTATTCCAATGATCTAATATTCTAAGGCATAAATATTTGAGTTATAGCCTAGAGATGTCAACATCAGAAAATTATGAGCACCTTGGTAGCGTTTTATATTTCCTCTAGCCACTGAGCTCCAACCTGAGTGTGTCTCAAAATAACCAGTGGGCAAATGAAGCCGACTTTCATGCAAATGTACTTGGTGAACTAGAGGTGTTTTCAGAAGCCTCTCTCATCTCAGACAAAGGTTTTTTTTATCAGAAATAAGGGTAAAACTTTACATTAAGTTGCCCATATTACTATGTAACTACAAGTAATAACTGAAGTAACATAGTAACATGAAGTTACATACTGTATATTACTATGCAATTACATGGTAATAGGGTTTAGCTGTATTAGTTATGACACAATCCACATGCTGAAGGTTATTCCACATGTGAAATTACAAATGTTATTACACATTTGCTTGTTCCACTATGTAGCTAATGTTTTGTAATTACACGTTTGAAGTCACTTGTGAATTCACATGTTAATAACTCAAACCAAATTGTGACCATGTTACATATAAGGTAACTACACGGTGCCACTACCATCAAATTCACAGGTAATCCCAGGGTTGATAACATCTTGATCTAATGATGTCAATAGGCTAGGACTGGTAACAACAATTGCAACAAGGCACACATTGCCATTAACTACAGGTTGTTTTCAGTAGTTTATTTCCATGTTATAAGAAATACATCTAAAACAGTCATAGACCATACATTTAGAATATCTCACCACTCTGACATTGGTGCTGCCCATGTTAAAGGCATTTACAGCAAATGCTCTCATGGTGGAAACTCAATTTTAGTGTATTCATAGCAATGTTAGGTAACACTTTATTTGGATAGTCCATCTGTAGATGCACAACAAACTATCTACAGACTATAAGTAACATGTCAATCGCAGGTCTGTTGTACCCAGTGGGTAGGATTTCTGAGACTACCTGAACATATAATTTTAACCAACATAACACTAACACTTGGTGCCTCACTAAATTATATAGGAACATTGTCTTCCACTCCACTCTTAAGATGAATAGAACATTAGTCCCCTAAGAGGACCTATTCTTGAAGAAATAATGTATCTTTACACTTTACACATTCTTCAAGAAGACCTTGAACAAAGCAGTAAGATTTCCAAGAAATCACTACCCTACACACATCCAACAGTGAGGTCTGCTAGAATGATTCCTTGAATCCTGAGTTGGCTGGTATGTTATCAGGCCTGCAGTTGAGACCAAAGTGGTCTGAAGATTGCCCAGCTTTTGAAATACTGCCCTGGTACTGTACCGCCACAAAGCTCCATATTTCAAACGGCTATAACAGCATCAGGGCAGCTTCATCTTGTGAGCTGGACATAAATGGTCTGTTTATTACAGTTTGATGGTGTTTTCCAGGAGCCGGGGGAGTGGCGGAGAAGAAGGATGGCAGAGGCCTTCCTCCTCTCCTCCTCTCCTCCTCCTCCTCTCATTCTCTCATACTGCCCAGAATCATCGGGGAGGACAGGACATGAAAGGAGGCGGGCTGTCAACGACACACACTCATGAATCTTGCTTCAGAGCCCCAGCGGCCTGCTTAGTACTCTCAATGGCCCCACTTTTCCGCCAAGTCACCGGGCAGGTGGGTATCACTGGAGACTTGGAAGCTCCCCCAGAGCTTGACAAGCATTTCAAATCAGGAGTAAATCTGGGTGCAATGGAGGAAGTGCCATGCTATTAGACATCGTCCTAGAGCTGAGGGACAGTACCCTCCCCTCAATGTCTGCAAAACACACACACACTTCATCCCCATCTCCTACTTATGTATGCTGTGCAGGCAAGCTACAGATAACTGGCAAAATTAAGGAAACACCAACATAGTGTCGTAATATGTTGTTGGGCCACCATGAGCCGCCAGAACAGCTTCAATGCACCTTGGCATAGATTGTAGAAGTGTCTGGAACTCTATTGTGGGAATGCATCACCATTCTTCCACGAGAAATTCCATCATTTGGTGTTTTGTTGATGGTGGTGGAAAACGCTGTCTCAGGCGCCGCTCCAGAATCTCCCATAAGTGTTCAATTGGGTTCAATTGGTCCCACTGTTCCTCATCAAACAGTCTTCTTCACTGAAGCTCCTGCCAAACATGCCCAAACAATCACCCCTCTTTCAAAGTCACTGAGATCTCTTCTAGCCACAGTAGCCAAGATAATGGGCAACTGGTCATTTTTATAGATGACCCTAAGCATGATGGGATGTTAATTACTTAATATACTCAACAACCACACCTGTGTGAAAGCACCTGCTTTCAATATATTTTGTATCCCTCATTTACTCAAGTGTTTTCTTTATTTTGACAGTTACCTGTATGCAATCATCAACATTTTTATCCAGCCATGCGCATGTAGAAAGTTGGCAACAGGGTGGTAGGGGAGTGGGGGATGGTGGACGGGGAGGAGTGGGGGATGGTGGATGGGGAGGAGTGGGAGTACGTGGGTAGCTCAATGTATCAGCCATCAAATATGATTAGAGGTGCTGCATTTCTCTTAATTCGTGTTGATGCACTCAGGTCCTTTCACCCTGGCAATGGATACATTAATGTAAGGGGACGCTGTGTGTGGCCACCTTCCATTACACACGGGCCACCATGGAAATGTCAGCTCCACTATGAGAGGAGAGAAGGACAGGAGATTGGCTTCTACCCCAAACTGCTGCTGTCATTCTCACGCTCTCTCCGTGTTCTGTTCACTCGACCTTCCATCAGTCACTTTGTACTGTAAATCCACCAAACTATCCGCAGACTAAAGTAGAGTAGGAGAATAGTTTGTCAAGCCTCTATGAGGCAGGATTGTTATGTTTATGTGGTCCTATAAAAAGAGTGGAAAGTTGGCCTCAAAAGGGGAAGGATCAAATGTACATGTTGGGGGTTGTGAGCTGGACAGAATGCACAGTATGTAGGACACATCCGAATGCACAAGGACAAGCTCTTCCCGTTGTGAGTTAGCGTGCAGTAAAATTCTGTATGTGTGTTTACGTACAGGCGTGTATTTATTGTCTGAGTACCCAGTCCAACAGCATGGTCCTGTGTTTGCTCTGATCTGTGGCGCAGCTGTGAGCAGCTGCTCGTGGTGCTGAATGCTCATTGGACTGCGAGTGGTGAACGGTCGCCCACTAAGCAGCTCAAATGGAAGAGAAAGGGGCAGGGAGGTCGCAGGGAGGAGGATTCGTACACGTGTGTTTGTTAGTGAATGCGTGCACGCGTCTATGTTTAAGTCCAAGTTTGTTTGTGAATGTGTGTAGCTGTGTGTGTGTTTAGCTCTGTGTGTGAGGGACAGTCTACTGACTTGAATCCAAATGAGCAGTAGTTTTACACAGGGCCAGCCTAACAGTGTCTCTGTCAACCAGTAACCAGCATGCCAAGGCCCAGCCGCAGCCGTAGCCACCAGGGAGAAAATTGCAGAGGCCCATGCATGAGAACAAACACGATCAGGGAGTGTAATGGGATGGGCATAAATGAATAGAAGCACAAAAGCAGCCAATGGAAATAGAGAACAGGATTCACAGAGGAAGACTCACAGAGGAAGATATCAACATATGGGTAGAATAGGTACTGTGTATCTATAACTCAGGGTCTATTCTCATTGACGAGAATTAAGGAGAATTTCAAGAGATTCTCGCGAGGTATCGATTCTCGAGAGACATTACTGTAATGTAAACTTGTGTATTTCTCACGTCTCAAACGTTACCTCCGGAGGTCGTGCACAACACTCGCCCGACAGTTGCCCCCTCTAAGCAGGGCAGTGTAAACAGAATTGTATCGTTGAGCCCAACATTCATACAGTAAAAATACTAATAGCAGAGCAATGTTTTTTTAAACAGCTGAAATGTATAAACATTTTCATTACATTTGAGACTTGTTTTATTGAGTTTTCACCTGAAATTGCAGTAACAGCCTGTTAAATTCTGAAATTGCTGCTGTATCTTTAAAAAGGGTGTTCCCCCTTGGCTGCTCTGAGCCACCATCCAGGCAAGAAGCATGCAGCAAGCTGATCAACTCACCAGGGGAATTATCATCGTTTCAGTTACATTTTTGCATTTACCTCATATAATGACTTGATATATAATGATATTTATCAAATTAAGCCTGGTTTGTTCTAAGGTAACTTTACTACACTGCAACTGTACTTTTATATTCGTATGAAAGGGGTAAACATTCATGTTTGATATGTTACCGTTATACTACTGTTACCGTTAATTACCGGTAATACTGTGTGTTATTGTCTTGCAAGCTATATTTAGCTAATGCGTGTATGAATGTGTATTTTTGCATTATTCAAGGTGTGTAATATGGTTTGGTTGCATCATTCAAGACTGTAACTAATATCAAATAACATTTGATTCGTCACATGCGCCGAAAATGCTTACTTATGAGCCATTTCCCAACAATGTAGTTAAAAAGTATATTTTTAGTAACACAATAAAATAACACAATAAAATAACAATAACAAGGCTATATACAAGGACTTCTAGTACCGAGTCAGTGTACTGGATACGAGGTAGTTGGGGGGATTGATTGAGGTAATATGTACATGTAGGTTTGGTTAGGTGATTGTTTGAAGTATTATGTACATGTAGGTAGGGGGTGAAAAGCAGAAAGTCCGGGTAGCCGTTTAATTACCTGTTAAAGGTAACGCTCCGGTACCGCTTGCCGTGCGGTAGCAGAGAGAACAGACTGTGATTTGGGTGGCAGGAGCCTTTGACAATTGTTAGGGCCTTCCTCTGACACCGCCTGGTATAGAGGTCCTGGGTGGCAGGGAGCTTGACCCCAGTGATGTAGTGGGCCGTACGCATTATACTCTGTAGCGCCTTGCGGTAGGATGCCGTGCCGTTGCCATACCAAGCGGTGATGCAGCCAATCTATATGCTCTCAATGGTGCAGCTGTAGAACTTTTGGAGGATCTGAGGGCCCATGACAAATCTTTTAAGTCTCCTGAGGGGAAAGACGCTTTGTAGTGCCTTCTTCACGGCTGTGTTAGTGTGTGTGGACCATGATAGGTCCTTAGTGATGTGACACCGAGGTACTTGAAGATCTCGACGGTCTCCATTACAGCCCCGTCGATGTGAATGGGGGTGTGCTCGGCCCTCCGTTTCCTGTAGTCCACAGCCAGCTCCTTTATCTTGCTGACGTTGAGGAAGAGGTTGTTGTCCTGGCAGCACACTGCCAGGTCTCTGACCTCCTCCCTTTAGGCTGTCTCATTGTCATCGGTGATCAGGCCTACCACCGTCATGTCGTCAGCATACTTAATGATGGTGTTGGAGTCGTGTGTGGCCACGCAGTCATGGGTGAACAGGGAGTACAGGAGGGGGCTAAGCATGCACCTCTGATGGGCCCCCCTGTTGAGGGTCAGAGTGGCGGATGTGCTGTTGCTTACCCTAACAACCTGGGGGCGGCCCGTCATACAGTCCGGTATCCAATTGCAGAGGGAGGTGTTTAATCCCAGTGTCCTTAATTTAGTGATGAGCTTGGAGGGCACTATGGTGAGCTTGGAGGGCACTATGGAGTTGAACACTGAGCTATAGTCAATGAACAGCATTCTCACGTAGGTGTTTCTCTTGTCAAGGTGGGAAAGGGCAGTGTGGATTGCAAGAGAGATTGCATCAGCTGTGGATCTGTTGGGGCGGTATGCGAATTGAAGTGGGTCCAGGGTGTCTGGGATGATGGTGTTGATGTGAGCCATGACCAGCCTTTCAAAGCATTTCATGGCTACAAATGTGAGTGCTACAGGGCGATAGTCATTTAGACAGGTTACCTTTTGCGTTCTTAAGCACGTGGACTATGGTGGTCTGCTTGAAACATGTGGGTATTACAGACTGGGTCAGGGAAAGGTTGAAAATGTCAGTGAAGACAATTACTAGCTGGTCACCGGATGGTCTGACTACGCGTCCTGGTAATCCGTCTGGCCCTGCAGCCTTGTGAATGTTAACCTGTTTAAAGGTCTTACTCACATTGGCTACGGAGAGAGCGATCACATAATCGTCCAGAATAGCTGGTGCTCTCATGTATGGTTCAGTGTTGCTTGCCTCTAACCAAGCATAGAAGGCATTTAGCTCATCTGGTAGGCGCAAATCACTGGGCAGCTCGCGGCTGGGTTTCCCTTTGTAATGCATGATAGTTTGCAAGCCGTGCCACATCCGACGAGCGTCAGAGCCGGTGTAGTAGGATTCGATTTTAGTCCTGTATTGACACTTTGCCTGTTTGATGGTTCGTCAGAGGGTGTAGCGGGATTTCTTATAAGTGTCCGCATTTGTGTCCCGCTCCTTGAAAGCGACTGTTCTAGATTTTAGCTCAGTGCGGATGTTGCCTGTAATCCATGGCTTCTGGTTAGGATATGTATGTACGGTCACTGTGGGTACTATGCCTTCGATGCACTTATTAATGAAGCAGGTGACTAATATGGTAATCTCCTCAATGCCATCTACAGGGAACCCAAAAGGGTTCTACCTGAAACCAAAAGGGGATCTTCAAAGGGTTCTCCTATGGGGACAACCGAAAAACCATTTTCCAGATGCACCTTTTTTTCTAAGATTGTACTTGCACAGGTGACATGCTGGTAGAGATGAGGTAAAACAGATTTCAGTTTCCCTGCATTAAAATCCCTGGCCACTATTGAGGGCTGCATATGGGTGAGCATTTTCTTGTTTTTTTATGGCTTGTTGAGTGTGGTCTTAGTGCCAGCATCGGTTTGTGGTGGTAAATACACAGCTACAAAAAACATAGATGAAAACCCTCTTGGTAAATAGTGTGGTCTACAGCTTATCATGAGGTAATCTAACATTCCTTAACATTAGAGATTGCGCACCAACTGTTGTTGACAAAACAGCCCCCCTCAGCTTACCGGACGCAACTGTTGGTGCGCAATCTCTAATGTTAAGGAATGTTAGATTACCTCATGATAAGCTGTAGACCACACTATTTACCAAGAGGGTTTTCATCTAGATTAATCTAGATTAATATTTTCCATGTCCTTGTTCAGCCACAACTCACGAAACATAGGATATTACAGTTCTTCAGATCACGTTGATAGGATAGTCTCGAACGGAGCTCATCGACTTTATTTTCCAGTGATTGCGCATTTGCCATTAGAACGGAGGGTAATGGCAAATTATCCACTCGCCGTCGCAGTCTTGTTAAATATCCCGCACGCCGACCCCTATAGCGCCACCTCCTCTGAGTGACAGGGATTTGGGCCTGGTCTGGGATGAGCATTATGCCCTTCACCTCTGATTCATTGAAATAGAAATCCTCATCCAAATCGAGGTAAGTAATCGCTGTTTTAATGTCCAGAAGCTCTTCTATGAAGTCATATGAAACGATGTCCGAAACATTATGTACAAAGAAAGTTAGGATCAGCCCCAAAAAACTAACAAAATAGCACAATTGGTCAGAGCACGTAAAACGGCAGCCATCCCCTCCGGCGCCATTATATATGGATATGCTGCGCTTCCGCTGTCAAAATCCATGCCATTATTAACTGCATTACCGTTAAGACCTGCTTTTTGTGGGTTTTAAAACTTCCTATTAGCACTGCATGAAATTGTCACTTTTGCGCTTGTTTTTAAGGACACACCTCAAATATTATATAATATGTTTTACAGGAAAAGATACTAGCATTGTTGAATAGTTTGCAAGATTACTTGCTAGTCAGTGGCTTCTGTGATACTGATATTTATGTAAAATTTGGAGCTGCAGAGCAAGAATGTCACAATGAAAGGCAAGGACGTCATGTCAATTGAAATGTTTATGTACATATTATGTAAATTGAAGTCTCGCCGCGCTGCCTCACCTTAAATGTCCGTCAATGAGAATAGCCTCTGTCTTCAACACCACCACCCCTCCACCTCCTCTCCTCCCTATATAGCCCATATAGTTTGTATGTGCGTAAAACCCTCCATAGTCTAAGTTGCCTTGTCTGTATTATACGCCCACAGGGAGCAATTATGGTACCTGTAACTGTATTTAGACATAGCCTACTTCAAACAAGTTGTTTCGTTTTTATTCGAATTTGATTAGAATTACACACTGTCTTTTTAGGCCTTAGTGAATTGAATCTTGCTTATTGACTACGTTTGGCATGTCTATGTCCAGACTACAATTTACAGTAGGCCTAGCCCTTATAGCCTATGTTTAATCTTATTGAAGCAATGCAATTAGAACAATGTGGACTGCAAACATGTTCAACATAGAAAATATGGGGCAGGCTATTTAACAAACTAGGCTATAACGGACTAACAATCAAATTGGAGTTGATGACAACACAATACATAAAAGACCGTAAATACACAACTTGAAGCACCACATATTTAGCCATGGAGCACATTCTGATTGCCCAGTGAGGGGCCAATCTTCAACACACCCACAATTTGTTTATTAATCGAAACCCAGCCCTTTCGCACCACCTTTAGCTATTGCGGCCATTATTCTGGTTGTGAAAATAGCAAAACTATTGCTGACACACCCCACAAACCCATAGCGCTACCACCAGTGCTAAGATTTACCATTGCGTTAGGCTTGTTAAAATTGAGCCCTCAGAGTCAAGCTCTGATGATTCCCACTGCCAGATCAGTGAGACAGAACAACAATTACAAACAGTAAGTATAGTTTAACACAATGGGTCCCTCTGCCCCCTGTGTGCTTGTGAGAACGTCATTATTGAAAGAGTACAGATTGCTTCTCTCGGCTCTGGCAAGTCCTTATAGTACATTGATAAATTGTCAATTTTCCCTGCAACTGCCGTGCTACATTGTGGTTCCTAGTAGAAAAGGCTTCTTCTGGCCATGGTGTTAATCGATTGCGCTTATTAATGGTTTCAATACTGTGCGTCATGTTCTTCTGAGGCTCTCAACATGTTCTCTGTGTGACGTTGTTGAAAGTGTTGTTGACTGTGGGAAGGACAGAGAGGTTGACAGTTGGGCTGAAGAGACTGTACTTACACGTCAGACCTGAGGCCAACTGCAGGGGGCTGTCCACCATCCATCACTTCTGTCTTTGGCTGTCCCAACTACAGACCACAGATACCCAGGGTGGCACTGCAGGGACAAAACACAAAATACGGTCTATATCAGAGTACAGGACTAAAAAATGTATGTCTGGATCTGAAATTATCTGATATGATGGAGCAGGACCTTTGAGCAATATAAGGTAATTGTACTGAAAGCAATGTGTAATATTCACAAAACTATAATGATGATGTTGATGATAATGTGTTGATGATAAAGGGCAAAATATTATATGTTTTTTTACTGTAGGAAGCAATTACTGTACCCAGTGTAAAACCAGCTCAGAATTGAGACCACAACAAACACATTATATTTTGTCAATTCATTTTGATGTCCTAGCCTATTTAACCCCTGGCATGTTCTGAAACTGCAACGATAACGTTCATGCCAAAATATCAAACTGACTGTGACCGAAATAGCTTTACAGGAAGGTAAAATAGCCTGCAACAACAGAGCACATGCACACAAAGGAGGGATTTGCCAGAATAGGATGAATAAAAAAAACTAAAAAGGAGAGTTAATGTAATCCCTGTTGAGAGAAAATAGATTTACAGGTTTTTGAAAGAAGTTGGGGAGTAGCAAGTGGCATTACCTGCTGAGACTTCGAAGGCCATGGGTGGAGAGCATGGACTTGACAGGGAGCACCCATTCTATGCACCCCATTCTATGCACTCTCTCTCTCGCTTTGTCTTCTTCAGTACAGAGTTTTCCCCTTGATCCAACCAACTCTCTCTCTCTCTCTCTCTCTCTCTCTCTCTCTCTCTCTCTCTCTCTCTCTCTCGCTCTCTCTCTCTCTCTCTCTCTCTCACACACTCTCTCACTATCTCTCTCACTCTCTCACACACATACACAACTTGCAAAGATACATTTCCCCTTCACATTGGTGGTGAGTGCATGCTCTGTCCCATCGCATGACTTTTAAAGCTGCTTCCTATTCTGTCTCTCAGTGTTGAGGGTTGTACACTCTTTTAGTGGGAGAGGGAAGAAGTAAATGTAATGTTTGTGAAGAACTGGCTCATCCCCTCTGTGTTCAGAAGTTATATTACAGATAGTCCATTATCAATTTAGAGACTTTGTGTTTAGTTGTAGAGGTTTCACAGGGCCCCGTGGTTTCAAAGAGAGTACTTGAGTATGTAGTGCTCTATTGTAAATAGTCAGTGCTGGTGGACTGTTTCTAAAGTGCTCTGAATCGAGCAGACTTGTTTGTATCAATAATGCATTACCATTGGCTCACAAATTGGTAAATCTACATCCTAAGTGGTGTATAGAGATAAGACAGTGACTACAGTGATGAAGTGAGTACCTCCCACAGGATCGCAATATATTTCCTACCAAGAACTTCTCAAACACCAAGAGCACTTACACTAAGCCAACTCTCTATGCCACTAACCTATCCAAATCTATACTGGCCATCAGTGTCATATTTTTTAAAACACTGTGCTAAAACGCAACGGCGACAGGAAATGCTCCATATAAAATGCAATTTCAATAATGGCAAAGGGACATATATGTAGAAATGGGGACTCTTTGGAGGGTTGACCTGAGCCACCTCTGGCACACAAAGCCATCATAGTTAAAGTGCTGTTGGCAGCCGTTATTGACAGAGCTGTTTTGCTATACTGATTGGAGTATTGTTGGAGGGTTAAGAGGAGCAATGGGATATATGGACCAATGGATGGAGTCAGCTAAGCTGACCTGAACCTTAAATACACCACCTGGATGGGTTGGCTAGGTGCCTGGGTGGTTGGGTGGTTGGGTGAACATTGATGATTGAATCAAATGCTACTGCATTTAACCAGCTGTGCTAAAGCCTTATACGAGACTCAGGAAATCCCACGCTGAGATAAGACGGGGTCTCGCATACACACACACACTGTGACAGTGACTTTGCTTGCACGCCCCAGGCACCACAGAGCAGAGTCCTTCTATGCGAGACATATACCCATTGGATGGATTGCAGGTAGGGTCTACCGTTTCTTCCATGTCAACGACATGATGTGTGAGAAAACATAGAGAATCACCTATTAAAATGGAATTGTTTATATCTCTAAAACATTTTGCCCTAACGTTCCGTTCACACCGAGTACCGTAAAGGACAGATGTTCCCTTTATACTGTATGTCATGATAGGAGGATGTTCATATAGGTATCCTTCAGATGAGCAGCTTTGTGGAAATGGCTCTTCCTCCATTTGACGCTGGACTGGTTATGTGATTGGATCAGTGAATGTCACAGACCTGTTAGTGGTTAGGGGTGCTTAGATTCAGGATATGGGGTGTCATCACCTTTCCAATTAACAGATACAAAAAGAGACACCTGTATTAGTCAGAGCAGCGGCAGGAGAGCAATTTGTGATGCCATCAAAATGTATTCTGACATCCCACATGCTAAACAATGGCCTGTAATTTTCATCAGCGATTGCCATTAAAGTTCATTCAAAGGCATCCGTCGAAAATGACTAGACAAAATCTAAATTATGTAAATCTTGTCACACAAGTTGACAAGATCAGTGCACAGATGCACCATGTCAGGTTTAATTATAAATAATCATCATTTGTCAGATTAATTTGTCGCTAGATTAATTCTGATGAGGTGCTTTTGACAAAATATTCCCTTATTTAATTTAACACCATTATGACAAGCGTCTGGAAGCCTTTACCAACAGTACATCCAGGTCTGTCAATACAAACAGACAATATTTTACCTAAATGTCTTTCATTCCCATATTTGCATATTTCAGATATGCATAATTATTATCCATGTGCAAGTGCGTTGGAAGAGAGTTGGAGCAGATGTGATTTAAAGTTGATAGTTAAACCGACTTGATTCTTCTAAGAGTTACTAGGAATGCTCTCCTTGTTACAGCGTCATGTTTATTCCCTTCTCCTTGTGTCAGAGCAGTCCAACTCACCCTGCTGTCCTCATCAGTGTAGGCTCCTCAGAGGAGGAAGGGGAGGACCATCCTCCTCAGTGAATTTCATAAAAATACCATATTCTAAATATAATCACGTCACAAAAAAAATGTATTAAAACACATTGTTTTGCAAAGGTCTACAGTAGCCTCCACAGCACTCTGTAGGGTAGATTGACTTCAATACAAAACCTAGGAGGCTCATGGTTCTCACCCCCTTCCATAGACTTACACAGTAATTGTGACAAGTTCCAGAGGCCGTCCTCCAACCTATCAGAGCTATTGCAGCATGAACTGACATGTTGTTCACCCAATCAAAGGATCAGAGAATGAATCTAGTACTGAAAATATAAGCTACAGCTAGCTAGCACTGCAGTGCAGTGCATGCATTGTGGTGAGTAGTTGACTCAAAGAGAGAGGAAAACAATAGTTGAAGAGTTTTGAACAAATTCATTTCTTCAAAAATGAAGAAGAAGCAAGAGAGACAGAGAGAGATTTCATCTTTTTTTTTTTTTACTTTCAGTTTCACTTACTTAGCTAGCAAATGCAGCTAGCTAGTTCAGCCTACAGAGGGATGCTATGTTAGCTAGTTGGCTATGACTATCCAACACAACACTGGATATCTTCCAAGTCAAGGTAAGCTTTTGGTTTTACTAATTTATTGCCACCGGGGCCCGCCGGTGTAACTGCTTACTGGCTGTACACTGTAACGTTACTGCATTATTGTAGCGGGTTTACTAACGCGTTAGTTATATTAGCTATGTTGACTATGACATTACTTTAGCAAATACGGTGACAATGATGTAGGCTGTGTGCAGTGGTTTGAAGGAATACAACGTGGCTACTATGAAAGTGAACTGTGTTTACGTGTGATCAGGTGATCAGGGGTGTATTCATTCCACTTATTCTGTTGAAAAACTTTTCTTCAACGGAAGCAAACGGAACAAAACGGGGATAAACATACCTGAATTTGTCCAATAGAAACTCTCGTTTGCAACTGTTGGACTAATGATTACACCCTAGATCAGCTAGATGCAGGCAAGAGTGTGCAATGCGGTATTGAATGACACCATCAGTCCATGTGTCACTGTCTGTCACCTCAAATCTGTCTCTCAACCTGTGGGCACCTATGTTGTAAACTTTAATTCATAGGCTAGGTTGTAGCAACCTCATGATGGGTATAGGGACATTTTGAGTATCATGTAGTACCCTAAACCTATCACTGTTACATTGAACTGGGTAAATGGAATATGAATGACAGTCATCCAGTATGCTGTAATAGAAATAAGGTCATGCTCATGAAAATAAAATCGTCCTCCCTCATCTTAAACGGCACTGACCGCCACTGGTCCTCATGTGTCACTGACAGCCCACCAGACAGATACAACATTGCTCAATGTCAAACACCACAGGCAGGGGAGATAGACTGGCTAGTCACCACTGTTGGCTAGAATGAATAGCAGGAAGCCTGTGCTCGTTCATCAGTGTGCATATCATCAGCAAGACAGGGCATGGTCAGCCTTATTGTTCACCCTCAATAAACCCTTTTGAATGTACAATTGAGGCCAACATAACATCATGAAATTGTGGCCCAATCGCAAATGGACCCCTTTGCACTTGATTGGTATAAACAATATGGTGAAACTTCCACCTAGCCTATCATAGGGCAAGGTGGCGCTATTACCCTATTGCTTACACCTTTCAAATCCTCTCAGATCGCCACAAGTGCATAGGGCGTAGGGCAGGGTTCCCCAACTGGTTTGTGTCAAGAACTGCAACGCTTCTGGGTTTCTCTAGCTCAACAGTTTTCTGTGTGTATCAAGAATGGTCCACCACCCAAAGGACATCCAGCCAACTTGACACAACTGTGGGAAGCATTGGAGTCAACATAGGCCAGCCTCCCTGTGGAACGCTTCGACACCTTTTAAAGTCCATGCCCTGACAAATTGAGGCTGTTCTGAGGGCAAAGGGGAGGATGCAACGCAATATTAGGAAGGTGTTCCTAATGTTTGGTATACTCAGTGTATGTGGTTGTATACAAATGTAAGCAAGGCTTAAAATTATTATGTTTTAGTCAAATATTAGATCTGTTTGGGCTTCTTGCAGTTAATGTGCAGTCTACAAATTATTTAAAATGATGTTCTGGCTCCCTGACCGCTCAAGAAAGAAATTGAGGTGATGATCCCTGTCGTAGGGTCTAGGGGTCCATTTGCGATTGGGCATTCCTCTTTATTTTTGGAAACTAGTATGTCAGGAAAGGATGTTGATATGTCCAGTATTCACAAAAACGCTTGCAACATAAGGTGCCTTCAGAAAGTATTCACCCCCTTTGACTTTTTCCATATTTTGTTGCCTGAATTTAACATTTATTAAATTGAGACGTTGTGTCATTGGCCTACACACAACACCCCATAATGTAAGTGGACATTGAATATCCCTTTGAGCATGGTGAAGTTATTAATTACACTTTAAATGGTGTATCAATACACCCAGTCACTACAAAGATACAGACATCCTTCCTAACTCAGTTGTCGGAGAGGAACAAAACCACTCAGGGATTTCACAATGAGGCCAATGGTGACTTTAAAACAGTTACAGAGTTTAATGGCCTCGATAGGAGAAAACTGAGGATGGATCAACGACATTGTAGTTACTCCACAATACTAACCTACATGACAGAGTGAAAAGAAGGAAGCCTGTACAGAATAAAAATATTCCAAAACATGGATCCTTTTTGCAATAAGGCACTAAAGTAAATCTGCAAAGAATGTGGCAAAGAAATATTATGTCCTGAATACAAAGCATTATGTTTGGGGCAAATCCAACACAACCCCTCATATTTTCAGCATGGTGGTGGCTGCATCATGTTATGGGTATGCTTGTCATCGGCAAGAACTAGGGTGTTTTTTGGGATAAAAATAAATCCTAGAGGAAAACCTGGTTCAGTCTGCTTTCCAACAGACACTGAGAGACAAATTCACCTTTCAGCAGGACAATAACCTAAAACACAAGGCCAAATATGCACTGGAGTTGTTTACCAAGACTACATTGAATGTTCTTAAGTATCCTAGTTACAGTTTTGACTTAAAATTGGCTTGAAAATCTATGGCAATGATCAACAACCAACTTGACAGAGCTTGAAGAATTTTAAAAAGAATAATGTGCAAATATACAATCAAGGTGTGCAAAGCTCTTAGAGACTCACCCAGAAAGACTCACAACCGTAATCGCTGCCAAAGGTGATTCTATTGTATTGGCTCAGGGATGTGAATTCGTATGTAAATGATATATTTCTGTATTTCATTTTCAATTTTAAAAAATCACTTTTTCGTTATGGGGTATTGTTTGTAGATGGGTGAGATTTTGTTAAATCCATTTTGAATTCAGGCTGTAACACAACAAAATGTGGAATATGGTGAAGATTTCTTGTAACTGATGGCACACACACAGAATAACAGCAGCCATTCAGCCTGTCCCAAACTCCTCCGGAGCACATCTCTTCATCCAAGTCTGAACTTTGTTAAACTTTGTCAAACTTGGTCAATTACTTCCTGTAAATGGAAAGCGTCAGACAACTTGGAAAAGCACTCCAGCTCCATTTTAACAGATAGGATGCATAACCCAATTTGCGCCGGGCTCCAGAAGCATCATGAAGATAAAAAGCTCTCGTGAATGGGCTGGGGATGCAGCCTGCTCAATACTCAGCCACCAGGCTAGAGGGGAATGAGTCTCATTCAATGACTAAGGAGGCCCTGAGGGTCTTTCTAAAAGAGGAAGAGTATGACCAGAGAAGAGACTGACATGCAGGAACGTATATAATGCCCCACCCAGCAGACTGTCGACCAATCGCGTTCACGTTGTCATGCTGCGTCACGCGGTTGCTAAGCTAATCGTCACATAATCCCTTCTCAAAGTCAGTGTAAATGTTGAGAAACGTGCCTATTTTCCTCAAAAGTACGTAATGTAGCGATTCTAAAGCTACAGTGCCTTGCAAAAGTATTCATCCCTCTTGGCGTTTTTCCTATTTTGTTGCATTACAACCTGTAATTTAAATTGATTTTTATTTGGATTTCATATAATGGACATACACAAAATAGTACAAATTGGTGAAGTGAAATGGAAAAAAAAAACTTGATTTAAAAAATGCTAAGAAATAAATAACGGAAAAGTGGTGCGTGCATATGTATTCACCCCTTTGCTATGAAGCCCCTAAATAAGATCTGGTGTAACCAATTACCTTCAGAAATCACATAATTAGTTAAATAAAGTCCACCTGTGTGCAATCTAAGTGTCAAATTATCTGTCACATGATCTCAGTATATATACACCTGTTCTGAAAGGCCCCAAAGTCTGTAACACCACTAAGCAAGGGGAACCACCAAGCAAGCGGCACCATGAAGACCAAGGTGCTCTCCAAACAGGTCAGGGACAACGTTGTGGAGAAGTACAGATCAGGGTTGGGTTATAAAAAAATATCAGAAACTTTGAACATTCCACGGAGCACCATTAAATCTGTTATTAAAAAATTTAAAGAATATGGCACCACAACAAACCTGCCAAGAGAGGGCCGCCCACCAAAACTCACAGGCATTAATCAGAGAGGCAAAAAGGAGACCAAATATAACCCTGAAGGAGCTGCAAAGCTCCACAGCGGAGATTGGAGTATCTGTCCATAGGACCACTTTAAGCCGTACACTCCACAGAGCTGGGCTTTATGGAAGAGTGGCCAGAAAAAAGCCATTACTTAAAGAAAAAAATAAGCAAACACGTTTGGTGTTCGCCAAAAGGCATGTGGGAGACTCCCCAAACATATGGAAGAAGGTACTCTGGTCAGATGAGACTAAAATTGAGCTTTTTGGCCATCAAGGAAAACACTATGTCTGGCGCAAACCCAACACCTCTCATCACCCCGAGAATACCATCCAGTGAAGCATGGTGGTGGCAGCATCATGCTGTGGGGATGTTTTTCATCTGCAGGGACTGGGAAACTGGTCAGAATTGAAGGAATGATGGATGGCGCTAAATACAGGGAAATTCTTGAGGGAAACCTGTTTCAGTCTTCCAGAGAGTTGAGACTGGGACGGAGGTTCACCTTACAGCAGGATAATGTCCCTAAGCATATTGCTAAGGCAACACTCAAGTGGATTAAGGGGAAACATTTAAATGTCTTAGAATGGCCTAGTCAAAGCCCAGACCTCAATCCAATTGAGAATCTGTGGTATGACTTAAAGATTGCTGTACACCAGTGGAACCCATCCAACTTGAAGGAGCTGGAGCAGTTTTGCCTTGAAGAATGGGCAAGAATCCCAGTGGCTAGATGTGCCAAGCTTATAGAGACATGCCCTAAGAGACTTGCAGCTGTAATTGCTGCAAAAGGTGGCTCTACAAAGTATTGACTTTGGGGGGGGGGTGAATAGTTATGCACGCTCAAGTTTTTAGTTTTTTCGTCTTATTTCTTGTTTGTTTCACAATAAATAATATTTTGCATCTTCAAAGTGTTAGGCATGTTGTGTAAATCAAATGATACAAACCCCATTAAAAATCCATTTTAATTCCAGGTTGTAAGGCAACAAAATAGGAAAAATACTTTCACAAGCCACTGTATACGACATTACAGATAGCAAGTTAATTATCTCACATCTCGGAAAAGATTTGTAATGTTGTACTTCCTGTTGATGAAATTCGTGCTAACGTTGGATTTTTCAGCTAGCGCCCAATAGACTCCTATTCACTTCTTGAAGGAGAGTGCTCCTTGTTGCAGAATCGGCCAGAATGCACCGTGCGCCCCATTGACATACTGTAGCATGGGCAACATTTCCCATCTGCCATTGCGAATGTCAGAATTCACTCTGTGAGGCACATCGATCTTTGGTATTATTGTGTGCAGCTAGTTTTGCTAGCTAGCCAGTCCATATAGAGAGCATTGCATTGTGGATTTTGTAGTCGACTTGAGCTGCAACAGATATCCACAATGATTTTCCATTTTGGTACCAACCTTATTATAATGCCAAAATGAAACATTTGTTCACCAAAAATATTGTTCTCAGATAGTGTTATTTAACACTGTAAATTAAAGGAATGAGTGGTTTTGGGTGGATTTTTCCTTTAATGTTTTCTCCAACTGAAGCATTGTTGTGCTACAGCACTAATATACAGGGGTTACCAGTACCCCCTGTATATAGCCTCGTTATTGTTATTTTATTGTGTTACTTAAAAAAATATATATAATACTTTAGTTTATTTAGTAAATATTTTCTTAACTCTATTGTCTTAAAACTGCATTGTTGGTTAAGGGCTTGTAAGTAAGCATTTCACGGTAAGATCTACACCTGTTGTATTCGGCGCATGTGACAAATAACATTTGATTTGATTTGAAGTCGGGCTTTTAGACATTATGTAGGTTAAGTTAGACGATTTATCTCCATATGTAAACGGGTTAATTACCATTTAGTCAAATACTTTTGGATCCATGAATCGATAATTCCATCCATTCCCACTGTGATCTCCTATAGGTCAGCGCTTCCAGGAACTGATTCTCACACCCGAAGGAAGAGCCTCAGGTGCACATTAGGGAACAGGGGAGGGTGAGGGAATATTCTCACCTCTTGCAGCGTACAGCTGTACCGCTTTACCAGCAGTAAGAGTGGGCTCCGTGCATCACACAGTTCCTTCACATGTTCTACAGAGAAAGTGCATGACTGTTTTTCACTTTTTAATGATACAGATTCTATCGAACCACTGCCTCCACCACTACTGACCTTGCAAGCATGGAACATTCGTTGTACATACAGAACATTTGATGCTGTGTGAGGGATATGGGAAATAAAAATGTTATTGTAGAAATGTCCAGAAAGGCTGGCCATGACAATGACTGGTTAGAAGTGTTAGCGTATTTGTCATAAACCACAGCCTCCACTACTGACCTTGCATGCATGGATAATTTGCTCTACATGCAGTACATTGAGTACAGTTGTTGCTGCATGAGAGTGGTGGGAAACAGAAATGGTATTGTAGAATTGCCCAGAAAGGCTGACCTGATCATGACTGGTAGGACATGTTAGCGTATTTGTGATTACTCTTTCTCAGAAGATAGCCTTCAGTTTATGAATCATCCCTAAACATTTGTCGTGACTGCGAACAGAAACATTGGACTGGAGCATTTGTGCATCTCTCACTGAGACATACTGTATCTATTACTTTAGCACAAGGCTTTGAAGTCATTTAAAAGTGTTTTTTGTTGTTCTATTTACCTCACAGCAAGCAGAGAATGCTATGGGAGTAGCTAGCAACTACTAACTAGATTTGGTAGGGATATAACTTTGAATCCTTACAAACTTACTTTTACATTTCGTCTAACCATGTTATGGTGATAACATTGTATACATTACGCGCCTCTTCCTATTGTAGTCTAGCTGTGCTGTGCCTGCATTTTGATATATGCTTCATATACTGGCACTGAGCACATGTACTATGAGAAAATGTTGTCTTGACTTGTGCAGTCATGTCTCGTTCCTGCTGTAATTATATTCTGTCTGCAGATATCAAAACAGGTACAATCTGTTTACAGCCCTCCACACTCATTTAGCCCCTGTCCCTCCCAAACCACCTTCCCGCTTCATAGCTTATTGCATTTTCAGCCCTTGCACACAAAACAAAACAGGCTACAAAAAAAGTGCCACAGTAGCGCTCTCTCTCTCTCTGTCCCTCTCCGTCCGTCTCCCTTCTCACTCTCATTTTATTAATCCCATTTCTTATTTTCCTCCACTTCCTCCTCTTTCGTTTTTCAGAGGCTCCAAAGGTTAACGCTGCTCTTATTCCCAGCTTTCACTGTCCCTAAAGAAAATCGTATTAGTGATATTACTCAGCGATGGGAAATGAAGTTAGTGGCCCAGAGGCTGGAGGGGCTCCAGGAACACCCAGGGGGGGTAATGTTTAGGGGTAATGAAATGGTGTGTCTGGGGGGACGCCCTTCTCCATCACACACACCAGAGCTCCAGACATGACCTTGATAGGTTTAGGGGGAAGGTTTTCATTCAACTGCAGTTGCATCTCTACCAAAGGCATTGGGCCCTGGTCAAAAGTAATGCACTATATAGGGAAAAGGGAGCCATTTGGGATGCAACCATATTCTGTACTATGGGCACCGGGATACGGATTATTGGCAAGCACTTGGAATTTGTTGAGAGGAACAATGGATAGAGAGACGATATCCGGACTGAAAGGGGCTTGTCATCTCTTTTATTCTGAAGTAGCAATTACCTCACTCAAATGCATGGTTCAGTTCCAAGTCAGTGCTGACAGGTCGGATACTGAATGCATTAACACATGTAGATGATGATATTTCCCAACATTGGTACACAGCATCTGCTCTGCACACATGTATGGGGGGAGTGAGGTGTAAATCGGCTTACATTGCAGCCACGAATCACCGTTAAGAAGCCATCAATCACAATTGCAATCACCCTTCTATGGATGTGAGAGCATATTTCAGGTTGGGACTATCTGTGTGTAGCTCTCTGCTCCTCAGACACTAACAGGTAATGAGAGCTTTATGGGTTTTCATTAAGTTGTCATTACATTGTCTGAGACCATAGAATCACAGTGGAAGCCAGCAGAGAGATATAAAGGTTGTTGGAAAATGTCAAATGCGATTAGGGCCAATGATATACATTACTGTGGTAGACATTGTGCCTGCTCTGACGGATATACCAAATATTATTCTTTGGTTGTGAGTGGACTACAGATGATGGAGTGGGCGTGATGCGCTTTTGGAGATATACTGTACCACACCACCATGCTAAGCTCTCAGAGAGGTTTCCATCACTCTGTGTGTGTGTGTGTGTGTGTGTGTGTGTGTGTGTGTGTGTGTGTGTGTGTGTGTGTGTGTGTGTGTGTGTGTGTGTGTGTGTGTGTGTGTGTGTGTGTGTGTGTGTGTGGAGGCGGGGGTTCGTGTGTGTGTGTGTGCAGGCGTGCGTACATGTGAGTGTGTTCTTGTAAATGGGACTACCAAATACATAGCATGATATAAAGAGGTAAGTATGAGAAGGTACAGTATTCTGGTGATAGCTGAAACACTGGTATACAAACAAATGAAATGTCTTGGAAGAGTCTCCCCTACGATTAGGAGTGAGACTGTAGACAGTCAGTCGGGGGCAGAGGGTCTGAGTCAGACCACTCTCACTTTGACAAAGGTCTCTGGACACTCACACACCCCTGACACTGAACAACCGACAACAGACATAAGAGATGGAGGGATAGAGGGAGGAAGAAGGGAGGTGTAGAGGGAGAGAAAGGCAGCCTGTTGTGAAGGTCGACAGACATCTTTTGGGTTGTGCCCCTGCTGGGAACGAGCACGTTTCCTGCACGCCTCCCTCTCCCACCAGCACAATGATATCAGTCAAATTGGGTTGCCAGCGCGCATGTGCACACACACAAATCCTGCACTCACACGGCTTGCAACCTGACCATACAGCAAAAGCAGCACAAGACAGAGAGAGGAGGGGAGAAAACACAGCAACTTGCAGACTTCAAGGGAGAAGAGGGAGACAGGCACGTTGCAGAGAGACAGAGAGAAAGAAGGGAGGAGGTAAGGATGGAAAGAGAGAGAGAGAAACCAAATTTGTGAAACCAAAACCTTTGTTTGTGTTGCGTTGCGACACACTCCTGTATAATTTTTTGCTCACAGACAAGCTTGTTTACTACGCCATGTCATGTAAAGAGACACAGTGAATAAATCAGCTGTACCTCCATCCCAAACACATGTGCCGAGCACAAATCTCAAGTGTGCTGTGTCACTGACTTGTAGAGAAGCATTAGCATTTTCCTCCCCATGTCTCCAAACTCACATGCTGCTTCATGTGATGGCACCGGCAGGAGCGCTCTCATTTACCTTCACCTTAGGTAACAGATGCTCCGCTCACAACAACCTGACACACGCAGAAACCAAACACATAGTATTCTGTGCTGTGTGAGTGTGGGCGCGTGCACGCGCGTGTGTGTCTTGGAAATTGAAAATCAATAAAGCCCTTAAGCTCTTAGTACGCTTCAACCACTGTACAATAAGCAGGAACAGCAGGAATAGCTTGTCAAAAGGAACAATGTCTGTCACAATTTATTACATTTTTTTTTTTTTTTACATTTTAGTCATTTAGCAGACGCTCTTATCGAGAGCGACTTACAGTTAGTGAGTGCATACATTTTTCATACTTATGCCTCCAATATTGATACTCTTCTCCCTTACGTCCACACGCACACAAACACACACACACTGTGTACTTTATATACCTCAAACATGCTACCTTTAGCATTGAGACAGTGGGATCTGAACTGAAACTGAGCAGGACAGTACATACATCTCAAGGGTAGCAGTTCCACTTGGGATTTCAACCTGATCTCAGATCATTTTGTATTATTCTGTACTTAAATTCCAGGAGCTCCATTTAGTATGATATGTTACGTTTCGTATTGTATGTATTAATTTGTGGATGTCCATCACTCACCTCGTATGATATGTTACAAATTACAATTCGTATTATATGTTACAAATTTGCAAACGTTCAATATGATAAGAATTTTAAAACCTATGATATGTTACGAATTCTAGCCAGGTGGCTAACTGGCTAACGTTAGCTAGGCTAGGGGTTAGGGGTTAGGATTAAGGTTAGGGTTAAGTGGAGGAGTTAGGTTAAAGGGTTAGGGAAAGGGTTCGCTAAAAGGGAGAAGGTAAGGGTTAGGATAAGGGGAAGGGTTATCTAATATAATAAGTAGTTGAAAAGTAGTTAAAAAGTAGCAATTTAGCTAAAATGCTAAAGTTGTCTGTGATGAGATGCGAACTCGCAACCTTTTGGTTGCTAGATGTTCGCATTATACGCCTACCCATCCACCCTACTTTTGTTTTTGCCTTAAGTAACCATCTGTCTTATGTAACCATACCAAACATAACATATCATGCTACTTTTTTTTTCTTATTTACATTTACTATGTTACGTCTAGTCTATGAGACCAGGCAGGGGATTTGAACCTGGAGCTCATCCGACTGACAGTATGTTGTTGTTTTGATCAGCAGTAACTTGTGTGAATGGTAAGTGTTTACATTATGCCTCTCAACACAGAGATAACAATGCGTATTAACCCTGAAAGCGCCAACAGGGGTCAATTCTGGACTGTTTCAGATCCTTCTGAAATTGTAGGACTTTGTCAAGCAATTATTTACCACAAAAAAAAAAAATGATTATTTCTGTGTTAATATGGAGGAATGAAAAATCTCTCTTTTGTATGTACCCTGAAAAGACATACTGCAGATATGGAGCCACATCAGATTTGGCCCCTGGGGGGTGTGGCAGCCACTATATTTCAGAAATACCCAAAAACTGTAAATACCTATTTAGAGTCCAGTCAATGTCTCTATACAGTGGCTTGTGAAAGTATTCACCCCCCTTGGCATTTTTCCTATTTTGTTGCCTTACAACTTGGAATTAAAATTGATTTTGGGGGGGGTTGTATCATTTGAGTTACACAATATGCCTACCACTTTGAAGATGCAAAATATTTTTTTTGGTGAAAAACAGAAAACTATTAGCGCCATCCATCATTCCTTCAATTCTGACCAGTTTCCCAGTCCCTGCCGATGAAAAACATCCCCACAGCATGATGCTGCCACCACCATGCTTTACTGTGTGGATGGTGTTCTTGGGGTGATGAGAGGTGTTGGGTTTGCGCCAGACATAACGTTTTCCTTGATGGCAAAAAAGCAAAATGTTAGTCTCATCTGCCCAGAGTACCTTCTTCCATATGTTTGGGGAGTCTCCCACATGGCTTTTGGCAAACACCAAACGCATTTGCTTAATTTTTTTCTTTAAGCAATGGCTTTTTTCTGGCCACTCTTCCGTAAAGCCCAGCTCTGTGGAGTGTACGGCTTAAAGTGGTCCTATGGACAGATACTCCAATCTTTGCAGCTCCTTCAGGGTTATCTTTGGTCTCATTGTTGCCTCTCTGATTAATGCCCTCCTTCAATGGTCCGTGAGTTTTGGTGGGCGGCCCTCTCTTGGCAGGTTTGTTGTGGTGCCATATTCTTTCAATTTTTTAATAATGGATTTAATGGTGCTCTGTTGGATGTTCAAAGTTTCTGATATTTTTTTATAACCCAACCCTGATCTATACTTCTCCACAACTTTGTCCCTGACCTGTTTGGAGAGCTCCTTGGTCTTCATGGTGCCGCTTGCTTGGTGGTGCCCCTTGCTTAGTGGTGTTGCAGACTCTGGAGCCTTTCAGAACAGGTGTACAGTGGGGGAAAAAAGTATTTAGTCAGCCACCAATTGTGCAAGTTCTCCCACTTAAAAAGATGAGAGAGGCCTGTAATTTTCATCATAGGTACACGTCAACTATGACAGACAAAATGAGAATTTTTTTCTCCAGAAAATCACATTGTAGGATTTTTAATGAATTTATTTGCAAATTATGGTGGAAAATAAGTATTTGGTCAATAACAAAAGTTTCTCAATACTTTGTTATATACCCTTTGTTGGCAATGACACAGGTCAAACGTTTTCTGTAAGTCTTCTCAAGGTTTTCACACACTGTTGCTGGTATTTTGGCCCATTCCTCCATGCAGATCTCCTCTAGAGCAGTGATGTTTTGGGGCTGTCGCTGGGCAACACGGACTTTCAACTCCCACCAAAGATTTTCTATGGGGTTGAGATCTGAAGACTGGCTAGGCCACTCCAGGACCTTGAAATGCTTCTTACGAAGCCACTCCTTCGTTGCCCGGGCGGTGTGTTTGGGATCATTGTCATGCTGAAAGACCCAGCCACGTTTCATCTTCAATGCCCTTGCTGATGGAAGGAGGTTTTCACTCAAAATCTCACGATACATGGCCCCATTCATTCTTTCCTTTACATGGATCAGTCGTCCTGGTCCCTTTGCAGAAAAACAGCCCCAAAGCATAATGTTTCCACCCCCATGCTTCACAGTAGGTATGGTGTTCTTTGGATGCAACTCAACATTCTTTGTCCTCCAAACACGACGAGTTGAGTTTTTACCAAAAAGTTATATTTTGGTTTCATCTGACCATATGACATTCTCCCAATCCTCTTCTGGATCATCCAAATGCACTCTAGCAAACTTCAGACGGGCCTGGACATGTACTGGCTTAAGCAGGGGGACACGTCTGGCACTGCAGGATTTGAGTCCCTGGCGGCGTAGTGTGTTACTGATGGTAGGCTTTGTTACTTTGGTCCCAGCTCTCTGCAGGTCATTCACTAAGTCCCCCCGTGTGGTTCTGGGATTTTTGCTCACCATTCTTGTGATCATTTTGACCCCACGGGGTGAGATCTTGCGTGGAGCCCCAGATCGAGGGAGATTATCAGTGGTCTTGTATGTCTTCCATTTCCTAATAATTGCTCCCACAGTTGATTTCTTCAAACCAAGCTGCTTACCTATTGCAGATTCAGTCTTCCCAGCCTGGTGCAGGTCTACAATTTTGTTTCTGGTGTCCTTTGACAGCTCTTTGGTCTTGGCCATAGTGGAGTTTGGAGTGTGACTGTTTGAGGTTGTAGACAGGTGTCTTTTATACTGATAACAAGTTCAAACAGGTGCCATTAATACAGGTAAAGAGTGGAGGACAGAGGAGCCTCTTAAAGAAGAAGTTACAGGTATGTGAGAGCCAGAAATCTTGCTTGTTTGTAGGTGACCAAATACTTATTTTCCACCATAATTTGCAAATAAATTCATAAAAAATCCTACAATGTGATTTTCTGGAGAAAAAAAATCTCAATTTGTCTGTCATAGTTGACGTGTACCTATGATGAAAATTACAGGCCTCTCTCATCTTTTTAAGTGGGATAACTTGCACTATTGGTGGCTGACTAAATACTTTTTTCCCCCACTGTATATACAGTTGAAGTCGAAAGTTTACATATACCTTAGCCAAATACATTTCAACTCAGTTTTTCACGATTCCTAACATTTAATCCCAGGAAATATTCCCTGTTTTAGGTCAGTTAGGATCAACACTTTATTTTAAGAATGTTAAATGTCAGAATAATAGTAGAGAGAATGATTTATTTCAGCTTTTATTTCTTTCATCACATTCCCAGTGGGTCAGAAGTTTACATACACTCAATTAGTATTTGGTAGCATTGCCTTTAAATTGTTTAACTTGGGTCAAACATTTCGGGTAGCCTTCCACAAGCTTCCCACAATAAATTGGGTGAAGTTTGGCCCATTCCTCCTGACAGAGCTGGTGTAACTGAGTCAGGTTTGTAGGCCTCCTTGCTTGCAAACGCTTTTTCAGTTCTGCCCACACATTTTCTATAGGATTGAGGTCAGGGCTTTGTGATGGCCACTCCAATACCTTGACTTTGGTGTCCTTAAGCCATTTTTCCACAACTTTGGAAGTATGCTTGGGGTCATTGGAAGACCCATTTGCGACCAAGCTTTAACTTCCTGACTGATGTCTTGAGATGTTGCTTCAAAATATCCACATAATTTTCCTTCCTCATGATGCCATCTATTTTGTGAAGTGCACCAGTCCCTCCTGCAGCAAAGCACCCCCACAGCATGATGCTGCCATCCCCGTGCTTCACGGTTGGGATGGTGTTATTCGGCTTGCAAGCCCCCCCTTTTTCCTCCAAACTTAACGATGGTCATTATAGCAAAACAGTTCTATTTTTGTTTCATTAGACCATAGGACATTTCTCCAAAAAGTACAATCTTTGTCCCCATGTGCAGTTGCAAACTGTAGTGTGGCTTTTTTTATGGCGGTTTTGGAGCAGCGACTTCTTCCTTGCTGAGCTGCCTTTCAGGTCATGTCGATATAGGACTCGTTTTACTGTGAATATAGATACTTTTGTACCTGTTTCCTCCAGCATCTTCACAAGGTCCTTTGCTGTTGTTCTGGGATTTATTTGCACTTTTCGCACCAAAGTACGTTCATCTCTAGGAGACAGAATGCGTCTCCTTCCTGAGCGGTATGACGGCTGCGTGGTCCCATGGTGTTTATACTTGCGTACTATTGTTTGTACAGATGAACGTGGTACCTTCAGGCATTTGGAAATTGCTCCCAAGGATGAACCAGACTTGTGGAGGTCTACACAGTTTTTTCTGAGGTCTTGGCTGATTTCTTTTGATTTTCCCATGATGTCAAGAAAAGAGGCACTGAGTTTGAAGGTAGGCCTTGAAATACATCCACAGGTACACCTCTAATTGACTCAAATTATGTCAATTAGCCTATCAGAAGCTTCTAAAGCCATGACATCATTTTCTGGAATTTTCCAAGCTGTTTAATGACACAGTCAACTTAGTGTATGTAAACTTCTGACCCACTGGAATTGTGATACAGTGAATTATATGTGAAATAATCTGTCTGTAAACAATTGTTGGAAAAATTACTTGTGTCATGCACAAAGTAGATGTCCTAACCGACTTGCCAAAACTATAGTTTGTTAACAAGAAATAGCTTGAAAAACGAGTTTTAATGACTCCAACCTAAATGTATGTAAACTTCCGACTTCAACTGTATATACTGAACAAAGATATAAAAGCAACATGCAACAATTTAAAAGATTTTACTGATAATCAGAATGAGTTTTTCACCACAAAAGGGCTTTATTACAGACAGAAATATTCCCAAGCTGTCATCAAGGCAAAGGGTGGCTACTTTGAAGAATCAAAAATATAAAATATATTTTGATTTGTTGAACACTTTTTTGGTTACTTCATGATTCCATTTGTGTTATTTAATAGTTTTGATGTCTTCACTATTATTCTACAATGAGTAGGTGTGTCCAAACTTTTGACCGGTACTGTATGTGTACACGACCTATACAATTTGATTTGATTTGATTTGGAGCACTCATGTGAGATAACAGCAATCTGTAGTGGCGAGAGTCAGCCTCTAAGCATACCAGCTACAACAATGTAAATGGACGTGCTGGCGTGTCTGCTTGAAAACACACATTGAAACACATGCATGTAGGCTACTTAGAATATGAAAGATGTTTGATGATAATTTTCACATGATTCCCCATTTCTCTATGTTTCATTTGTGGGCCCCATCGGTTGCTACACATGCAGTCATTGGCCTATCATTCAGTCTAAGTTAGGTAGTGATGTTTTTGACTCATTCTGTAAAAACCTTAGTTCAGATAAGGTCATTTAAGCAGGGACTATGAGAGGTGTTTCAAGGGGGTGGGGTGGAATTCTGGAATTGGATTTGTGCTCGTCTTTTGTGGGGGTGTTATGGGGCAATTCTTGGTATCTCAGATTGTTCTGGCAATTTTCACATAGACAGTTAATTGGGAGGAAAGATGTTTGACATGCCTTTTACATTTGCATCACAATCTATTTTTGAAAAAAATCATGATGAAAGTGGTCATTTCAGGCCCTTTTTAGACCTACACATGCCTTCAGTAAGACCATGATCCGTGAACCCTACCTGATACAGACAACATATTGGTGTGATTATTCTCCTCATTGGTGTAAGGTACTTAAGTAAAAATACTTTAAAGTACTACTTAAGTAGTTTGTTGGGGTATCTGTACTTTACTTTACAATATATATTTTGGACAACGTTTACTTTTACTTCACTACATTCCTAAATATATTTTTTATTTTTACTCCTTACATTTTCCCTGTCTGTCTATGTATGTGTGTGTGTGCGTGCGTGCATGTGTGTCACCAGATCTCAACCCAATTGAACACTTATGGGAGATTCTGGAGTAGCACCTGAGACAGCGTTTTCCACCACCATCAACAAAACCCCAAATTATGGAATTTATTGTAGAAGAATAGTGTTGCATCCCTACAATGGAGTTGCAGACACTTGTAGAATCTATGCCAAAGTGCATTGAAGCTGTTCTGGCAGCTCATGGTGGCCCAACGCCCTATTAAGACACTTTATGTTAGTGTTTCCTTTGTTTTGACAGTTACCTGTATGTAGTATGTATATATTATGAAATATACATTTTCACATTAATGTATTAAACATAAAAAATATTAATATTAATATCTTAAAAGTACCCTTTTTGATTTGGTATATTTTAAGACATATTGTTTGGAACAATATACTCTACAAGTACATACAATTTTCAGAGTGGGCTCTCTGCTAATTTTGAAGTTCTTATACATTTTATGAGCACCACCGACACAGTGAATGGGAACATGGATTCAAAGGGAACTCCCTCTGCTGGTGATTTGCTGAATGTGCAATCATAAAGGAGGGCTGCGATTAGTTAATGACCTATGATGTCAATTTCTATGTATAAAATGGGCCATATCTAAAAAAGTACCAGAGCCCACTCTGGAAATGTGTTTGAAGAGTATATTGCTCCAAACAATATGTTAAAAAAATAAGCAAACTCAAAAAGGGTAATTTTTTGATATTGATATTAATATTTGTAATGTTGAAGAAATTAATCTGAAAAATATTTCAGAATCTAGACATACTCCATATTGTAGAGCACACTATAAGGAGTATAATGACACCAAGATGTTGTCTGTATCATGTACGGTTCACGGATCATAAGGTCTTACAGGAGGCATATAGGTCTAAAATGGGCCTAAAATGGCCACCTTCATCATGATTTTCAAAGAAATGGTTTGTGATACAAATGTAAAAAGCATGTCAAACATCCTTGAGGATCTGTGAAGTTGTTATGAGAAAATTGCCATCACAATCTGAGCTATCTAAAATATTTTCGGGCTGTCCTGGCTCTATAGCACTCCAGGACCAAGTGAATGGAAGGTTGAAAATAGGGTATCCATAATAACTTCACCCTGTGTCTCCTACCTTCTATATCACACTCCGTCCATCTTAACGACTCTCCTGCTTTGACCATTCATCAAAGTGCCAACCAATAAATCAACGATATCACAATATGTCAACGTTCCTTATGACTAATTATTTATGAATTCCCAAAACTCAGGTTTCCCGTGATTGGCTATTGGCACGGCAACAGGACGAGGGTGAGGTGATAATCAGATAAAGCAGTTTTTGTTGCTGAAGGACATAGTGGTGACCTCTGCTCACGACCCCCTCCCCATCTCTCCCCTGCTACTTCCCTACGCTCCTTAATGCCAGCCAGCCAGGCAGCTGCTGAGAGGGCACAATAATTGCATATAAAAGTGCCATCAGAATGTTCAACCTGCACTTCCATCCCATTTATTAATTTTAGTCGGGGGGCACTACTCTGGGACACGGGACAAACAGAGGTTGCGTCCCAAATGGTAACCTATTCCCTATATAGTGCACTAGCCTACTTCTGACCAGAGTCTTCTGAGCCCTGGTCAAAAGTAGTGTACTGCAAAGGGAATAGTCCCCTGTAGCTCAGTTGTTAGAGCATGGCGCTTGCAACGCCAGGGTTGTGGGTTCGTTTCCCATGGGGGTCCAGTATGAAAAATGTATGCACTCACTAACTGTAAGTCGCTCTGGAAAAGAGCGTCTGCTAAATGACTAAAATGTAAAATGTAAAAATGAATAGGATGCCATTTGGGATACATCCAGAGAGGGGAACACTCTTCAGCAGATCAGAGCACTCTCTCTAAAAACTACTCAATTTCCCAAGTGTCACTGAATGGCGATGACAGTGTAAGGCACAGCCAAACACAGAGTAGGCCAGTTTTCATCTCCTTATTGGATTGCCCTTATGATCATTAGAGGTTGTAACAGCAGTGGTTGCATGATGGGTGATAGTGATGATGTACTGTTTAATGGGGATTTCAGAGGCACTGGCGATAACATATCTGGGGTTGGCCCAATCTAGAAAACGATGATAGGTAATGTTTACAAGTGAAATTAGGCTAATTAACGGAGTTCGGGAAGCAATTGAGTGTATGACGAGGTGGTTAACGGGGATGTATCAAAAATAGTTGTTTATTTCTCTAGGAAACGGGCCATTCTCAATCTGTCTGACGTTTATACATGGTGTGTACAGTAGTATTCCAGGCCATCCCCATCTCTTCGTCCTTGCATATTTTAATGGGGTTCTATTAAGCGTAGAGCAGTGTTTTACAGTCTAATTAGCTCAGAGCGCTAGTTGCTTTATGCATTATGCTGGCGCAGTCGCAGCATGTGTGTGTGTGTGTGGCTCCGCTTCACATGCGAGCCACGCTCCCACTTTGGAAGTCAGTGCATGATTTGCTATCATAACCCACAGTGAACCAGCAGTGTACACACTTAGAAAAAATTTGCTATCTAGAACCTAAAAGCGTTCTTCGACTGTCCCCCATAGGATAACCTTTTAAAGAACCCTTTTTGGTTCCAGGTAGAAACATTTTTTCTTATATGTAGAACCCTTTCCCCAGAGGAAACGGTTCTAAATAGGGCATGAAAAGCACAATCTGCAACTGTAAGGTTTCCAAAAGAGAGGGAACACAGAGAGCTGTCACTGCTCTTCTCTCAGTGTGAGCACAAGCACTCACACATTGCTTTAGTTTCTGAAAGGGACAGGACCTTGCCAGTCTGGCACCCCACAATGTGTGTGTGTGTGTGTGTGTGTAATATGCTTGTGTGTGTTGTGAGGGCAAAGGGGGTTGTTTTTGAGGACAGCGCTCCCCTGATGAGGTAAAGAGAGGGGATGGGGAACAAGGGACAACTAAAATGCAGATGTAAAAAAACAGTGAACAGCAAACGCTAACACTGTGAGTTTAACCTTCACAGGAGGTATGCAGAGTAGCAGGCAATGGATCTGCAGTATCTGCTTCATACTCGCCCAGTGCAAAGGGGCCAAGAGGAAGCGGAGGTGCATGATTTTAATTCCGCTCAGCAATGGGAGCGGTTATTGATTGCAGGTTGGCCGGCGGTGTAATGACATTTTAGAGTGTGATATCTCTGACTCAGCTGTATTATGAACCTCCCACTGTCCACCCCAGCCACCGTGCCCAAGGCGTTTTCTATCCTCACACTCGCACATCCTCCTCACCCACTCCAGAACAGCCATCCAACAGCATCGAACACATCCTATAGCATGTATATCATCTATCTCTACACATCCTATAGCATCCCACATCATCCATACTCATTCAGTTCCATTCTCAACCATCATGGGACAGCCATGCCACACTATCCATACCCACCTCACCATTCCCCAAAACCATCCTCATCCATCATCACCCTCCCCAGGGCAGCCATTACAAAGGGAAACTCAGCCGCAAACTGTCCAGTGACGCGAGCCTACCAGACGAGCTAAGTACCTTCTATGCTTGCTTCGAGGCTAGTAACACTGAACCATGCATGAGGGCACCAGCTGTTCCGGACAACTGTGTGATCACGCACTCCGTAGCCGATGTGAGTAAGACCTTTAAACAGGTTAACATTCACAAGGCCGCAGGGCCAGACGGATTACCACGACGCATACTCATAGCATGCGCTGACCACCTTACAAGTGTCTTCACTGACATTTTCAACCTCTCCCTGACCCAGTCTGTAATACCTCCATGTTTCAAGCAGAACCTGTGCCCAAGAACGCCAAGGTAACCTGTCTAAATGACTATCGCCCCGTAGCACTCGTATCTGTAGCCATGAAATGCTTTAAAAGGCTGGTCATGGCTCACATCAACACCATCATCCCAGACACCCTAGAACCACTCTAATATCACACCAACAGATCCATAGATGTCACCATCTCCATTGCACTCCACACTGCCCTTTCCCACTTGGACAAAAGGAACACCTATGTGACAATGCTGTTCATTGACTACAGCTCAGCGTTCAACACCATAGTGCCTTCCAAGCTCATCACTAAGCTAAGGACCCTGTGATTAAACACCTCCCTCTTCAACTGGACCCTGGACTTCTTGACGTGCCGCCCCCAGGTGGTGAGGGTAGGCAACAACCCATCCGCCACGCTGACCCTCAACACGGGTGCCCCTCAGGGGTGCGTGCTTAGTCCCCTCCTGTACTCCCTGTTCACCCACGACTGCGTGGCCACGCATGATTCAAACACCATCATTATGTTTACAGACGACACGGTGGTAGGCCTGATCACCAACGATGATGAGACAGCCTACAGGGAGGAGGTCAGAGACCTGGGAGTGTGGAGCCAGGACAACAACCTCTCCCTCAACGTCAGCAAGACAAAGGAGCTGATTGTGGACTACAGGAAACGGAGGGCCAAGAACGCTCCCATCCACATCGACGGGGCTTTAGTGGAGCAGGTAGAGAGCTTCAAGTTCCTCGGTGTCCACATCACTAAGGAATTATCATGGTCCACACACACCAACAGTTGT